>NW_019640836.1:22516-493738 GCF_000599845.2 Trichogramma pretiosum | reverse complement strand
TTGACCCGGCATGTCACAGCGGGCCGTTACGCGGCCACAACGTTACAGCATGCAGCAAGTATTAAAAAAAATCATAAATATAAAGAATATATTATTATTTTCAAGCATCGATATTTGTACAAAAAATTTAAAATTGAATCATCCTCGCATCGTTACACGTACACATGGAAATGCTATTTCATTTTTCAACGTGAAATGGTGCGACTGATTAGCACATTTCAAAGCTCGTAAACTTTGCATCGCCCATCCTTCTAGAAGAGAGAAAAAAGTATGTACACACCGGAGGGAGGCCTAGAGTAAAAATTACAATATTTTATAACAGAAACCCGTCATAATTTGACTCTGTAAAATTTTTCCCAGCCAACATGGAACTTTTTACTACAGGCCTCCTATAAGAGTGCACAAATGCGAGAGTCACGCGCTTATTGCGGCGACTCGTTCCCGCGTGTGCGCACGAACGCATGTCCCGTGTGCCGGGAAAATCGGCTTTTGAGAGGTGCGAGCGGAAGGCCTCGAATATCGGGATAGATTGGGTAAGCCGAGCGTAAAAAATGTAAAATATAATTCAGTTGCATATTCGGGCGTTATCTTTTTCTCCCGCTAAGCGTGATAAAGCCGCGTAACTCCTATATACGTATGTAGTCGATCGCGCAACGGGAGCTGTGTTGCGGTGAGCTGCGCGCGCGCGACGTTTCGTTATGCGTCGCTTGTAAATCCAAAAACTTTTCGCACTAAATTTTTAACGACGATTGGTTAATTTATAAAAGGAGTAGGCAAACGTGGGCAGATCGTTTTCGTTCTCATGCGACGAATAAATCGCTTTATTATTATGCAACTTTAGCGCGATAGATAATTTTGGTATTATTTTTGTATATCATAGTGTGCAAAGAGACGCAGGTTTCAAAGTGGTGTGTCATTAGGCTCGATTCTTCCCACGATAAAGCAATCGTTATCGGTCCGATGATCTCGTTTTATCCTAAACAAATATTATATGCAGAGGTAGGCGAGATCAGACACTGGAACGAGCAAGAGGTCAAACGTTTGCTTGCACATATCTTTGAGAACGGGCCGCACGATTATTAAGCTGTGCTCGCGCTTGCGGCGGGCGGGAAATTACAGCTACCGTGGACCATAAGAAACGATCGCATAAGAACACGAGCACGAGGCCGTCAACATCTCTAACGTAGGCACGTAGCTATATAGAGACGTGCTTGAGTCGGAGAAAACGTCTGAGCCGCAGAAAAGCGAAACGACCGGCAATGTGGGCGAGGCTCGGCTAAAAATTGCACTTGCCCCTCATTCTTCGTCTTTCGACATTTGAGCTCTAAGGTGCATGATGTGCCTCGATCGGGAGAGGCAGCCTAGCACAGCAACATACGTGCATAGGAGTACTTGGATGACTCGTGGCTCGGTGCAGCCAACGCGCGCGGGGGGGAGAGATGGATAGATAAAAGCCAGCGATACGGCGTTCACTGTAATTGCCGTAATAAAACGCCCCGGCGCTGCGCTGCTTATAATATTTACGGCTGTAATACTTGTGTGCATCGCGTCGTTGTTGCCAACTTTTTATTATTACTTTTTTCTCTCTCTCTCTCTCTCTCTCTCTATTCTTGCGAGCTGCTCTCGCGGCGGCAGCAACGGCGTCGGCGGCGGAGTCGTTTCGATCGAATAACGATATATACCGATGATGAAGCGATGAAGAGAGGCAATCGAGCCGCGCGAGCCCCTAAACAATGAGTAGCTGCAGCTACATGAATATACACTCGTCATTCTAGACTCGCGGCGTTGCAACATTTTTAATCAAGTATCGGGCGGTTTTTTCGTACGTTATAATGCATGCACTTTGTCTGCATCGACCGATCCTCTGGGGATTTCCTTCGATTCGAATTCGCCTGAATGTATAATCTCCTCTATAATATAGCCCGTGTACGATTTATTCTTATTACCGTACTGTTCTATTGATATAGTCTCGCGTCGAAGCCCGAGTAACCTCGTTCTCATCGGAAAAGGAGGGGAGGCCTCATTGATTATTGCAAATTAATAATGCAATTGCGCTCTAGGTGCGAATTGAAATATCGAAGTAACTATACACGCGCCAAATCGAAATAATATTTCGCTTATTATTAGCTTCGTAATGATGAATTCGTTTATATTATAGTGGCGCTGAAAAAAATCCTCGAAATTACCCGATAATCGATTCGCGTCGAAGCTCGTACATAGACCTGCCGCAGATGCCAGTGAAATATGACGATTGCGAGTTTCATCATTTGGTCGAGCAGCCAAGCTGGTGTATAGACGCGCTGCGAGAAGCGCATCCATTATACAGCAGGCGCGGGTATGTACCCATAATTGCATCGAATTTCGTGACCCGGAAGACGTGTTGCGCCTTTACTCTGCCGAGAGCTGAACTTACACCTCGTAAAAGCTCGTATCAATCGTGGCAGTTTATTACGCTGCTCGTTTTAAAAACTCCATAAATATAATGCAATGTAATGTAGACAAAAAAACCAATTTCGGTAGGAAAGAAGTTCGAGTGGACTTTTGTTGTTTGTAAAAACCGACCACCGACCATTGATTAAAGGTCTTCTTGGTAATTTGCATGCACCTACAAAACTGCGCGAAGCGACGATTCTCCTTTCCGATCGGTGCCACGACGTACGATGAGCCGCATAGCATCGACTGCTTGCTGCATATGGAGGAATATATCGATCATACTCGGCGCAAGGATGCGGCGACGTCGTCGAGCGCGTTATATTACAGGCTTATGCTGGCAGTGCTATAATACATACGAGCTCGTACAGCGATTGTAAGAGATGTAAAGCACGAAGATCGGCTCTCCCTTACGGCGCTTAGCTGCGCAGAGCTCGCGCACGGACGAGATGATCATCCTCCAGCGCTGTGTGCTGTATATATAGGCACGCGTCTGACGCAACAACCTCCACGGACGAGTTGGATCAGCGGGACGCCGATACATGGTACAAACTATCTTTTCGTATTATTACGTGCCTTTTTCTGTGTCGGCCTCGGCACGTGAAAATTCGATGGATCATTTTCGTTTTTTCTTCCGATACGTAACGTCGAGGTTTAATGCACGAGGCGCCGATCATCTTTTTATGTGCATTTCTCAGGCAGGCCGATTGGCGCGCGAGAGCTCGACTCGAAAATTCCCTACACGTGTACACTTTGTGCGCCGAGGCAATCAAGCCGCGTGATTTTTGTCCATCGCTTCAGCCAATTTCAGGATGTTCTTACTCGTTACAACGCGTACGCGTAATATCGGTCGGGCTTATTTTTGGAAAAGCTGATCGATCGTAATACCTACGGAGGTAATAGAATGCGTGAGCGAATAATGGGAAAGTCGAGTGCAATGCTAAAAATGACGAGCTGCCCTCCATTGAAAAGTACGTCATGATCCTCGCGGCGGACTTGTGCAATTATTAATATAGGCGCACGGCGGCTCTTAATCGTATTAGCATAATCGATGAGTAATTATAATTCTGCGTTGCGCGCGGAGCAATGTGTAGATAATAGACGCGGGGAGTCAAAAAATGAACGACCCATTGGGCCCGAAGCGGCCCTCGGCTCCACATGCAAACAGCTACGCAGATCGGCGAGTAACGATGCACTATTATTATACACGGGATCGCGAGGCTTGTCCTGTCTCTGTGCGCGCTGCCTACGCTCGCGAGACACGCTAAATATATATCACTTTCACGCATACTTACATAAAATCGTTGGCATATTCGGCGCTGCCGCCGTCAGCTATATCAGCCGTGCTCGCGCGCGCGAGACGTAATGTAATCACACGGATCGCGAGCTGCGCGCGTTACAATTGCCGCTGCTGCTGCTGCACCTATTCGATCGTCGATCCTTACACAATACGCGCGAATTCATCCTTTAATCGAGCCCGACGCGAGCAGCTCCGGCGAACGTTTATGATATAATAATAAGAATATATATGATCGACATTAGATCGAGTACGGATCGGCACGCACCATCGAGCGACTCTGCGCCTCTGCGCTGTGCACACAAAGGGAGAGAGAAAAATAGATTTTAATCGCTACCTGCAATGAGTGCGCGACTTTTTAATTGCAGAGATTCAGGGTGCGAAATTTTAGCCCGCGCGCAAAGTTGAGTAATCGGGGGAATGCCGAGGCGGCCTCCTTTCCACGCGTGCTACTCACTCGCACTTTTCTCTCTCTCTCATTCTTTTGAATCGGCAATGCAACGATTACGCGCGATTCGGCTCCTACGCAGACACCGTCTATACAGGTGTGGACTTTTTTTGGTGAACCGATTTTTCTTTAGTAGATTTTGTCGAGTCCATTGACATTTGTTTGTTTCCTTGTGCTGTACGTGTATCCTAAAGTATATGCGATGTGACCTTGAAAATGCACTATTATTTCTTCAAATATATTTTATTACGAACATTTTTATCATTTAAATTGTATTTAATTTAAAAAATTTACTTTTGACAAACATAAGAGTATTTTAGACTTTTAAACGAAACAAAAAAAGGTAAGTTTTGCAATTGACATTATCATGGAGATGAAACAATTAAGCAGCATCGAGTTGTACGCACAATACAGCACTTTAGCCAGCAAAACGAATCGCAGCTGCCATTTGATTTTCAGAAAAGATGGCTTGTATGAATTGTCAAAGGCACACATATCTTGTGAGCGCGTCGCATCTCTATCTCGTCTCTGTAGCATATAAAATTGAACACGCGAACGCGGAGCAGCATCTAGCGATCGGCAAACAATGGCAAATTAGGCGTGTTCGTACACGATCGTTTGGCGCGTCAAACCCAAATCAGCTCGTGTATCGCAGCTGTCATCGGCACGCATAAACGATCTCCGCGACTCGCGTATACATCTGATAAAAAGTGCATAGGTACACGTGCAATATCGAGTCGCATCTTCGAGGCACGCGGATGTGTGCAGGATCACGATGCGAGGCAAATACTTGCGTATTATATAGCCTGCGGACGATCGTTGCGCATCGGTATATATGAAATTCATCGGCATTCCGTCATCGTCGTTTTGCAAATCGAAATTTCACGGCTCGAAATCCAAACTCGCGCGCAATACTCTATACTACAGGTCTGCGTGATGCTCTTTCCCCACATGCATTAACCCCCTGCAGCCGACTCATTGTTTTCTTCGCAGCCGAGCAGTCCTGGACAAAAGGCGCGAAATATTTTCATACACATAAATTGCATTCCTATTGATATGCAGCCGCTCAACGCCGTGTACACGAAAAACCCTTTTAGCGAGAAGTGGGGATTCAGCTGGAAGCCAATGATTTTCCAGCTAAAGATGAAGTGTCCTCTTTATGTATGTTGGCAAATTTTACCTGCATCAACTTGTGTAGCGAGCTCATGAGCACGGGGGTGGGAGAGAGCCCAGAGATTTGAAGATTTGAACGGCGCTCCGTGTACAAAGGATATAGTGAGAGGATGATGCGGTGATGTGGCGGTGGTACACTTGAGAGTACCATATAAAAGTGGCCGATTGCTCGGATTGGGCCGACAATTGCCCGGTGCCAATTGCTAGTGCACCTCCTCGTGGACGATCGTAGTAACGTATCAACAGTGAGCGAGATTTTTAAGAATATTCCTCGTCCCGTCGTTTGCCGTCGATATGAAGCTGGTAAGACAAGACTCTTCAATTCTCATTTGTTCAAAACTTATTTTTCTATCATTTTTTCTTTCATTTTTTTATACATCTGTAAATTTGTCGACTCAATTTTTCGGATTTTCGGATGAATTTTATTGAAATTATTTTTCGTTTATATATTTTTTTTACCTTTTTTACTTTATCACTAGTTATTAAAAATTATACAAAAGTTACTTCTAAGCATTGGAAACATTTTGTAAACTTAACATCGTTTTGGAAAACATTGTCTTCCTGGAAAAATAAATGTATTTCATTCAAAAAAGTGGTAAAATTACTGTGAATTCAAAAATTGGACATCTCACAAAGTGACGAACATACATTTTCAAGTGATTCTGTGGTGCTCATCTATTTTTAGTGCGATCATTTATCAGTGAAATAAATCAGTACGGATCATGCATTAGAGTACGAATTGAATTTTTCATGAAATTCGCTTCTTTGAATTTAGCCGCTAGCAGTAGTTCTGCTAGTCGCGTCTCGGACGTGCTTAGCAGCTCGCCTCGACAATACATATCTGCCACCAGGCAGTGCAGGATCTGCCGGCGGTAGTGGCCTGCAGGCACCCAATAAATTCGGGGGAGGCTTCGGAGGTGAGTTGCGCTACGCGCGTAAAATCGCCACGACGATATTTTCGATTATTTTTTGTAACGCGAGCAAAAAATGTCAGGAAACGCCGGTGGCTTTGGCAGCAGGCCCGGAGGAGGCTTCGGCGGAGGAGGATCTTCGGGAGGCTTCGGTGGAGGTGCCGCTGGATTTGGAGCTCGACCCGCTGGCGGTGGTTTCAGCGGAGGTGGCGGAGGCTTCGGCGGATCATCCGGCGGCGGCGGCGGTGGCTACAGCGGCGGTGGCGGAGGAGGTGGCAGTTTCGGTGGCTCTAGCGGACCCAGTGGACCACCCATACCGATCGTCTCGTTCGACGCTCAGAACGGCGGTGACGGAAACTACAGATACAGTTACGAGACCGGCAATGGAATCCAAGTTCAAGAGCAAGGACAATCGAGAGGTTTCAATTTTTCATCATTAACTTATCTCTTATATTTCATCAGCTTTCGAGCCTTTGGGAAACATTCGATAAAAATTCACTCGCAAATATTTTAGGCAACGCCGAGGCCGTGAGCGGATCGTACAGTTACACCGGCCCCGACGGACAGGTATACACGATCAATTACACCGCCGACGAGACGGGCTTCCACGCGCAAGGCGCCCACATACCCACCCCACCTCCGATCCCACCGGAGATTCAGCGCGGAATCGAACTGTCGCTCGCTGCTGAGGCGCGTGGCGAGAACCAGGACGGCGCATACAGAGGCGAGGGCGGCAGCGGAGGTAAGGATCCGATGCAACAGATCGGCTATGGCCCGACAATGAATAATTCATCGTTGATTTTCATCCAAAGGTGGCTACCAAGGCGGTGGTGGTGGTGGCGGTGGCTATCAAAGCTCCCAATCTGGCGGTGGTTACCAGAGCTCACAGGGCGGCTACCGATACTAATTACGACTTCGATACCGATCAAGGCCAGTTGCAGAGGCCCAATGTGTCGAGCGAGGCTCGATCCTTCGAGGCGGTCTTCTGATTTAATTTGGAGATCACGATTACCCCCGCACGTCTTTCGGGGTGTGATGGTGCATTGCCGTAAAAACAAAAAAGTTGCATGCTATATTTTGTACATATTTCAGATATGCTTCTTTATACGCAATATATTTACGAAATGTTCACACCTGCGCGTGAACGTCGACGCACGAAAGTTTTCTCTTTTAATATACCTTATACTCGTTGCGAGCTTTTCTAATCATTTTCTATACCATCGTCTGACTCATATGGTACTGGCATTTGGTATTTTAATGGAAAACTGTACGTGTGCGATAAATATAATACTTAGAACCTTTGTAATTTTCTACTTGACGTGAAAAATAAAATCAAGATTCTAATGAATCGTGTTTTTGAAACGAATTTATTTCCATTATAGTTTTACTTTTTTTATTTTTATGCATCATTACATTTATAATACAACTTATTTATTCTTGCATTTATTTAATGTAATTAAATCATGACCGGTTATCTGATAGTAATAAAAATACTCAACTTTTCTCTGTTAAATAAGTATCTAAACCAGGGGAAACATGTATAGGATAGAATATTTTATCCTATATACTACCATGAATATTTTTATGTCTACAATTTTTAATTTTCAATTAAAATCTCACCAAATATTTTTTCTAATGTTTGAAATGAAAAAAATTAACAAGAAGCCATGTGCAAATTTTCAAATAAAATTTATTTAAATGAATCAAATATACACGCTAAACCCAAAAGAGTAATTTTCGAACCTCAAAAGAGTAATCTGCGCGAATTACTCTTTTAAAAAGAGTAATCTAACGCAGATTACTCCTTTCACTTTCACGCTAGAACTAAAAAGAGTAATCTACGCATGTTACTCTTTTTTGAAAAATGCCGAGTGGGCAATTACTCTTTTTGGTAAAGATTACTTCGCGCATAAGAATATTGCGCGCAGATTACGGTCTTTGAATATTAAAGAATATTTTTTATTGTATATTGATTCACGTAGCCAGTGAATGAAAGGTTTCAAAAAAGTTTGCTTAAATTTAGCTTTAATCAATTCGTTTTTAACATATTAAAGGCTATTATTCAGATGGATTATAATAGTAAATGTCTTTCTTTATCGAATAGAAGTTTTGCAGAATGTTTTACTTTCGACTTTCTTTAATAAAATAAGGGAAGAAAAATACACGATGCACCAGTCAATGAAGCTTTTTTACCTTTTTTTAGTAATCTGCGTTAGATTACTCTTTTTAAAAGAGTGATTCGCGCAGATTACTCTTTTTAGTTCTAGCGTGAAAGTGAAAGGAGTAATCTGCGTTAGATTACTCTTTTTAAAAGAGTAATTGGCGCAGATTATTCTTTTTAGTTCTACGGTGAAAGTGAAAGGAGTAATCTGCGTTAGATTACTCTTTTTAAAAGAGTAATTTGCGCAGATTACTCTTTTGAGGTTCGAAAATTACTCTTTTGGGTTTAGAGTGTACATCTTGATTTAAAATCAAATGTGTGTAACGTGATTGAAGTAAAATACATCAACCGAAATTGAATAAATGTAAATTATATGTATATTTATAAATTTATATCAAAATATACATTATTATTACTATATTATAAAAAAAGTGACAAAATTCATTAAAATTACATTTAATACGTACAACATCGACTGATCTAAAGATTTAATACAATATATTTACAATTATTTTAATACAAAACTTTTTGTATCATTGCACTTAAAATTATATTGCGAAATTTTCGTTACCTTATATATTTGTACAGTCTGCGGGAAAATTTAAATTATAATTTTAATCGCCCACTGAACATTTTCAATACTTCCAAAAATTACTAAATTTCGAGAGTACAAACACCAAATTGTACTAAATTTCTAATACTCACTTGATTCTCTTCTTTCCGTATCTAACAATTTATAAAACTGTAATTTATATATTTACTCGATACTTGTGGAGTAATCGTTATTCAACATCTTTCAAAATTATAATAATAATTCAAAAAAATGATAATAATTTTAAGTCATGTTTTAAATTACAAACACTTATTTTTAAACATCACTCAGATCTATGTGCAACAAAAATTTTACATCATATTGAAATCCAATAAGGATACTTTTAGACTTAATACTCAAAAGGCACATAATTATAAATTTATTAACCAATTCGAAACCTTATAGAAACATTAATTTTCTATTTTATCCATTTTTCAACGCTCAATATCAATTTACTTTTATTTTTAAAGTTTAAACAATGAACGTTTATACCTATTGCTTTAAACTTTTTTCAGACAATGAAACTAATCTATAAGGATTTTATCTTTTAGTTTTAAACTTAGCAATAATTAATTTAATGCAGTTTTCATAGACTAAACAAATTATAATAATACATTTAGAAGCTATCTAACAATATTAAAAAAAAATAATTTTAATAATTTCGACCTTAATCACAGTACCCAAAACATCTTGAGTAGTTTTTTACAACCAGTTAATGAATTTTTTAAACATAACTAACAATTAAACGTAAAGACAATTAAACATTGCAAGTACTCGTTTTATACATTTAATATATATAAAATATTAAAATATATATTGCGGCAGTTTAACCTGTAAGCAAAATTTGAGAAAATTGCAATACTTTTGACAACTTACTTGACAAAAAAATGAAAAATTATTGATAGTGTCAATTGAACAAAAACTGACTTATTAAAGTCTCAGATTTCAAAGATGAAAATTAATTATAATGACACAGTACATTAACATTTGAAAAAATTCGTAGTAAAAATCATCGAAATAATCAAATCGTTAGCCTTATTTCAAATCGTAACACTATGAAGTGAAAATTTCTGAAGATAAGTAATCTGTGCTCAAGATACTTGGTTAAGAAAAAATACTGATGAAGATACTCCAATACTTCAAGCGAATCTGAACGCATTTGTCTCAGATGAATTTTACTACAAATGGTCAATCGTTGATTTCTAGTTTTTTTCGAACGTATAAATTCTATATCGATTTTTATAAGTAGGTGTAAAACACGTTCAAAATTGAAAATTTCAATTACAAAGACAGTTTCTAGTATAACACATAAAATTAGTCTTAGTTATTGATCCTTTGGTTATTAATTTACATTTGTTGGTTTTCCAACAACTCATCACTTGTAGGTCTTACGATTGGAGCGATTAGCTGTTCTAGCAAACAGTAAAAATAGCTGCTCCAAGGATGATGATAATACGGAAAAGTCGTCGATACTAGCATATCTGCTACGAAGTTCACTCATTAAATCGTACATTCTTCTCCACGCTATGTCCGGTGAAGTTACGTGATACATGAGAAAACCCTATTTCAGTTGAGAACAATAAAAATTAAACATTTTTGCTTCGTGAAGACGAAATAGATAAGGTGACATTGTAATAAATTTCTTACTGAGTTTTCGTCAACAAGTTCGCAGTTTAGTGCTTGCTCTATATCTTTCTTGATATTCTCCATTTCAGAAATTGATTTTTCTGGATTTAATTTCAATTGAATATCAAATCCAGCGCCGAAACGTTGTTTTAGTTCTTGGCATTGCCCGACGCACACTAGTTGTCCATTTACCATTATTACCAATCGATTACAAAGTGCTTCACATTCTTCCATACTAAAAATTTTTACATGTATATGTTTTTGTATTGAATAAAAAATGCATACAAATAGAATTATAGATCAGTAATTAAAAGTAAAGTATTGTTTGAGACTATAGATGTTTAAAAAGTTGAAGGAGTTTAAAGGTGATTTAGGTGGTTATTGTAGTTGATTAAATTGATGAAGGTAGAAAAAAACAAAACCATAATTTGTAATAAAAAATAATTATTTAATTCACTCATTTATAACACAACCATTGTTACTATGTTATATACTACTAAAAAACTCATTCACTCAGTTAACAGTCTTCAAACAAATTAATAACTATGTATCTACATATCTACATATCTACAAATTCTACAATTTACAATTTATTATCTACAAATAATCCATGCAAAGTGCTGAACGTTTTTTGGGTAAGTGTTGAGCATACAGAGATCAATTTTATTAAATGAACTAAAAACATGCGGGTGATTGAAAAATTAGCTATACTCTCACCTATGTGACGTCAATATGATAGCTTGACCAGCTGTCTGACAAGATTGAATGACGTTCCATAAAGAACGCCTGGCTGCTGGATCAACACCTGTCGTCGGTTCATCTAGCAATACGAGATTCGGATGGCCAATCAATGCCATTGCAATATTGAGGCGGCGTTTATTGCCACCGCTGTATGTGCCACTTGGTTGTGATGCACAAATATTTAAATCTAAGACAAAAAATACCATGTTAGTTAATAACGCGAAAGTTGAGCCTTATGTAGTTTTCAGGATTTTACTAACTCAGTCTATCGATCCACTTTTTAACTTCATTTTCCACTTGAGATTCAGGAATTCCTCTCAGACGAGCAAATAGTCTTAAATGATCGTAGGCATTGAGACACTTTACAATAGCATCATTTTGTGGACAATATCCCATTTGTGAAAGACACTATACGTTGAGATCAAAATGATACTCTCAAAATAAATATGAAATTATTGCTTTTTATCATACTAGATCAAACTTACATGTTTACGATTATTTGTATAGTCCTTGTTTCCCAGGTACATTAATCCACTGTTAGGCACCGATTCACCTGTCATCATTCTAAAAGTCGTGGATTTACCGGCGCCGTTCACTCCCAGAAGTCCGAAGCACTCGTGTTGCTTAACTCCAAAACTAATTTCTTCGACAGCGAGTAGCTTGCCATAACGTTTGCTTAGCTCGTAAACCAAAAACATGTAATTGTTAGATGTGTCATTATTGGATAAAACATTGCTTTCTTCGCAAGGCGCATTTCCATTCGTCTCGGCCTTAATTACTGCTTTTGCTGACTTTTTCTTTGGCTTGACTTCGACTAAAAAATATGAAAAATTAGGAAAACTGAATACTTTGATAGGATTTTTCTTTGATGTGCACATAGAATTTATCATGTCATCTTGCACTTGATTTTATAGTGTGAAAATTATAATTTTTTCTTGTGACCAGTTGTTGAGCATTATGATATGATAAAATTCTACTGAAGCTACAATAACAAAAAATGCAACTAATACTTGGACAGAGGGCTGTATGTAAATTCCGCGAGCCAATGGATTTCCTTTTTCCGTTGTGAACGAGTTTATGCATTTCATCTACAATTCATTATGATATTGAAAAGTGCTAGTGTGTGCATATGGCATATTTATGAAAAAGTAATCAAGCGATCTTTATTAGCAAGCGTTTTATAATTGCCATGAATTGTTTGAATTTAAAAAACTATTGCAAAAGTAAAAATGTTGGTTGTGAAGTAGAAAATTACATGAATTTTTACACTTACAAAGTGTTTTGGCCTTAGCGATTTCAAAAGCAACCGCGTGCTTTTCTTTCTTCACTTGTTCATCACACGGATCTTCGAGAGCTTCGTATTTGCCATTTCGCATTCTGGACAGCATCAAGGGCACTAATTTGTATTCGAGTGCAGCAAGAATACCGAAATATAGAATGGGCGTGATGCAAAGGTACGTTATGCTTTCTTCCAACGACATATCATCTTTGTAGTTTTTAAAGTAGTCCAAACGATGTTTGCATTTTCCATCGTAACAGTCTAAACCTAGGAAAACAACAGTTATCGATCAGTCGTTTCTTCTTGAACTTTTAATTTTTGGAAGAATTCGTGACTTTTGACTTACCACAACATACGTCTTTGGTTAAACAAGCTACAGCGTGCAGCATATTGGGTAATCGACGACACCGAGCATTTTTAGTGGCCGTGGTGAAAAATGACACTTGACCATGGAAAAAGCTGAGATACGGTACTAGTAAAAATACGCCTTTTTGGATGGCTCTTAATATTTTGACTGTCTTCACGCGGCTAAGCGTGAGAGCGATCACATGCATTATCAGCTCGAGCGACACCAAACCAAACGGTAGAAGACTCAAAAGCGTGATGACGGTACTCGTCGACTTTTTGAAAAAGCTACATATGTAGATCAGCGGCAAAACGTTGATGGCGAAAAGTACTAATATCAGTATTGTTATACCTGAAACACGAATGGGTGAAATTAATTCATATCGTCATTGTGATAATAATTTAGCGAAGTTTCATGAAGCCAACGAAAGGCATCAGAAAAGAGACGATCTTTACATATTGCATCGATTATATTGAAATAGCGCGTTGAAAAATGAATAAGAAATGATTTCCGACGAATTTTCTCGTTGTTTGGAAATTGGCCAACGTAATAACTTGCGTAATATGTACTTGACGTTGAACTCACCGATTTCCGTCGCCTCGTACAATCTCAAATCTATAGCGCTATCCATGCAAATGAAGCCGATGACGATACAGGCGATCGTGACGAGAAACACGGCCATGTCGAAGGCGAACATGGTGCCCCAGTAGCTGAAACAGGACACCCCCGTCATGCGTTGCAGCTGTTTGACATTGCTCAGGGTCTCTCTGAGTGGATGAATGACGAAGAGCGCGATGGCTGGGAAGAGGAAGAAGACGAAGAGCAATGCGGTACCGTAGACGTCGACGTTGTCCTCGCTGGGTAGAGTCGCCTGCAGCGAGTGTGGCAGCCGATGGACCGACAAGCTGATCGAGTGCTCGTCGTCGGTCAGTGCTTTTAGCAGTACGTTCGACACGAGATTCACCGACAGCGGAATGCTGAACATTGCGTAATCCGAGAAGAAGATGTTTGCCTGGGTGACGTTCTCTGTCACGTTGAACTCGGCCGCGCTGATCAGGTGATTTCGATAGGTCGCCATGTCTCGGCTACCCAAGTCCAACATAGCTGAAAAAATCATAATCATTTTTCTGTTCATTCGTTCTTCTGCACGTGAGAAAAATAAACATAAGCAGAGTTGTCTCTTTGTGAATTATGCATTCGAGATAGATCGTACAAATTTACAATGAGTTCGTTGAATATTCTTTCAGCAATCAATTCTCATTTTCAAGCGTGCGCGCGTGTGCATATACACTCGCAGACGCGTAATATAATCAAAAGAAATGACCGCCAATATTCTTAGTCTTGACGCTCGCTCAAGACGTATGATCATGCAGGCATCTATTGAAAATCATTCTACAAAAATTATTTATCTTGCTACACTGAATTCAAATAATAATTTCGAGTTACGTACAAATTTTTAACTTGAGTTGAGTAATTAATTCATAAAAATAAAATTACTTTTGAAAGTAAATTAAATATTATGAGCTCGCGAAGCAAATAAATATTATAAGCCGCGAGAATTTATTTATCGAATGTTCATTTTTTTATCAACTTACTATTTAATGGAACCGATCAATCTCAATTCAAAACTCATGTCAATACGTTTAAAAATTAAATAATTTTATTTAATGATGAAATTATTTACCAGTGGTAAGGCTGCTAAAATCAGAGGCATCGTGAGATTCTGCACCAAACATTTCCGTTGTATATTTGAATTTTTCAGCAATTAATGGATTTTCACTTCTTACGTAAGTCAAGGGCTGCGGGTACATATCAAGATGTAAAGGCATCGGAGTTGGTGCATCATTGGACATATTGTAATCCATAGCCATGAATATAACGCACAGTATCGGCAGTAAAATCTACAGTAAAAAAACAATGAAAATCACTTCGAACAACTTCTTCGACTTTTTTTTTTATTTAAAGTACTCACTATTAGGGCAACTGTGATTATATTTTTACGCGTGTAGGTAATTTTCTTCCGAAGTAATGCTAGTATTGACTGTATAAAAAGTGATTGACCTTTAAGTTTCGTAGTTTTATCCAAAAACGGTTGGCAGGAATCAGTAACATCTTCATTATCTTTTGTGACTCTGTTAACATTTAATGAGTACTTTAATTTTTACTTCAAACAACGAAGAACTAAAAAAAAATTACTTACTTAAGAAATACTTGTTCTAACGTAATGAGAGAAACACTCATTCCAGTAACACCTAATTCTTTCTTTTTCTTTTCCATTTTATCTAAAGAATCGGGTAGTTCTGGAGTATAAGGAATACTCAAAACTAATTTTCCTCCATCCAGATTGAGTATTTGTCCTCTTGCATCTAATTGGTCTAAACATTTTTGTGCGTCGCACCATGGTTCGGTAGATAATGTGACTTCAATGTTTCCGTGACCTAATAATTTTTTCAAAAACATCGATGTCCCATAACTTCTTAATCTCCCCTGGTGAACTATTGCTATTCTATCACCCAGAATATCAGCTTCTTCCATATCGTGGGTGCTTATTAATATTGTCTTTTGTCCTCTCATTTTCTAAAAATATTCAGTCATAATTAGTGACATTGAATATTTAACTTTTATACTTAAATTATCAAAAAATTACCAATATTATGTCCCAAGTATCGCGTCTACTTTCTGGATCCATACCAGAAGTAGGCTCATCCAAAATTAAAGTCTGAAAATATTATTACAAGTTAAAAATAACATATCATTTAGTATTCAAGTATTCACGTAACTTACACTTGAATCACCAATTACTGCCATTCCAAGACATACTCGTCTTTTTTGACCACCTGAAAGTTCTTTTGGCATAGCGTTTCTTTTATCAAATAATTTCAGTTTGTCTAACAAAACTTGTATATCGTTTTTGATGGCTGCTTTTGATTTATTTTTACCTTTCAACTACAACATAGATATAAATATTTAAAAATTTTTTTAATTAATTAGTTGTGAATATTTTGAATAAATGAGTAAGTAAATTAAATGGTTTAGTAAATTTACCATTGCAAAAAATTCAATTTGTTCGTAAACCGAAAGATTTGGGAATAGCATATCTTCTTGAGGGCATAAGCCTAAATCATTCATGATTACATTTGATTCTTCTCTTACATTTTTACCATTTATTAAAACCGTTCCATGTGTAGGGCTAATCATGCCTGCAATGAGAAAAATTAAAAAGGTTACTGATACTGTTGCTTCAAATAAAGGGAACAATATTTTTCAATATTAAAAAAATTTACCTGTTAAAATAGACATTAATGTAGTTTTTCCAGCACCATTATGTCCAAGTAAGGCAGTAATCTGACCTTTATAGAAATCAACTGATACACCACGGAGAGCTTGTACTTTCTGTGAAAAGAAATAAAATAAAATCAAAATTTCGAATTAAAAAAGGCCTAATATTTAAAATGAAATAAATGTTTTACCATTTTACTCATTAAATGAGTTCTGTATTCTTTTTTAAGATTTCGAATTTGAATTCCGGGAGTATAGGCATTCCTTGGAACTGATTCAAAAGGTTTATCTGCGTCATTAAATTCATAATCTTGCATTTCTTCATCGGCAATTACTTTATTCTTGGTTTTACCAAACTGATCAAAACAAAGAACATTAAAAATAGGTAAGTCAAAAAATTATTAATATAAAAAGTATAAATATTTACCTTCAAAAAGAATAGTGGATGTTTTTTGACTCCATATTTTCCTGGATGAACTCCATAAATATAAACTGTCATCAAAAAGTGAAAAACAGTGCCAATGATAGAAAATATCATTATCATTCCCACACTTCCAGCTGTTTTGTATACTGGATCTCCAACCGTAAACAAATTTTTCCACTGAATTCCCGTCACTGTAACATATCGTTTTCTCATTTCAAAATTAGTTTTCGATAGTAAAACGATGTGCATCTACTATTATTATTATATCAGATTTACTTACACATATTTTCATAATTATTGACTTCTTGGAATGCTCTAAATAGTAGAATGTTTGGAAAAAAGATTCCAAGATAAGGTACTGCTGCAAAATAATCTCCTTTAATACTGTACTTTTGCAACATACTAGAGCCACCGTATAGTGCCAAAATTCCAGATACCATAAATAAAGCTGGAACATTAATTAAAGATAAATATAAACTTTTAATATCATTAGTTAAACATTTTTTTACCAAAAATGTCAAGTATTACATACATTTGGAAAAATAGGCGGAGATATGCATTCCAAATGTTAATAAGTGACCAACATGTAGTATCAATGTCAACCAAAAAATGAAACTATTTCCATAATACAAATAAGGATGGACATTTTCAGTAAAGGCTATATTGAATAATAGAATTAAAGCAGTCACATATGATACACTAAAGATTAATCCGCTAATCAGCCAACTCAATAAATTTAAATAAGTTGGTACTCCGTTCATTGCCATTAAAACCTTAAAAATAAATAGAATATGTAAATAATGTAGCTTAAATTGATTCTATGGTTTTGAAAAAATAAAATTTAAATTTACATTTATTCCAATGAATTTTTCTTCTGCTGCAAAAGTTGATTCTATGCATAAAGGTATTAAAAATGCAATTACAGCAAAGCCACAAAACATTATCCTGGTTATTAGATCGGCTTCATCTATTTTTATATATGGTGGGTATGGCATTTGTTCCAGTGATATCTAAGAGCAATACAATTTTTATTATATTAATATTTATTTGATAGAAATGACGTTAAAAT
The DNA here is from genome assembly GCF_000599845.2 of Trichogramma pretiosum. Classification (NCBI taxonomy): domain Eukaryota; kingdom Metazoa; phylum Arthropoda; class Insecta; order Hymenoptera; family Trichogrammatidae; genus Trichogramma; species Trichogramma pretiosum. The sequence continues at coordinate 475,962 of NW_019640836.1, read as the reverse complement.
TAATCTTAAATGAATAATCATACTTGTGTTTTAAAAGGGGGATTTGGAGCTTTCATTTTAATGAAGGCTTCATCTAAACACAATTGAATCTGTGTGAAAGGTATGATGTCATTGAATATTTGTTTTACAGAATTTGAAAAATTTTCATCTTCTATTTTGTACAATATATTAGGAATACTATAAAATGTTCTAATTGCATAATCTAATCGCTTGGTTGTAACATTAACGTGATCCTTATTAAATACTATAGCTACAACATCATTCGAAGGACTTTGTGTTTGATATAGAGCATACTTTTGAAGCATTTCTTCTTCAGAGTTAAAGCCAGTAATTTCTAAAAAAAAAGTATTTAGTTATTTTCATGTTACATTACTATTAAAATATTGTTCTTGATAATCCTTACTTCCAGCTGTGAACTTTAAGCATTTTCTAGTTTTTTCTATTAAAGTTCTGGTAAATCTGTTTTCGGGCACAAAGTAAATCATAGTCTGATAATTGGCTGACTGTATAAGTTCTTCTTTGCTCTCAGTTTCATAGTAAGTGTTATTGACAAATTCTTGAGGCTGTTGAGCTGAAAAATCTCTACAAGCCTGTATTAGCATGAATAGCAAAACAGGAATCAAGATTTCTACAAAGAGACCCATTTTCCAGTGCCTCTTGCGCACCAAATAATTTTTGTAAAGCAAGAGCCTGAACATTCTGAATTTTTCCTTCATTTTGTTGATTTAATTGAACAAATTTGATCCCAAACAATTGTGGTTTTTGTATTTTGTAGTATTCTATGTATTTGCCATTGAGAAATTAGTTGGGTCAAACTGCTCTAATCTGATCAGAAATGTCCTTGCTTCGCTAGACGCTCAACTGTCTTGACTTGTGACTGGTTGATAATCATTGCCAATGCAAGCAGAATGAAGAATGCAACAAAAAGAAGCCTGAGAGTGGTAATTGATCAAAGACCAAGTAGATACCAAAGTATTTTGCAACCTCTGCAAGTTTTACGCATGTACTGTGACAATATATGTATATAGAAGATCATACTATGTTGCCATGACAATAAGTATAGTGACAGAATATATTTTCATGAATATTCAACAACATTTTGCACTCATAATTGAAGCGAATCAGCCGAATGTTAATCAGCTGATAGATCGAACTAGGAGAGACATATATCGAGGCAAGCTGTCAACAAAGAGTTGTACACAACACTCGGACGTGTGCAGTCAATCTGTCGGAGTTTTGAATCACATATTATACAAGAATTGTATATAACCTCTCGCTTGGGAGACGTCAAATTAAAAGAGCCTTGAGCTCTTGAAGCATCGAGAAAACGTGTAATTCTGAAAAATTAATGTAAAAAACGTGACTGCCAAAGGCTCTATAGACGGTATATGTACTTGAACTATAGAGCAGTGCGAGGTGAGAGCAGAAAAAGTGTAAATATCGGAGTCGCCCGCGCGCGCATATGTACACAACTCACAGCACACATAAGTCACAACACAGCGTTGTAGGAGTTTTGACGTATCTTGCACGCGCGCACGAGCAGCTCTACAGCACCTCGGCGATGCTCGCGTTATGGCGCTTACGGGCAGACTAGTGAACTTTCGCGGCTCGGCGCATTATACGAGTCCAGTGCAGAGAAAAAAAAGAGAGAGAGAGAGAGAGAGTCTCGCCGCAGCCGCACTGACTGAGCCTCTATACATGTATACAGAAATTGTATGCGCAAGGGGGTTGGGTATAAACAAAACGTCGATCGGATGTTCGGGCGACGTCACGCCACCTCGGCCAATGGGAGCGCCCGATTCCCTTAGTACCGTTACGGAATTTCCCCACACACGCCGCGCCGCCGCCGCCGCCGCTGCCAGTGTTCGCTTAAAAACTCACTATATAGTGCGTCGGCTCGGTGCAGTCGAGGCTCGGAGTCGGCTCGGCCGTGGTCGCGCACATGTACACATATATATATCCTTCTATACACGCGTGAATATTTAGCTCGTATATCTGCCTTTTCAGCTTGTGCGCAAACTGCAAATATAATAGCTAGAGGCATAGAGAGAGAGAGAGAGAGAGCGGAGAAGTGGTGGTAAGAGTCGCTGCTACATAATACGCGCGAATCGGCAAACGAGTGTATGGTCTGATTTTTTTACAACCGCCACGAGGCGACAAAGGCTCGCGCGCAGGCTTCTGCAAATATATGTGCAGCGTTCGTATATATGCCTATATTTATACTGCCTTGCCACTTCGATGTGATTCAATTCTGCATAAATCTATTGACATAGTTCTCTACGATCGGCAAACCGATTGATTGTTGTTTTCATACGCGGAGCAAAATATTTTCCTGCATGAAACTTTGTTTATCGAGATGACAATATTCCCGAGAGGACGATTCAATGAATCCTTCAACTATTCACGTTTGGTTTTTCTCAAATAAAGCGTCAAATTATGAAATGAAAAAGGAAAAAGGAAGCGTCTTGGAGAAATAAGTATATAATTTATTCAGTCAATGCAAACAGAGACGAGGCATATAATTCAGGATTGTATTCACAGGTTTTTGCTGCGCGTTGGCAGCTGGTATATGGCGAGTCTTTGGTTTATACTTATTGCACGTGACATATTCGCGCGAATTCCCAAAACTGCAGCAGGCTCGCACTAACTTGGCTCGCCTTTCATTTAGCGCGTTAATGCGATGCGGCCGAGAAAAGGTAGATCTGCAGCGGAGCGTTCCACAGTGGAGTTTGACTCAGACTCCGAAATCCTCGGGTCTTGGAATCCTTTTATTTTCCCTGCAGCTGTGCACGAACAACGATTTGGTCTTGGAAGCGTCGACAAATCGAGTCGGGAATAGCTAATACCGGATTGCGACCCCTCTCATGTGCGCGCGTGAAACTCGCGGGTAATATTAAATCGGCATTATATCATAGCATCGTAAGCGCGGTATTGAATAAATACGAACGATAATTGTAAGCATTAGAGGCGCACAATGTACATCGAAGACACTACTATAGGTTTTGTCGCAGTCGATCGTAGACTCGTATAATTAAACGACGCTGCGTCGCCTATTAAGTGTACCGAGCGTGTCTATTTATAAAAATAAAAATAAGGAGCCGTACGGACGGTGCAGTCCATTTAAAGACAAGACTCGTGATTCGCAACGATCGACTCATTCGTCCCGATCAGCGAATTGTCGCGCGCGCACTTTCGGCCTTTTTCCTCGAACGACGCGACACGCGCTCTTTATCGCCGACTGGACGCACAAAAAAAGCCATCGCCCGAATGCGAGCTGCTCCGAAAGCGAAGATAGGCCTCCAGGATGCACAAAGAGAGCATTTTAGGCAAAAATCTCTACATATAGGCACCTATATAATGCGGTATACATGTAATACGCTTAATGAATCATTGGCAGTGGGTTGAGCCGCGTATAATGTATAGTCTCGTGGCATCGAGCCTCGCTCGTATTCGCAACACGAGTTTGTGCGTGTCTGTGTGTCTGTGTGTGTACAAAAGTCACGCCACATGCGGGTTATTACACCGCGTCGACGGCCGTCTTGTACTTCTGCGACGACTTGTGCCGCCGCTCACATGCGCTTCTCTTCGTATGTATACATTCTGACGCGCTGCTGCCTGCTGACGATTACGAATACACAAATTTGTTTTTAACTGCCTGTGGCCTGACGGTAGTTAGGCGATCGCGCGATCAAACAATTGTAATATTTGATTACACCGCTCGAGCAAGCAAAAAAAAAAAACGAACAACTTTGTCAGCGGCAGCAGCAATTCCGGCTTACGCTGTCGCGACAAAAAAAAGGAGCATTTTTCTTCGTCCGCAGCGATTTTCGCGCGTGCAACATACCTACACCAGCGCGCGATCGCTGCACGAATAGGCGCGTATTTTCGAGCTGCTAATTCACCTTATACTTAAACTCTCGGCTTATAAGCTATAATATGTACAGTACACGAAAAGACACACTCGAGCGAGCGGAGCTATACAATTTTAATTCTAAGAAGCGGTCGGATTGCTCGGCTGAGCGGGAACGATGCAAAAAGGCTCCTTGCCCGTCGTAGAAACGAGATAGGTCCGTTCCGGGAATTCGTACTTGTCGGCATTGATGCCCATTTCGGGGCAGGACGAGGCGTAGCACGAATCCTCCTTTGCTTCTGTCCGCTGCTCCGCCGAGCTCCCTAATTGCCAGGGACGCGCCGTGAATCTGCACCGGGCTGCCTCTTGTTTTCCCTCGCTGTAAGCTACCTGTTTCACCGACTCGATGAAGACGATCACCGAGTGGAAGTGATCGCAGATTCCGCCGTTCAAGGCTGCGCGATCGAGAATAGATCGGTAATTTTTTTTTTTTCTTAATGACCGATTAAAATTGACAAAATCGATGTAGAAAGAAAAGTCGCGAGCTTACCGAAGGGAAAGAGTTTGTGGTAGCTCAAGTCCGTCATGGTGCGCTGCTTCCTGAATACCTTGAAAATGGTCAGCTTGTTGCAATCGGGCTGGGGGCCACCTCCGTTGACGTAAAAGTCCGCGTGACCTGCAACAAATCGGTTGTTTACACAGAGCGCTATCTATAGCAAGCCGAGCTATAGCCGCGCTGATTGGTCGCTAACCCACCTAGAGGCTCGAGCAGGCCGAAGGCGCTGTTCTTGCTCCTCGCCACGGCCGTGTGAATGACGTCGACGAATCGAGCGCTGTCGTTGGACAGCCTCAGCGGGGCCTTGCCGATCGTCTCGAAGCAGGGCTCGGCCGGGTCCAGGCCGGTCACCCGGTCGATCTCGAAGCCGTCCTCGTACTTGAGCAGTTTGGCCGCGTGGCCGACGGTGTGAGCGCCGAGGCTGTGCCCGATGAAGTGCACGTGGCCCCAATTCTCCTGCAGGATCCGGGTCTTTTGCACGAAATGCTGGTCCAGACTCTTGAACAACCTGTTGGATTTTGTCGTTATTTACGTCGAGCTGACACGCGCTGTTAGGAGGCTCGCTATGACGAAAGCGCGAGCCGAGTGACGAAAGTCGAAAGTTTGCTCGGCGTCTCGCCTGCAATATAATTACGCGCTGGCGAAACTCCAATTTCATCGTACCATTAACGCTCGTGATGGATTAATTAAAAATTGACTCGGTGCGAGGTCGAGCTAAAGATTTTCCTCATTTTCTTTCCGTTTTTGTCGTCCTCTTTTTTTCTATTCTTAATTCGTTGACAGTTGATGTCGGTCAATTGGCGCAAATCGATAAGAGGACCGGCTACACGTGTCTAGAATAGTTTTTCGAGCACGCGTACATAATTTTTTTGTTTTCTATATAATGCAGACGATTCGAAGGCGCTTTACGATGGGTCGACGAGCGGCTTCTCGAGAACGATTACCGCTGTGCACGTCTTGGTGTATTTAACAAACGGCGCAGTAAGCATTGTAAGCATCGCACGCCGCGAGGTGTACATAAATCAACTATCGTTTCAATAGCCATCGTACTATGTTCGGATGCGTATGATATATATAATGTCGTCGTGCGTCGTTGCGTACACGTATGACTCGAGTCGTTACCACTATCATTTGAATACTGCACACTTATGCGCGCGTGTACGCTCGAGTGCGCCAGTCATGACGAGGAACTTCTCGGCTCGAGAAAGAGCGCATCTGTCGAACTTAAACTATAATCGCGTCGTGCGCGGACTGAATTTTAAATGAGCATTATTATAGAGAGGCTTTTTTGTTGGAGCACGAGCGCGCGCGCGCGACTTTGCACTTTCATAAGCACCGACACCGCGCGCTGAATTACAAACACCGAAAAAAAAAACTGTCGATGTAACTTCTTTCTATTCGTCTTTGTGCGTTACGAGTGTATTTATATATATTATTATGTACTTACAATCGAATTTGCTTAGCCACAAACTCAGTGTCGGCAGCCGCTCGCTCGTAGCAAAATAAGTTTGTGCACACTTCCTCCCAGCGGACAATTATCACGTTCATGTTTTGCTGCAAACCCAAATGAATTAGCATAATATTTAAACTGCTCGATTCACAAACAACCACACGCGCACCCATTTATCAGCGTATAAGCTCGATACAACTTGGACCGCAAAGAGTCGTATCGTGTCCTTGAAATCGGTAGTGACTAACCGATTTTGTTTCGATTTCTTTCGCTTACCCAGGCGAGAAGGTGCCGCTTCAAAGCTCGCATCGGATCACCGTAGATTTTGCCCAAAAATCCGTGTACCAGAACTGCTGTCCGGCGATGTGGCTTGAAGTCGTAGTGCTGCGAGTCGAACTCGTTGTCCAGCGTGTACAGCTGATCGGACTTTTTTCGGCTCGAGAAGAAAAACTTCACCTTGAACGTGTCGTAGGTCAGCTCGGGTTTCCAACAGTTCAGTTTCCTTCCCAGATATTGATCGATCTCTTGATTAGCACTGGCCAGATGAAAGGATCCGCAGAAGAGAAACAGAGCGGTCACCGAGAGCCACGAACGACGCGACTCGCCCATCATTTTCGAACGGATATCTTTGCGAATTCGATGGATGTTGGCTCGGAGCCGTGCTCAGGCCGTTTTGAGCTCTAATTTGCGCTACATGGATTTTTATACATATCATATGGACGGTCTGTAAACGAGCTCGCAGCGTTGATAAAAATATTTATTCAGTTTGACACGAAATAGTGCTGTAATGTAGGTAAAGGTGAACTTTATCGGTGTGCCCAAAAAGAAGCAACAAAGAAAGAACACAAAAAAACCATCATCTATTTTTCTAGGTAAGTAAAAAAAGCCATCGGCTTGCAAACATTGTATCATATTAGCGTGCTGAAATAAAAATGACTCGTCGAACGATAAATCGAGGGACTGCCATTGGCGCTTATCTATTTGCAGTCATGACTTGGGCTCAAGTTTATAGTTCGCGTATAATATTTCGCTCTAAGCATGTCAATGAATTTTATCTTTGACAATTTGTTTTTTATTACTTTTTTTTATTCAATTTGCATTGAAATACATTAAATTAAAACATACTAAACATCAAGGAGTCTTTCATGGAAAGATGAACCGTATAATCGGACTTGACGTAGTACACGTTGTGGCGATTGTTCGAGTACTGGTATTTCTCGGCGTTTATTCCCATTTCTGGGCACTGCTGGTCGGCTGAACATGAACTCAGCTGACCGACGACCGGCTGCTCGTTAGTGTCGAAAGTCAAATTCCAAGGTTGGGCCAGGTACGAGTGCTTGTTTTTCATCTCGTTGTCCACCGAATCGATGAACACGTAAACCGAGTAAAAGTGATCGCAGACGCCACCGGACATGACTGAAAAATACATAGCTCGTGTATGGTTGCGACCAGCTATAGAAAGTACGAAGGAGCCAAGTACGAGTTCAGCCGGACTCACCGAAGCGCGTGAGCTTGCAATAATCCGAGGCGCAGCTGGGCACGACGCTTTTGAAGATGCTGAGTACGGGTTTGGCGACGCTGCTCATCAGATTGGCCAGGGCGACTTGGCAGCCGGGCTGGTGCGTGCCTCCGTTGATGTAAAAGTCGGCATCGCCTTTGATCAACGCGTGGCCGCGCAAACAAGAGGAAGTAAACGATTAGCTCGTAGGAGTTAAGTGCAGGTATATGTATAAATAGGAGCTGCGGTGCATAATAATAAGTACCCAGTGGATCGAGCAAACCAAAGGCGTCGTGTTTGCGGTGGGCCACGGCCGAGTGCAGCACGTCGACGAATCGGGCGCTGTCGCGCGACAAGCGCAGCGGCGAGGCCTCGTCGATCTCGAAGCAGGGCTCGGCCGGGTCCAGGCCGGTCACCCGGTCGACCAGCACTTGGTCGTTGATCTTTAGCAATTTGGCCGCGTGACTAACCACGTGAGCGCCGAGACTGTGGCCGATGAAGTGCACGTAGCCCCACTGGCCGCCGACTCGCGATCGCTTTAAATTGCTCACCAGCCTTTGCGGTTCGGTATACAAGACAGACAATTATTCATAATTATGCATGCGAGGCTCGATATAGACAAAGCGAGCGAAAGATCGAGAGAAAGAGCGAATGAATGAAAAGAGCACAATGTGAATGTCTCGATTATGCAATAATGTTGCGCTTACAAGCGGATTTGCTTGGCGGTGTGCTGAGTATTGGCCACTGCCCGCTCGTACTGAAAGGTGTTCTTGCAACCCCTCTGCCAGTCTACCAGAATAACGTTCGCATCTTGCTGACGGGAATCATATTCGCAGTACAGAAGATGAGCTTATTTCATTGTGAACGGAATACGATAAAGATTATTATACCCATCGGAGGAGGCTTTCGGTGAGCTTCTGCATGGGATTGCCATAGATCGGGCCCCTGAAGCCGTGGCTCAGCAGGAACGTCCTCTTGCTCGGATCGAAGCTCCTGAAGTGGCGAGTCGCGTCGAAAACCTCGCTGCTATTTAAAAGCTCGTGTCCAATTGGATTTCCGCGACGGTACAGGTGAAAATCGATCTGGAACTCGTCGTGCTGATGCTCTAGCTGTTGCTGTTGCTGCGTCAGAGTCTGCTGCGGCCAGCAGGCGAGATTGCGCCTGATGAGGTGCAAAAAGACGCCGCCGACGATTCGAAGCGTCACGGCCAGTGCCGCGATGACCAGCGCTGTCCTCAAGATTACGTGCGATTTTTTCATGACGAGCCGGTGACGCGGTGCAAAGAGAGAGAAAAAGAGAGAGAGAGAGAAAAGTGCGCCACGCGATGACTGCACCAAATGTATTCTCTATATTTTGCGGAATATTCAATAAAATTTTCAGTCGTGTTAATATTAATGCATGCGCGAGTGCACTGAGATGCGACTAGACGCTAACTGCCATGCAAATACATCGCGGCGCAAAAGTATAGTCATCACGATGTGTGCATGAAAAGAAAAAGAAAAAAAAAGGAAACAGAGAGACAGAAAAAGAAACGATAGTTTTTGTACGTTATAGTGTTTCTTATGCTCGTTTCGGCGACTCGTGCACCACCGACACCGCATTAGCGCGCCGAGACATTGTATTCGTGCATTGTAATATGTACGTGTGCACGCGTACACGCTTTATGCAGTTCGTTACGTCTTATTATATTATCGAGCCTCGGAATCACTCTTCCGACTGGTAATTGATTGTCCGACGATCGTAAGAGGACGTCTCGTGTTTATATTATGTATCGATTGCCTCGAGACGTACCCGCTCGCGTTATAGAGTTGCAGCCTCGGCCCGCCGTCACAGCTCTCGAGTCACAGCTTCCGTCGCATCCCGCTCGAAATCTTCTCCGACTTACTATACACTCGGGACTGTTTTTGCGCACAATTTTTACGTCTCGGCACGATCTAGCTGCAACAAAGCCCCCGAGACTCGTTCATTAAACGATACTGAGGCTAGCGTATACTCGATGCGCGCAAGTATAATTTTATTGCGAATGCAGTATGTAGCACTATCGGCACTCTGTCTCCGATGTACGCGCGTGTATCATGCATGCAACGAAACAGCGATTCCCCACTACCATTTTTTATCGCGCGTCCGAGTTTTTTTTTATATGCACGACAGGCCAAGAGATATTTACCCTTGCGCAAACGCATATCTTTCTCGCAGCTATGATCTTGGATATTATTATCGTTTTTCTACAAAGACCCATAGGTACGTTCGGATTTATGGCTTTGCATTCGTACGACTTTTACGCGGCTGACCTTTATGAGGGAACCCTCAAGATTTTGAGACTTACTGAAGCCGCGATCCTAATATATGCGCCTAATATATTGTAAATTGAGTACGCTTTTTGAAGATAGTAAAAAGTATGCCATTCGAGGTGATATAGAGTCGTAAAATAATTTTTAGCTTTTATTGACTTACAACTATCTCCTATAAGAATACTGTAACGTTTATATTTCTATTCAATGCCGCATATTTTGCAATTGAGCCACATACACATGCATTAAAATATCGACCTTGAGACAACTGCATGTACGCTTCAAAGTACTCACATCGAGTGTCAAAGATCGATAATTTACTTTCCATAAAATGCTGCTTTCGCTCGAAATCGTCGACAAGCATGAAAAAAAAATCCGGTCAAACTTTACAATAAGGATCGGCATCGTTGGTAGCCACGTAGAAAATTCGCAAGCCATCCTTGTAGTCAAAGTTCTCGGCCTCGATTCCCATGTGCGGGCAGCTGTTGGCGTTGATGCAACCTGTCGAGCGTGGCTTGCTATCGCCGAGTCGCCAAGGTTGCCCGAAAAAGCTGCATCTCTTCGTGATGGCCAATTCGACGGACTCGAGGTAAACCAAGACGGCTCGAAAATGATCGCACACGCCACCGAGGAAGACTGCGGGTCAATACAGCGTGATCGGTTGTGAATAAATATGAGATAAATTTTGAGGGGAGCGAAATTCAAATGAGATATCTTACAGGCATGAGGTATGAGGAAAACGTAATTGAGATCGGTTGGAAAAGATCGGTTGATGATCGCTCGCTTGGATCTACCGAAGAGGTTCGTGATGGGGTTGCAGCCGGGTTGGGGTCCTCCTCCGTTCACGTAAAAATCCACGTGACCTGTCGATCGACAACTATATCCTATACGGATCGATTCTTTTGCAAAATTTCAACGGCAAACATATTACTCACCGATGGGTTTTGGCAAACCGAAGCCGTTATTTTTCCACCTGGCTATGTCGGTGTGAATGACGTCGACGAACTTGGCCTGACGCTTGGAGAGTCGAAAGGGCGACTTTCCCGGGGCCTCGAAGCACGGCTCGGCCGGATCCAGGCCGCTAATCCGATCCACGCCAAAGTTATCGGATTTTCGTAGAAGCGAGGCCGCGTGACCCGACGCGTGAGCCCCGAGGCTGTGACCGATAAAGTGGACTTTGCCCCATTGTTCGCGGCTTACGTTTCGGCCGATCCAGTAATTATTTAAGCTGCTTAACAGCCTGACGACGACAATTTAGCGTTAATCATTATTATTATTTTTGTTGTAAGCCGTCGGCGAGGCCGCGTGCGCTAAACGAATATCGCGCGATTTTTGCGCGTCTGTAAATATTTATCGACTCGTCTGTCTGCGGCCGACTGTTACGATCGACTCGCTTGCAATAATTAATTGCTCGTGAACGAAAAAAGCACGCAGAGATAAGAGTTGTACAAGAAAAGCAGGCACAGATCGAATAAAAGTCATTGAGCCGCTTTAAATTATACGAGTCATTGCGGTATCTCGGTCCACACGTCTATGAAAAAAGAAGCAAAAAAGCTCTTACGATCTTATGGTTAAGGCAGTGAATTCGGCGTTGGCAGCCGCTTGCTCGTACAGCAGAAGATTCGAGCATCCGGCCTCCCAGTTTACGTAGATGACGTTCATGTCTTTCTGCGTGCATCAACACATGGGAAACGTGCAAAAACCATTTGGATTTTCAATCGAAAAGAAAGATGGCAAGTTTCGTACCCAGGTCAAAAGTCGCTCCTTCAACTTATTCATGGGATCGTCGTAGAGCTTGCCCAAGTATCCGTGTACCAGGACGGCCGTCGGGCGCCTCGGCTCGAAGTCGTACCTGCTGACGTCCAAATTGCCACCGGCCGTCCAAACTGCCTCGTAGCGTCTGCTGGCGAAGTGAAAATCGATCTGGAACTCGTCGTACCTGAGGAACTTTGGCCAGCACTTGAGCTTGCGAATGAGCCCACTGGCGTAAGCCGCGTCGCTCCTGCGATATGGCCAGAGAGCCGCCGACACCACGAGCACCAGTTGGATCAGAGCCGCCGTGTCCATTTCGGCTCATAACATTTTTTTTGACAAACAATTTGCACGGCCAGTGACACTTACATATACTCGGAACGAAGATGTTGCTCGCTGCAGCGAGTCGATAACGACTAATAATTGCAGCTTATCGGTGGCTTTTAGCTACTTTTTTTCTAATATGCGTCGATTAATGCCATAATTATAAAAAGAACGAATATATCAACCTTATCGCGTTGTCGTGCGTCTCTGTACATGGTTGTAATTTGAAAAAAGTATATCGCTACACGCCTCGTTATCCGTACCCACAAGTGGGATGAGAAGCCCGCATAATTGACTTTGAATCGTTTCAGATCTGTTTCGAGTCAATTAATCGGTATATTTTTAGCGAAACAATAACAATGTATAAGCGAGCTCTGCTGTTTTTTCTTCATGAGAAAAATATACAAGACGTGTTTTGACGCATGCATCGTGACTCGAGCTCGAGATCGATCGTTTTCAGAAAATTATATAGGAATCGAGCGATTAACGCTCGTTAATCGACGGAGCTGCTGCAATTAATTTTTTTCGAGATCGCGACGTTACATTTAGAAAACATCCTTTAGCGATAACATTTTCTCGATCGATTTTTGTTTCTCTCTGGAAAGAAACGAGCGCCTCCGCGCGAGCTTTTGATCGACGTCGTTCGCGAAATCACGCGAAACTTTCACCTTGACATTGATCTATAGCCTTACGGGTGCGTATACGTGTACGTAGACTTTTTGTCCGCGAGTCTTTATCAATCGATAAGAGCGCGTACATGAAAAACCGGCCCAGCTACGTTGAGCGAGCCTGCGTGGGAGCTTTCGAGCGAATGTGGCTCGATCGACAAATTTTCGCAATTATTTTTGCAACTATTGCACGAAAACGGCGAGAGGCGCGCGTGTGCCGACGATCGGCCTGGCAAACTCTCAACGTGTCGCCAAAATATCTTATCTCGAGCATTATCTGTGTGTATAATAATGCAAATACGCGTGTGTCAGTCCTCGCACTCGCGTATCACAGGGATTTTGTAACTCCATGCGGAGAATTTCGCGCAAATCGCATAAGATAATCAATTTGTCGTTTGCCGAATTTCAAGTAGGATAATAGGCAGTGCTAGATAAAGTATCCTACAGTAGACTCGATCCCAATATCATGCTTCTATCTTATGCGTAAACAAATGCACGCGTGACTGCGGCTGCGGCGTCTGTCAAGGCCACGCCGACGATCGACTCTTTTTCATGCATAATAGATTTTCGCTCGAAAGTCGTGAATTATAGAGCCGTATGCCTTCCGCGAAGCTGATCATACAATATGCACAACTGCTCGAGTATTTTACTTTATTAAATGCTGCATCCAGACGCTTATAAAATACCAGCAATCGGGGACTGATTGCTACGACGACTACGTCTGCGAGCTAAACCCGAAAGGCTAAAATCTCCAGCCTAATTAACGTTTAATTTGCAACTGATTAAAAAAGTAATGCACGTATGTGAAATTGCCACGTATCAATTGGCCACCGAATCGTCAAGTTCATTTTTCGAGATGCGATAACCGGACGTAATGTATCCGATTTCCGATTAGTCGTCAACTCGATATAAATTGGATTTTTACTGCAATTTTTGCCCCTTTTTCATCATCGCATCAATGTCAATTAAAAACATTTCTGTGAAAATATTTTACATAATAGATGGCACGAGCGTCAAAAATAGAACACGCGAAACTTAGTTTATAATAAAAACGAGACCGAGGCCCTTGCTCTTGCCAGCCGCAGACGGCCAGCTATAATATAGGTAAAGACGTATATATAGCGCAGCTGCAGCATGTTTCCTACGTACGACGCATCGCGTGGCCTAACTTCCGTCGCTCGAATTGCAGCCCATATAGCGACTTGCACCGCATGCATTTCTTATATTATTAATAGTTATAAACGACGACGCGTATAAAAGCCACGCGATCGCGCGAGTGACGCCTGCGATTATATGTCAGCGCAGCAACATCGACTGTATATAGTTTCATGACGCTCCGCGACTGCTCGCCGACCGCCTTCTGCTGCTGTCACGCTTACGCGTGGCCACCACCGCCGACGACGCTCGCGGCTCGCGGCTCGCCTCAGCGGACAAAAGTTGAACATGCCGCCTTGTTGACGTTTGCCGATGCGACACATGCGATACGCTTGACGAGTCCTCCCTCAGTTTTCGACCTTTTTTTTCGTTCTTCGCGACTCCCAACCCCTGGATGATGAGTGAGAACATGGAGGAGCTATTCGAGAGAATCAAAGCGCTGGAGAACGAGCTGGCTGAGGAGAAGAGGAAGAACGAGGGTATGGCCCAGACGAGGGCCAAAATAAAGCAGATGTCCAGCGAGGTTGTCGACACCAACCCTTACAGGTTTGTGCCGAATACTCTTCGGATCTTTAAAAATCGTCACTACAAATACCCAACTACCTGTCATCTTCTTCACTTTTTATCAATGAGCCCTTTAAAAAAGCAGACGAAACTTTTTCTATCTCGGCCATTGATGATACGCATTCAACATATGTTTCCATTATTTAACGCGTCAATCCATGTCGCAATGATTTTTCAAGGACTAAATCCTTATTTATTGTTTCAGTCGTCTGTTGGCCCTTCAACGTATGGGAATAGTACAAAATTATGAGAGAATACGAAAAATGACAGTTGCTGTTGTTGGTGTTGGAGGAGTTGGAAGTGTCACTGCTGAGATGCTGACGAGATGCGGAATTGGAAAGGTACATTATTTTTCTTTGCTAATCCACATATTTGAGACGTCATTTTTTAATTGAAAATGTTTTTTCAAGCATGTATAATTTAATTTTTACAAATTTATTATTTCAAGTTATTTTTCGGTCTTTTAGATAATAGTTTTAAAATGTTGTCATTTTCATTTCAGTTGGTCTTATTTGACTATGACAAAGTAGAATTGGCCAACATGAACAGACTTTTCTTCCAGCCCCATCAAGTAGGTCAAACTAAGGTAGAAGCTGCAGCAATAACTCTGAGGTTCATAAACCCAGATGTAGAAATTGATACGCACAATTACAACATTACTTCAGTAGATCACTTTGATCATTTCATGAATACAATCAAGTATGTAAACTAATTGGCTCATTAATGATACTGATTTATAGAAAAAAATTTTATTGGACTAATTATATTCATTAACTAACTGGGGTATTGTTCAATTATTATTTCAGTACTTCCAGTATTAATGGTGGTCGAGTAGATTTAGTACTTAGCTGTGTTGACAATTTTGAAGCTCGCATGGCAATTAATACTGCATGTAATGAACTGAATCAAAAATGGTTTGAGAGCGGAGTGTCAGAAAATGCTGTATCAGGGCATATTCAATTTTTAGTTCCTGGAGAAACCGCTTGTTTTGCTGTAAGTATATTTTATGTGCAATGTGTAAAAAACAAATGCTAATAAAAATACACTTTTTTATTTTTCGTCAGTGTGTACCACCTTTAGTAGTTGCTGCAAACATAGATGAAAAAACATTAAAACGTGACGGTGTTTGTGCAGCATCATTACCTACAACCATGGGAATTGTAGCTGGATTTTTAGTTCAAAATGCTCTAAAATATTTACTGGAATTTGGAACTGTTACTCCTTATCTTGGATATAATGCAATGCAAGATTTCTTCCCAACAATGAGATTAAAGCCTAATGTAAATTGTGATGACAAATTTTGTAGACTAAGACAATCTGAATATGTAGCCAAACCAAAAATTGAGAAATGCGAAGAATGTGTAGAAGAAAAACCTTTACATGAAGATAATGAATGGGGTACGTCAAATATTTGTTGTGAATACAATGTTTAAAAATTACATCTGAATTAACTTCTTTTTTACAATAATTTACAGGAATTTGTCTTGTTGATGAAACTGTACCTGAAGAGTACGAAACAAAGAAAAGTGTTGCACCTGGAATATCTCAAGCTTATGAACTACCAGATCAAGATATTGATTTTGATATTGGGGCAGAAGCTGATATTGATACAAATGAACAGAGTTTGGAAGAATTAATGTCTAAAATGAAATCTATATAGTTTTTTACATTGAGACTAAAAATGAATATTTTATTTCATTAAAAACATGGAAAAAATTTTTTATACTTCATATGTTTTGTTTAATTTATAATTAAAATATTTACAGTATTATAAATATGTTGATATATACAAGTCTAAACTTAATTATTTTTTAATAAATTTGATGCAATTTATGTATCAAACTTATCATAACACACTGCTTGGCCTTCTTCTTCATATTCTTCTTTTTTAACAACCAAGGAAGAATAATTAGAATCATTTGCTAATAGGCTTCCACCTTCCCAAGCATATGTAATAGGGCTAAAAAGAACATCAGTCATTATTAAATATGCTACTTTGATTGATCACAATATTGTATACTTACTTTTCTGGCAGATGAATATTTATTTTATATTCTTCTGGAGCTAAGCTTCTAACATCTTTGAGAAGACGTTCACGAAAACCAGGAAATTTAGCGCAACCACCAGTTAGAACAATATTAGCTAATAAGTGAGGCCAAGTTTCTTCTTCACAAACTTTTATAGAATCCATTACAGCCTCTGGTATACCCATTTGTTTAATTCCAACATCAGATGGATGAAATAAAATTTCAGGAATTGAGAATCTTTCATTATTCATGCGTAAAACCTGAGAATCTGTGTCAGTTCCAGGATCAGTAAGATATCCTCTCCTTATATTTGTAAAATCAGGTAGTACATAATCTTTGACAATTGAATTTTCCGAAATTTTCTTTTTAGCGATTTCCATGTCATTATAAAAATCTTGAGATACAAAGCAAGAATCTTCTTTTACTTGATTAACAACGTAAGTTTCATCCATCACATGTAATTGTCTATAAGATAATATTTCTTTCAAGTGATTTGTCAGTAGCTTTCCACCAACATCTATTCGTCTTATACCAGCCTTTATTTTCATATCATTTACATAAGGTACTATATGGGTAAAACTGTAACCAACATCTATTACAATACAGCATTTAGCTGTAGGATTCTCGTGTCTGTAGTGATAGCAAGATAATGTTGAAGGATTTATCCTCAGTAAACTAGCCACTTCAAAATCTTCAAAAAATATCTCAACCATTGCCTCTTGTATGGAAGAAAAATTAAAAGGTGGCTCAGTGATGGTGATGGAGGTTTGACTCAGATTAATTGGGCAACACTCTTTAGAAAAAATGTAATCCCAGACAGTTTTTTGGATGTCCCAATTGACTATGTAACCCTTTTGGAAGGGTAGCATGAAGTAAAGGGCAGCTAAATCTCGACATTCTTCAATTTGATTTCCAATAAAAGGTCGACGCCGTTCACTTTTGGCTTTCATAATGCAATTTGGTACAACTCTATTAAAAGTAAACAATCACTTTTAGTCTTAAAACAATCTCAAAACAAATTTAGTGTAAATAACATAACCAAAAATGTTGTTTGACTTCTACTCACGTCGGAGTTGCAGTGGCAAGTCCAGCTTTGGCCGTGTAGGCACCGTTATCCAAAACAAATACCTGTGTATTCATTGTTTAAACAATTTCACTCATAAATTTTTAAATAATACAATAAAATAACAATTGCACCGGCACACTTTGCGCGCCGACTCTCAATTCGAAGCGCACAGTTGTTTACGTTCGTACGATTGGCTTATCCATGTCAGGTGCAACACAACTCACTCTAAACTGTAGTCTGCTAATAATGAGCAAAATTTACCGTCATTGAAAAAGAGAAAGCAAAATGTGCGGATTCGTTTTATGTTTTTTTTTTCAGCATTTGCTTTGCAGCTTAAATTTTCAAAAT
This sequence comes from Trichogramma pretiosum, assembly GCF_000599845.2. Lineage (NCBI taxonomy): Eukaryota > Metazoa > Arthropoda > Insecta > Hymenoptera > Trichogrammatidae > Trichogramma > Trichogramma pretiosum. The sequence continues at coordinate 458,413 of NW_019640836.1, read as the reverse complement.
TTAATTTTCTGTCATCTTTTCTTCAATCAATAGGTAAATGGGTATTTTAATGGAGTTAAAAATGATTGGAAAACTACGAAGTATCAAAAAAATTTTTATTTGACATTTTAAGTAATACATAACTTGGGATAGAATAGAAAAATGCAACGTCTTCGTAATGATTCGATGGAGAAAACTTACTAAGATATTTATTTTGAAGAAAAATAGAAAAACCATTATTGTTCTTTTAATTTTCAGATAACACGACGTAAAAAGTCAGTCGTGTAGGTACGCTTAACAGCATAAAAAGTTTCTTACATCTTAATATGTGAAAAATTAAAATGCAAGCTTTTTTAGTTACACGTTAATAATTAAAAATTAAGAAATGCAAAAATTATCATACGAAGCGATACCATTTTACTAAAGGCTGATCGAAATTTGAAATGCCAATTTTTAAATGAATATTTGAAATTTGCACATCATTCTTACATCTTTTAAAATTGGTATTATTAATTTTTTTTTTCATTTTCAAACTTTTCAAAGTATATCTAAAGATTCAAATGTTGAAAATAATGAAATGTATCGAATTAAAACTCGTGAAAAAAATAACGAGAAGCTTCTCTTCTTCCCACCTAATTCAAATTCACGTCTTTAGTTAATGAGTAACAACATCTTTTTCATCGTCACCAGCATCAATTCTTTGATTTTTCATGTATTTTATAAATTTTTTTGATAAAAATTGAACGCAATATATACTATGATGAAAGTCACGAGATATTTCTGATGATTAAACGAACAAATTTGAATTTTTTGTCATTCTTTGATATTTTCGAATTTTAGTTTGATTAACTGGGTCAATTGAACGAAAATACAACATTTACTGTAAAGAGTGATTGACAAAATTTACTGTTACATAATTTATCATCGTTTTTACTCTCTTTTGCCGATATTTTGTTAATTTAGGATAGGCAATAGAATTTGAAAAGTCGATAAATTTTGGTTAAATAAATTCACAAGTTCTCGTGTGGTATGCATCGCTGAATATTGTTGCGATTAAGAACCGTAGAAAACTGAATGGCGCGAAAGTGCTTAGTCGAGGATATTTGAGATATTTTGTAATTCTAGATACTTTGAAAAAGCAAAATCGAAGCATTAAAAATCAAAATGTTCGAGCTCAAGTATGTATGCTGTAATACACAATGGAAGTGAAATTATTTATATTTTTTCTCATTTCCGGATATAGTTAATAATGACCAGTTACTTAAAAACTGGTACACTTATATTCCTGACAAAAGTCGTTCGATACATTTTTCAATTTTCTCTTTTGCATCGATATTTGTTTAATATCGATTACCTAAATAATTTTTTTATACATAAACTCCGAGTGACATGTTGGAACGTTTAAACACGTTCGCAAGTATTCGCAAATATATCTCTGTCAAGCTAATACAATCTCTCATTTATCTCTTTCACTTCTATGCAATCAACGCTTTTTATAAAGTTAACGAGGCAGTTTACTTTACACATAGTTTCTTTAATGTTGTTAGAATTCTAGATTATACAAATAGTACGTTTCATGTGTAGAATACATAACGCATTCTTAACTTAATATCTGTGAGTCACAGTGTAAATCCCCAAGTAATCAGTGAATAATGTAAGATCGAAATGTAAAGATCGTAACAACGTCCACGAAAAATTATCCATTACTTGATTGTAAAATAAGTTTTCATGAATAGTACGTATGTAAATTCGATCATGGTGATAGTTCACGTTTTATCATTTTATATGGTATTCAAAATTTCCGAAGTACTCATACGAGAATCGTGTAAACGTATTGTATATTTATATATAAATGTAAAATTCATCAGTGAAATTTCGGCAGCTGCCGGCTGTGCGGGTGTGATTCTGCCCGTATACGAAGCGCTGGTAGGTCGTCACGCAGCTCCGTCGTCGAGTTCTCGTCGGCATAACGCGATCGTCAACGAAGCCGGTGGTACAGATGCTGACTTTGCTGCTCCGTGGACGAGGAAGCGGCGGCTACTCGGATCGATCGTTAGAGCTGCTGCTCGTCCGATGCCAAATCGTCGAGAATGCTCGCGTCGTCGGGTGACGGCAACAGACCACTAGCTTCCGCGCCGCATGATGAGCCATCTGCACAGAGCAAACAGAAAACGCACAAACGGGTTGACGCCGAGCAAGCGCAACCCTTTCGTTAGGCCCACAGCTGCTCTGTTTTTTCCAGCTCTAGTGAATTTTTTTTATGATGTTGATGACGGTGAAGAGAGCGGCAGCACGACGGTAGGAGATGAAAACAGGTCTTAGCCAAGCGCTAAATGTATTTTCAATCAAGAATGCAGCTCTAGGTCATACACGTCTTACATCCTATACACAAGGGCCATGCATGATTTTCTAAGATGATTTCTCAAAAAAATACTTGCATTTTCACAAGCTCTACGTCAGACTGAGGCAGACTATTGTCGAAAAAAAATAATCATTAATTATTTTTTCCACATTTCTTGGAAATCTTGAAAACAAGTCCAACGATTTCGTAGCAAAGTTCAAAGAGGATTCATTTAAATTTATACCTACCTTTCAAGATTTCATAGAAATAAGTTAATGATAAATGGAAGCAATACACGTGAATTTGATTAACATTCCATTAAGGTGGTTCTTTCAATATTTGTTGAGACATGAGACCTATCCTATCTTATAGATTAAATCACGCTGAATTCAATGATATAATTATTTATGGGGCTTACGCTGCAAAATCTCGAGATATTTTATCTCAAAGTATGCTATTTTAACATGGGAAGCATAGAACGGCCACCATTCATATGGTATTTCTAATCAAAAATTAATTTGTTCGGGTATCGGAGTGTATAGGTTTTATAGAAAAAATTCTAATCTTTCAGCCTGTGTATCGTAAAACAGGGCTTACGCTGCAAAAAATCAAGATTTTTCACGTAAAAGTGAAAAAAACGATGTTTTTGCTATAAATCAGCTGATGTCAGGCTGCGCAGTACTTACTGCGCATACAAAATATACAGCTCTAGGCAAGAGTTCACTATAGAAAAACTTAAACTGAAAGAACCACCTTAAAGTTGAAAATATAAATTTGAATTGGAATAAAAAGATATAAATCATTTCATTCATCTAAATTCTACAAGATGAAAACGTATGAATCGGATAAAACTTCAACTACAAGCACATATATGCAAAAAATGCTGATTAAAATACCCGTAAAAAACAAGGAATGGGTTTGACACAAGAGAACAATTTATATTAATTTTCTAAGTATTATTGAACAACATGTTAACAAAAATGATTGATAAAACTACAATTTATATAATCAAAAACTGAGTTTTATTAATCGTCATTTATCAGAAATAAAAATAATCATTTTATTTGTGTTACAGCTCTTTTAATTTTTTAAATTTCTATTTTTCTTCAAAAACTTCATTAAATTTTATATTTTGAAAACTCACTTAAAAAAGTATTAGAGCTAATATAAAGGTTAAGTTTTACAAAATAAATCAAGTTTAACGTGTATTTCAAAACATTAAAATTCAATAAAGCTTTTAAAAATTTTATGTACATGTAACGTTATTTGTCACCACTTGATGGACATTACAAATTGTTACCCTAACTAATGAATATTTATACTAACAATGAATATCAGACGTACACCAATCGATAATTAATTGTACATCACATGAGAAATGGTCAGCAGGAAAGATAGGACTATTGAATAAAGAAAAAGCAAGTTGATAAAACTTTAATAAAAAAAATAATTTTCAGAATCTGCACCTTTTTATGTAGATTTGAATTGACTTTAATGTCTTGAAAAATACTCAATTTCTATAAAATAAATATAGTCAACATACAACAGCTTCAATCCTTGTAGGTGCTTCAATAATTTATTTGATAACTAAAGTAGCCTTTGAAAACATGACAGCCCTGAGTTGACTTCAAAAATTAATAATTTAAATGGCTTAAACTAACCACATTGTCTATTACTGAGTTCATTCGGTATTGTATAACATTTATTCAAAAATTGTTAAGAAATACTCAAGTTTTTAGCGTTATCTGTCTTATTACTGGCATTTAGACTAATGATTGCTTTGTTACACAAATTTTATACACAATTGCTCTTACTTCTTTTCTTTGAACAAGTTGATAAAAAAAACCAATATTACAAAAAGAATATTAAAGATTTGAAAAGAGTAAGGCATCTTTGTGGTATACCTAAATATAACTTTACACATTCTAAAATGTTTACATACGCAATTTCAACATGCATATGCCAAAGCATGTAAGTTACTGAAGCCGTTATGTAATATGTAATGACAGATTGGTTTTTACTTTTTTGTTGTTTTGTGTTGTATTAGGTAGAAGCAATTTATGGTGATGACATTACCTGGGCCGCTACTCACCTACAGGCAATGTGCCTGTCATGGGAGTAGGGGATGACGAGACCATGGCCATGCGGCCCTGATCCTTCACTGAAACAATTGGAACTGAAACATTCAAATATTTTATTTCGGTGTCTCTTTCACAATTGGAGCTGAAACACGAATTTAAAAGAAAAAAAAAAATTATTTTAAAAAAAGATTAATCATCTACGTTTATAGAGCAAATTAATATGTATCAATTTTTCATTTTTTTTGTTATATTGTTCTACATTCTTTTTTTTAGTTTGACGATGCAGTTGGGATTATAAAGAAATAAATTACTTACAGAAGTATGGATGATCCATGGCTTCGCGAGCAGTCAGTCGCTCGAAATGATCGTAGCGCAGCAACTTGTCAAGGAAATCAAGACTCTCAGGAGAAACGAGATGCTGATTGTCCGAGTGCACAAAACGCTCCCAACGCTTACGCGAGTGTCGTCCGAGTATATCATTGAAGCGAGGATCAAGTTCAATGTGATACTTATCGAGATACTCGAAAAGTTCTTCAGTGCCCAGCACTTTAGCGATCCTTACTAGTTGATCATAATTGTCATGTCCATGAAAGAATGGTTCTTTTCTGAATATCATACTAGCCAACATACATCCTAAAGACCACATGTCTAAAGAATAATCGTACATCTGTGAAAGTATGAATGTTAAAACAATGTGAAAAACTAAAAGGCAGAAACTAAAAATCATCATTAAAATGTACCTGGTAATCTACAAGAAGTTCCGGGCCTTTGAAATATCGCGAAGCAACACGCACGTTATATTCTTGACCCGGATGATAGAATTCAGCGAGACCCCAATCGATCAATCGCAGTTTTCTATTTTCATGATCAATCATTACGTTGTGTGGTTTTACATCTCTGTGCATAATACCCATGCTATGGCAATATTCCAATGCCTTTTTGTAAAAAAGATGTTGTTAGTAAATAATTATAAAATACAAATATGTTCACTGATGAATGAATAATACCTTCAAGAGCTCATAAAGGTAGTATCTAATATCATAATCTGATAAAGTTTGATAAAGTTGTTTGAAATCTGTATTGTTGACGTGCTCAAAAATTAATGCAGGTGTTCTAGAGACTGGATCTTTTACAACAGCTTGGAGTGTTATAATATTGGTCCCACCTCTCAAATTTTCAAGAATTTTAATTTCCCTCTTGATCTTCTTCTTTTTCACTGGCTGATATAATAAAAAACAAAATTAGCTTTTCTATAGAAATTATTTGAATATAAATAATTTAAAAAATTACCTTCAATATTTTTACAACACATTTTTCATTATTTGTAATGTTAATAGCTTCAAATACTTCGCTGTATTTACCACGACCCAATTTGCGCACTAATTGGTAATCATCTTGTTGACTATAAAAAAAAATAAAAATATTTGTTTACTTTTTAAACTGGTGGATATAAAACTTTAGCGGTTAAAAGACTTACCCCCAGTTGACAACATAAGATTCATAATCCCAATATTCTCTGGGCTTATGTGAATTAACATCTGTGTATACTCGTGCTCTACTTGGAAGCGCCATTGTATCAAAAAACTGTGAATCTACAGCACAATCGTCAGTGGTAGTATTCGGAGTCCAGCCGCCTGTATTAACTACAGAAAAAGTTTGTGCTCTAACAACTTTTCTAGTTTCTTTCACCCAATCTCTAATAAATGAGCGAGCTAACAAACCTGAAAAATATTATCACAATAAATAAGATGAAATTTTCTTTGTTGAATTTTTTTTTATATTAATGGGCAGCATATTAAAGCTGTTACATATAACAAAACCACTACATTTATTGGAAATTGAAAACTTTAGTTTTTTGTCTGCATAAGACTGGTTTTGCACTCAATTGAAATGTAAGATTAAGTTTAGTTTTAAATGAAGTCTAATGTTATTTAAAATTTAATAAAGGATAAATAGTTTAAATAATATTAATTAAGGCTGAAATGTAGAGATAATACAAAACAATAGATAAACCATACTTGTTAAAAGTTATAGCAGCAGAGAAGAATGAAGCAAGAGGGTTTATTTGCAAAGTAAATAAGCTTATCCAAAGCAGTAGAGTAGTATTGATGTACCAAACCATATCCAAATAAAATCCCAGCTACATAAAAATTATAGTTAAAAATATAGAAATATTGTTAATGATCAATTATGTGCTGATTAAATGAAAGAAAGTAAAGTGATAAAGCTCTCGTGCAAAAGATAGAGCTTTGCGAATCTAACCTACAGAGCTGATACACGAAACACGACACCCCTCTTTAAAGCCACCCTCGTACAAAAATCATTAGCTACAGTTTTTGTAGTCAAATATGCATAAAATAATGAGCTCTCCCTTACTACGTATGACCCAAGTCTGAATTTCTGAAAATGGCTCATAAATGTTAAATTTCCATCGAAGTTTTAAGCGAGAGAGAAGAAAAAAAACGTGCCTGCGCGAAACAGAAGTCGGTATACACGCACGCCTTATTCGTTCCGGTGTCTTATAAGGCGAGACCGTAACCGCACATGCTCGTCGAACTCCGCGAATTTACTGAGAGCGACATACCTGCACACGACACACGTTTTCTCGCAACTCGGACTTGCAGCTAGCAGCACAATGCTCTCAGCAGCTCATGTTCATTTTCGCTGGAACCCAGAGTAGAACCGAGTGAGAAATAATCGAAGGATAAAGTCGATATTAGAGCTGAATTGGCAAGTAGCATCCTCTTCATCGAGGCACACGTAGGCACGCGCGCGCCGCTACAGCGTACGAACGCGAGTAGTAGGTATCTGTCTCTTTCTCTCTTGATACTTTGGCTCGATTCCGTCCGTCTCTTTTTCACTCTCTGCGCGAATATTGCCATGAGAGCTGGCCGCACATACACGCAAACTTTATTCTATACGTGTATACACACGTTATATACGTTCACGTACACATACGAAGATATTTACACTCATCGAACTACTTCCCAAGCGATAATATGCAAATGACGACTTGTCTCGTGCAAAAAGTGCATTATAAAACGCATCGCGGCGTTATGCTCGCGATACTCGTGGCGAGCGCGATTATGCCATGAGATGCTAACCCATCGAGTCTCGACTCTCGCAAGCATATTCTACAAACGCTCTTATCGAGTGTAATACAACAACTTGGAATACAGACAACTACACCAATGCCACTATATAAATTATAGTCAACTAGTCTACTTGTACTATTACTACGAGTACTAAAACGCATGCTATAGTACGATATAGAAAAATAAAAATACTATTATTGCCAGAAGCTTAGGTTTGGCAACGGTTGCTTTATAACCCAATGTATGACGAAGCTGCATGCAAAAATAAGCGAGGTTTAGCTGGCTTTTTCTCTCTGGCCACTCGCATATCGGATCGATGAATTGGGCTGCTCGAGATCTCTCGAGCTGGCGTTAAAACGGCGCCGCTAGATGATAGCGAAAGTGTAAAGATCGAGAGCGAGAAAGAGAATGGAGACATACAAAAAGACAGAAGCAATGTTACGTACATACCTAATGCATTCCGGGCTAGAATGTTGATGGTTTGTCGGGAGTGCAGGGCAGAATTGGGCAGTAGGTTATTTTCAGGGCGAGCTGTTGTGTACTTGTGTGTGCAGCAGGCGGCAGCTAGCGCATCAGTTTTTTATTTTTTATATATATATCTTGTAAGTGCGTGCGCTACTATTGTAGGCTGACGGCGGCCGAGACTGGAGTCGGGTGTACAAACGAGCTGCTGTGGCACATACGCGATTATGTTCGACGAGCCAATTTTATTAAATGTATCGTACGGATAAGAAGTCGGGTGTAAAAGAACAGAAAAAAAGCGAATCGCCTTCCCGCTTGGTCAGGCTAATGTAATGTATAATTTTTGTATGGAACTCGGTGTGCCTCGTCGGGCCGGCTCCGCCAAGAAGTCTTAAGGCAGTTGGGCTCGACAAGCACCACACACTGAATCGCTGAGCAGCGACACCAAGGTGTGCAAAACTCTCTGTATACAGCAGAGAGCACAGCAGCAGCACTCGGCAGAGCGCACAGGCACAGCAAAGAGAGAGAGAGAGAGAGAGAGAGACGGAGTGAGAGAGAAAAAGATAGAGCGGCGGCGACGGCGGCGGCAGCGGCAAAGAGAAGTAGGAGAATCCAGCATATATATAATAATAATGAGAGAGAAGTAGGAAATATAACGCGAAGCGACGAGCAAAATGGCAGCCGGCACGCAGGCAGGCAGCGCGAAAACAGCCAGCAGCGGCGGCGCTGTGCGTTCTGATGCCTGCACGTTCGCGACAGCCGACTTGCGCGTTGCGCGCCGATATCGGCCTCTAGTTACACGGAAAAAAGCACCACATAGCTATAACCAGCAGTCAGCAGAAGCAAGCCAGAAAGCCAGGCAGCAGTACGTCACTCTCGCGTAACTCGACACTCGCGGGCTCTATATTTTCCATATCGATACGAGTCGATATCTGCTCCAAAAGGTCTTTTGCCTTATATCGTACACGGGACGACGAATTGACCGTAATGTACTGCAAATCGCAACTTGTTGATTGAACTTAAATCTACACTCGATTGAATTTTCCCTTTGAAGACTGAGTATGTTATTTACCCTCTGTCACATGCCTACCTAATTTAGCAGGCTTCGTCGCGTTCATACCCTGCTTTTCAAATTCTTGTTTGGGAATTAATATTGATAAGGTTAACTTGTTTGTCTTCTGCTCGTGCCCAAAAAAGTGAATGCGGCTCCCATTCGCTTTTTGTCGATTCTATTCCACAAAAAGAGAACAACTTTATTTAAAAATTGTATGAAGGTAACTGTGTGGGAGAAATTTTTGATATAGTTACTAATATATACCAGCAATTCAATTACAAGCGCGTTCTCATATGGGCTTTTTTTAAAGCACATCAATGCGACTTCCATGTCTTTTCCTATTAAAAACAACGATCCAACTTTAACACGAAAATTCCTGAATTTTGGACGGCGGTAAAATTTCTGAAATTATTTAAAATACTTATATTTGAACATTTTTGAAAGCAAAGGACGTTTTTTATCATCTTACAGTTTTTTTATGAAAACTATGTATCTGCCCTATCCTACTATAAAGAGAGACCAATCTAGTAAAATTTTTACTAAAAGACTAAATTTTACATTACAGTATAATATACAGATATATATTGTATATATACAATTATGAAAAATTACAACGAGTACAACAAATTTGAATAAATTGATTATTCAAAAGATTGTAATTTTTTTTCAAAATCTTTGTACTAGACTTAGTGTTTCATGTAAGTGTATATGATAATATACACCCAGAAAGTGAAAATTAATCATAAAGCTTAGCTAATATTGTATACATCAAGTACAGCATCACAATTATTTACAAAAACGCGGGACATCTACCGCTTTAAAATTTGCCGATATAAGCTCGCGTAGACTTCTCAATCTCTTCGTACTTATACTTAAATTTTGACTGGGTTTGATTTGTGCCATTGTATTCCGATATAAAACTTTATTATTGTCAGTTTTTTATCCGGAACATTTCGCGATGGAACCTCTTTAAATCTTTTATGATTGAACCCATTAATTGTTTAATTTCACAAATGAATAAAACCGCATAGAGCGACGTTGTCTTGATATCAATGCAAATAACTTATAATTTTACATTATATGACAATCAAGAACAAAAACGATTGTTTTTCCGCTCAAATATAGATTTCAATTACAGGTAATCTATCAAATCAAATATGATGATCGCACAAATTAAAATTGTTCATTATGTACATAGTTTCCATAAATAATTTTCGATGAGAACGATCTTAGAATTAATTTTTTCTAAACTAAAATTTATTTTCATTTTACAATTCAACGAAACACGATAACAATCTTTTAATTCTTTTATATTAACACTCCAATAGTACAATTCTATTCAAATTGTTAATATATTTTTAAAACTAAAATTATTTATTGTTTGTGGTCAATTGAAGAAAGTGTCTGAAACTCCTTTCATCGAATGAAAAAAAATTGTAAGATAATAATTTTTCATTGATTTAAAAAATATTACCATTACATATACAGACTTATTGATACATTACTCATCACCCCTTCTTAAATTGATGACGAAGACTCTGACGCATAGGTTTGGAGAAAAGCTTTATGTAACGAAAATCAGAATGGGAACATCAACCTTTTCTAATGTAACCACCCCATCATCGTTGAACATGAGTATCTATGTGAAGGCTAAACTGATGTATGTTTCTGGTCGCAACGTGAACGAGTGCAAGAAATTTGGAATACAGAAATAAATAATAATTATTTTATGTTTCCGTTCCACGATGAAACCCAGTTCTACGAATCATTCAAGCAGCATAATTTAAATTAAATAATAAAGACAAAACGTTATTTCTCAATTAAAATATGTTACTAAATGATTAGAAATCGTATGCAAAAAATATCGCGAATGAGTTATATAGAGCGCTCGTAGATGGTATCGAAATTCTGTTTATTCCGTTATAAATAATTTGTTATATTTATTTCTGTTTGAGCAAATTTAGGTAAATGATATTTACGCTTCGTCTCTGTTATAATGTTTACTGATTTGACAATAAGAAAGTTAATAAGAACCGACACGTTGTCATGCTCGCATCACTACATTTTTCTTACACTGGAGAAAAAGCTGATATTAAATTTGTGAATCCTGAACCATCGAAAAACTCCAATCACTTGAAGCCCAAACCATTTCCATTTGTTGGTGTTGTAAATTCCAATTCACCCATGTATCCTGAAAGCGTGAAGCCCGAATCAATGATGTTTGTCAGTACTCAAAAAGTATTTTCGGACCAAATTTGTCAATGTATAGAAAAAGCTGAAGAAAATATGAATGAAAAGGACTTTTATGAATACAATGCCACGTATCAGACGTCGAATATAAGGTAAAACACTTACAATAAAAATTACCAATCTATCAATAGACAGAAAACTCTCAAATAATTTCTGTTCTTGCATGTAGTAATGACTCGTCTGCTTTACCAAACATAAATGTACGGGGAACATTAAATTACTACCAATATAGTGCAGGCCTAGATAATTTAGACCATATCTATGAAAATAGTTCCGATTCGTCGATTTATTTCAATTCAAGCGACCAAACAAAATGCGCGTATCAAGAATCTGCAGATATATTGTCTACACGTAATTTAAAAGATATACCAACAAATGATTATGCCTTTAATCCTATGTCACTGATTAATCCCAACGAAATCACACATACAAATTTATACGAAAAATTTGATGATATGTTTGAAGAAATGTCTGCTGTGTCGCCTGCACAAGTTGAGGACCAAATAACAATAGATGATTTTAAATTTGATCCTTTCGCATTAATTGATCCAAAATTAATAACATATTCAAATTCGTACGAAAAACTTGATGATATATTTGAAGAATTTTCTACTGTGCTGTCTGCACAAATTGAAGATAAAATAACAACAAATCATTTGGGGATTGATCCTTTTGTGTCGGTTGATCCAAAAGAAATAACATTTTCAAATTCGTACAAAAACGCCGATAATATGTTTGAAGAATTGTCGGCACAAATTGAAGACAAAATACCAACCAATGATTATACCTTTAATCCTCTGATTAACTTAAACGCAATCACACATTCAAATTCCTACGAAAAATTTGATGATATATTTGAAGAATTGTCCGCTTTGTTGCCTTCACAAACTATAGACGAAATAGAAACAAATGATTTTGAATTTGATCTTTTGGCATTAGTTGATCCAAAAGAAATAACAAATTCAAATTCATACGAAAATACCGATAATATGTTTGAAGAATTGTCCACTATGTTGCCTTCACAAACCATAGACGAAATAGAAACAAATGATTTTGAATTTGATCTTTTGGCATTAGTTGATCCAAAAGAAATAACATATTCAAATTCATACAAAAACACCGATAATATGTTTGAAGAAATATCTGCCGTATTTCCTACACGAATGGAAGTCAATATACCGACAAGTGATTTTGAATTTGATCCTTTCTTATTAGTTGACCAAAAAGCAGCAACGAATTATAATTTAAGTGAAACAACAAATTACACGGCTGAAGAAAAGTTTTCTGCATTATCGAATGAAAATGGAATACCAATAAATGATTTTGAATTTGATCATTTTGCATTAAGTGACCCATTCACTCTTTATGAGTATCATAAAAACATTCTTGATACATCATTAGATTTATGGACCCTGGATGAAAATCAAGAATATTTGAGGCCCTCCGAATTCAACACCTACCATACAACAAACAAGGTTGAAAATTTAATTAGTTCAGATAATAAGAGCGTAGAAAAAATGAGAAATAAAATCGAAGAAAATATTGTAGCATCTGAAAAAAATATCACGGAACCAGCAGGTCATTCGCGAAATGAAAAAACAGACTGCATAGATAAAAACGTTGCAACATCAAACTCTATTATAAACACGGTAGTAAATTGCCGTTACAACACCAGGTCTATGACCAGATCTACCTCTTTACCTTATAAGAATGTGGATAAAAGTATTTTAATTTCAAAACCGAGTTCAGATAACCCTGTGAATATTTTGTGTAACGTCAGTTCCACCACTTCAAGCCGTCGAAATTCTATGAAAACAGATAACTGCATAAGCCGTAACATTAAAGCCACTAACTTCATCGCAAAATCACCTGTAGATCTTTTTGACAATAATAACAATCTTATAACTTCAAATGATCGAAATCTCGATAAAATTACATACGATAACGATGAAAATATAATGCCATCTAAATGAAGATCAAATGCCACAAAAAGTCCTTATGATATTAGATCTGTCGTTAAAACTCATCTAAACGCTTCGAAGTGAAAATAATAATCCAGAAATTCGCTCGAATCGGATCACACAAATTATTTATGCTCTCAAAATTGTATTGTATCATGTGTTGTGAAAAATTATTTTCACTCTAAAGAGGACAATTAATTACGTCTAATTTGTTATTAGAGAAGAAATAATGAGCGAAAATAATAATTTGATAATATTATTGAAATATTTGTTCATATTTATGTGTACATAAATGTATACACGTGTGTTGTAAAACTATTAACTAAATAAAAAAAATTTACCATGTAAGAGCAACAAAAGCATACTCAATATTTGATAATTTTTCTCAACAAAAAATGATTTTATTCGTCGTTTATGAATTTTGATGAATGTAGTTAAACTAATTACTAATAATATAAAATTAAAGTGGGTCTTAGTTTCTTATAACTTTTATAGAGTATAATAAAAATTGCTCATGAAAAATAATGTTTTGGAATCAAATAGGTCCAAGTATGGGTTTTTATACTTGTGCCTCATAAAATTAAACCTTTTATAATGGTTTGCTTTGTTTCAATCGTAAAATATATTTTAACAATATTAGACTTTACTTAATACTTTGAAATTCAAAAAGTATTTTAAATCGATACACAATTTTTTTTTTTATTATTATTTATGGTGCTTTCACTCGCTGGGGCATTGCACTTACTTTATTGAATACTGCATAAAGCTTAGAGGTGGTTACATTAAATTTGATAATTACATTAATCAAAATTGAGAAACATAAGTAATGAAATTGTTAATTATTCAGGTCACCGCGGAAAGCCGCTACTTCCAAGAAGTTTGTTTATGTACCTGCACGTATTGTTTACACGGTTTAAAGGCCTCGATCTGTCAAAATTGTCGCTCGCACGCTTACTAGCAGTAGTTTGGATTCGGTCGCGCGTATCTCAACACTATGCCCGTGATATCCAGTATCGTTTCGGACGGAAACATACTTCTGCTCGACGGCTTCCTTTATATCAAGTCTAAAGAAGTCGAAGGTAGGATTTATTGGGAATGCGAGCGCAAACACGCGATAAGCGACTGCGATGTCACAATCGAGACGAGCGATCCCTCTACGCGCCTCGACAAACTCTGCGTCTTTCGACCTGCCAAGGACGAGGCTCATTCGCATCCTCCTAGGCCCACGGACTGCCTCGATGAATACCTCAAGGATACCAAGAGACGCGGCGAACCGCCTGACGTTTATATCACGGAAATAATAACACCCGCTGGTGACCAAGGTTGGTTCAGTGCATCGTCTCGGCAATTTCATGTATTTTACGTATCGTAAGCTCATATGTACCTAGTATGTATTTATAAGCAAGCATTCATCATCGCGCGAAGAAAAGAAATAATGAAAATAAAAATAAGCGTCCAAGTGAAAAAATTTCATAAATCTTGTTGTGTCTAAAGTTGCTTGATTGTGAGTAATGCGTGACAGACTAACCACTTCTAAAACTAGCTGGAAAGCTTATATGAGTAAAAGTCAAGTTCCAAATTGCACCTTTATATAGGACAGAAACCTTTGGCTGCTTCTTTTAGCGCAAGCCTAACATATCGTTCATCATTTCTTCCGCCTTGTGAAATATTTATGTCTGGAAGTCTGTGATCTATAAATTTCAAAATTACTCATAATCATCGGGTTATTTTTGGACTGTAGGATCAACGTAAAAAATGTGTTTTTAAATAATTTTGAAAGATCACCTACCTTCTTGTGTGATAACGTTTCTGTCTATTTTCTTATGAAATGCCCTTTCATATTGACTAAGGATCGAGTCCTTAACATTTTTTATGAAATGCTAAATTTTCTCATTTAAACTTACTCATCGCAATTAGTTATTTTATATAAGGTATATAAAAAATTGAAACTCTACAATTTCATGAAATCCAATTATCGATTGAATAATAATCCAATTCTTTATCATAAAAATGGACAAGTGTCTACTAGCGATACACAGGAACAATCGATCGATAAAAACAACAGCGTCAATGAACGTATCGTCAAATTGTCGCCAACAAAAATTTTTAAGATCCCCTGAAAATGGTAAGACACAAATGTTTCGATGCATCCGAAAGTCACATAGTTGTTTGAGATGTCTGAAATATCGATTCCAAATGACACAGCGCGATAAAAAGCGAAGCGTACTAGGATGAGTAATCAATATACGAGCCGGTGCTGCGGCTGCACACCGACGGCGACGGCAATTGGCGAGCCACGGCTCATCTTCATCCTTCGCGCTGTGCACGACGAGATGCCAACTCGCCGCGGCTCGACTCCGACGCGTTCATTGCACGCGTCTATGCGTGACTCGCGCATGGGGAGGTACTCGTATTCCGGTGGCGCGGGTGGGTGTATATCTCGTGCATTACACATGCCCGTGAATCGTGCGTATTGCTGACGCAGCTACAACAGCTACAACAGCATTATGGTCATTGCAGTATTATGTTGGAATACAGCACTTGTCGCGCGCTTCAAAACAGCGCACGTATATTATAAATATAGAGCTACCGAGCGCTGCACAATGACACACGCACACACAGGCAGGTACGCTCGCGCATCCTTTCAAACGTATTATATATGATACACCACAAACGACATTGACACGCGACGCCGCTCATATATACAAGTAGCGACTCGGTTAACGTCAAAATATACACGAATCCAAATGAAAGTTTGGTACGACGCTCGTGTGTGCATGATCGAGTTATATATTGTGTTCGAAACAATAGTAGACCTCGTTTTAGAATACTTGCGGCTCATTAACTATGCTATGTACGAGATGATTCTTTTTTCGAAATAAGCCATTACGCGGATAGTCTCGTTTTGAAGAGAAAAACATTTCGCTTAGTTGAGCGAGCTTCTCAATAATCATAATAACAGCACATTACGGGTACTTCATTTCGAGTGGCCGCGGCGAGAGCGAAAGAGCACCGAATCGAGCGTTTAATCAAATTGCCCATAATGTTTGCTATAGGTATGTAATATGAAACTATAAAATTAAAAAATGCCTATGTAATGTTAACACTACAAGCCGGACACGGACATATTTTAACGTGTAATACACGTCTAGAGCAATTCAGGTCTATGATACTGTTATAGCAAGAGTACGTATAGAGAGAGAGAGAGAGAGAGAGAGAGATGCGAAGCGTGTGTACTCCGATACAAATACGGAGTTATATTACATAGCAGCGCGTTATATCTGCGCACAAGTGCAGAGTAGTGTGCGAAAAAGCGGAGCCGTGGCAAACTGTGCGCTATAGAGCGCGGAGTCGAAGTGAGCTGCTGCTGCCGCTGCCGCCGCCGCCGCCGCCACCGCTCCGTTGCGCGGAGGAGCAAAAGAGTGCGAGAAAGAGAGAAAGAGAGAAGAGAGAGAGGGAGCGAAAAAGCCAACGATATACATATACCATTTACATTGGCATACTCAGTGTACCCACGGAACGCACAGAAAGAGAGAGAGAGAGAGAAAGAAAGAAGTGCTACAAAGGAGTTCTCTCTCTCTCTAGTCTCTAGCAGTTCTGAGTGCTGGTGTACGTGCGTGCCGCGACTCCCCGAGCTGTTCCCGAGCGTGCGTGTAAAAGGGACGACCGAGAAAGCGAAGGAAACGCCGTGAAAACCTCCGCTTACCCATCGCAACTTCGTACGGAGGCGCAGATTTTTTTGGGTACGCGTGTGCGCACACGCTTCTCTGTGTGTATATAACAACGCGATTGCTGTGCGCGAATTGGTCTCTCTTTCTCTCTCTCTCTCTCATTAATGCAGTCGTCGTCGAGATCGAGTTGAAAATCGTAGTCATCGAAATCGTTGACTGCATTCGAGGCATCGTCTTTGCGACTCGCGGTCTGTGCAGCGCAGCTGATACACGGGTGCCAGAGCATCAACAACATCGACGAGCTTGAATAAATTATGCTCGTTGGTGCGAGGGACGACGAGAGCTGTGCTGACTGCATGAACCGTCCGCTATCGTCGCAGCCACGAGTCAAATTGTTCGACTAGCAGCAGCAACAGGGCAACAACGCAGCAGCAATAGCAGCCGCAGCAGCAGCATTAGCAGATGAACGGCGCCAGTCTGTCGCGCTACTGCTGACTGACCACGATATCAACGCTCGCGCTTGTGTATTGTGCAGTCGTCGGCCCACAAACGTCGACGACGCCACTCCAACGCAGCATTAGTAGCAGTACTTGCTAGTTCTTTGCGAATAAAGGCCAAACAACAGCAGCAACGACGTCGACCACGGCGACCACGACGTTTTGTCCAGCTGCAGTAGCTACTGCAGCTCTTCAGGTATCCACTGCCGCCACGGCCTTCACCGACATGGTCGGACTTGCAGGCGGGGGCGGCCATCTCTATCCCTCGCCCCCGATGCAGCCGAATCCTCCCGAAAGTAAGTACAGCACGAGCCTTGCTCGCGTTTCTGTCCTCGCCTTGCTTTTCAGTCGAGCGTGCTTGTAGTACCCGCGATAAACATCAACATCGCAGCGACAAAAAAAAAACATTTTCGCCATGGCTGTACAGTGCAACTTGCATACAACGTAATACAAAAGAGGGGGCATGTGTACGTCGCGTGTGAACTATGCTCACAGCTGTCAAGATCAACGAGGTGGGGGTCGTGGAAAAAATTAAATGCCTTACAATTTTTTTCCCCTCAACTCTCTATTTGTTTTTATTTTTTTATTTTATGTTATAACAGTAAAATGAAAATAAAATGATGATCAAGCAAATTTCAATTCATTCAAAATAAGCTTCTAATTATCTAATTCTATATATTTTGAAACATTCTTGTTAATCTCAAGAAATGTTTTGGAAAAAATAATAACTTGTAGAATATAACAATTTTAATGTTTAGATAAAATCAGTACTTGAAATGTTACAATACTTTCAATAATATTTCACTTTATTTTACAGTGAGAGAATTACCTGTGATCAACAGTGCAGCTCCAACAAGCGCTGACGCTTGTCTTAGTATAGTACACTCATTGATGTGTCACAGACAAGGTGGAGAAACTGAAAGTTTTAGTAAACGTGCTATTGAATCTCTTGTCAAAAAATTGAAGGTATAACATAAATACTGAATTTTATTTCTTTTTATTTTGTATTATTTTGTTGTTCATTTTAATTTTTACTTTCATCTTTAATGCTCTTATAAAATACATTATTTCATCGGTATTGTACAGTATAGCCACAATTTATCATTATTAGCGTTTAACTATATTTGATAATCTTATTTTTAGGAAAAGCGAGATGAACTAGATAGTCTAATAACAGCAATAACTACAAATGGATCCCATCCTAGTAAATGCGTAACAATACAAAGAACATTAGATGGACGATTGCAAGTTGCTGGGCGAAAGGGCTTCCCTCATGTGATCTATGCTCGTATTTGGCGATGGCCTGACTTGCACAAAAATGAACTGAAGCACATCAAATACTGTCAGTTTGCTTTTGATCTCAAGTGTGATTCCGTTTGTGTTAACCCTTATCACTATGAACGTGTTGTTTCACCTGGCATAGGTACGATATCTATTATTTGCTAACGATACTTTGTTAATATACATGGTGGTGGAAGTTAATTGCTGTTGCTTTGATAAACAAAAAAAGCTTTATGCGACTGATAATTATTTAATTAGTTGCTCTGCTCTATATTTTGCTGAAAGTTTCAATTGGCTATTTCTTCAAGTATTTAATCGAAACTCAAAAAATCAAATATTTGTTAAAAAAATAAATTATTTAATTATACTTGAACATAAGCTGCATGATAAATTTTATTGATAATTAAGTAAATTGCAATTAGTTTTCAAAATGTGAAAATTTTTCTAGTCAATTTATCGCTTCGAAAATTAATATTTTTAAGATTAGATTTTCATTAGCAACAGAAATTTGATAGTATATATCATCGCCCCAGCACAGAAAGGTATCTTCTTAAGCTCAGAACTAAAAAGGTAGCTATGTGTTAAAAGATAGGAGTTTAGAACTTTTTTTCCTCCAAATTTATTTATTCTGCGCTGAGGCAATGTGCATATATATTACTTACCTTTTTATTTTTTGGTAAAATTTTAGCAATATTTTAATAATAAAAAAAAGAAAACTAATCTTAAATATTTTAATTAGTCAAAGCTATTTATATTGTTTATAAATCTTAAACTGCTTATGCATACAATTATTTTTCATCGTTGTTGCTTTGGTGTTTTTGACGAAAATCGTCGTCCTCTTCCTCCTGCCCCATTCTGCACAAGCAGATCCCTTTTTTGCAGATCTATCGGGTTTGACGTTACAATCAGGAGTGTCTGTGTTACCTGGTGGACGACTTGTAAAAGATGAATACAGTGTTGGTGGAGGAGGTGTTTCAACTTCTGGTGTAACTGTTGGTGGGGGCATGGATGTTGATGGTGAAATGAATCAAACAATTCAACATCATCCTCTTCCTCAGTCATCATCTCAATCAAGTAACTCGCAACAGAGCTTTGTATCTGTATTACCTGTTACTGCAACTGGTAAGTTAAAAATTTTTTTTATTATTTTATATATTGGTAATTACATTTAAGCTTTAGTTTTTCTGTCACACTTTGTTTCTGCTTTTTTTTATAAACAAAAATTTGATGCCTTGGCTCAAATTAGGCTTTCAAATTTATTTCAGTGGTTCTATTATTAAAACATGTAGATACTATTATTTGTATTATTTGTTTTTACCTTTACTAAAGCAATTAAAAACTAACTTTTTTTTTATTTTCTACTTCTCTATTACAACCTGAACCTTCTCTCCTTACCTACTGCTGAGCTTAATACCTGTGATGCATAGGGTCAAAACAAGTAATTACAACAACAAACTCTGTACCATCAAGTAGTGGCAATAATTTGTTTAGTGGGACTGAATCCAATAATACAAAACCTAACATTTCATTTGAAGGAATCAATAATCAACAGAGCTGGGCTGACTATAAGAAATTTATTCAACACTCTAGTTGTATGTATCACAGCAAAGTGCTTTAGTCCCTCCTAAATTATCATCCCAAAAGCTTACTAGTTATTCACAATTATATATTTTTTCTTTAAATTCTACTCATTGTACATGATTAATGCATGGCAATTTTATTTAATTAAGCTTATCTAGTTTTTTTTGTATTTAGATTCTTGACCTTTCAAAATATTTAAAATGCTTGATTATATAAGAAAATATGTTACAAACATTAATTAAATATCGTTGAAATATCTTGATTATTGAATTATTTACATTTATTTTTTCTTCCATAAAATAAGGGAACCAGCCACAAGCTCTCAACTCAAGTAATGCTAGTAGTAGTGGTCAAATACTTACTTCCTCAACACAAGGTCAAAGCAATGAGTTTTATGGGACATCATCAACAACTTCACCACAGGACCTTAATCAAAGTGCACCAGCATCAGTAGATTCACTAGCAGCAACTTTAAGTGAGTGTTTATAATCGAAGTGGCTATTCAGGGAAAATAAGTATTTTTTATTTTCATATATGAAATTTACAATTTTTCCCCATTTTTTTATAAACAAAAATTTTGATGGCATGATTAAATATAAAAAAATCAAAAAATCAAAAATAAAAGTATAGAACAATCAAAACAAATATTAGGTTGCAGTAGGACATTTAAAAGTTTTTCTTTGTTTTTTAATGTTTTTCATTGACTATTGCACTAAAAAAACAATTATAATTGTAATGTTTCTAAAAAAATTTTAATTACATAAAAAGATATTGCATTAAAAAGTTTTTAGTTAGGACCAGAGGTGTAGGAAAATTAATAATAATTGAACATGATACACTGTGTTATTCTATGAAATTATATTTTACATGTGGTTAATAATTTTTGAGACACGTTGCCGTTCTAATTACACTCAAGTGCATTTTGTTTTGCATAAATGTGAAAAAGAATTGAAAATACACAATATAAAACTTTAAACTCCCGAGTAAAATGTCAGCATTAATACCTAAATCAAAGTGAATTTTGATACAAATAAATCAAGTATTTCTGATGATTTTTCAATGATTTTTTTCGAAGTAAAATTATTTTCAGGATTAAAAAGTAATAACTTCAAAATATTACATGCGTTTTTCTTCCATTCTTCACAATATTCTGAATTAATTAAAGCTGATTAAAATATAATAACTCAGATTTTAAATAACTCTTTTTAATTTTTTTATAAAAGTAAAGAAAGATGGATGATATTAAAAATAGTAAAAATAAAATATGTGTTTAAAATTAGTCGATTTTTTACTTCGTGACTGTTTGGAAGTAGCATCAATGTATTCTCAAAAATTTTTGAATGTACTCCGTGATATTCAAAAATATTCCACTCGTTTTTTTTTATTTTTGGATTGAAAGAAATTAACGAAGATATAGTGAATACAAAATGTGGATGACGCCACTCATTTTGTATAATATAGATGCATTGGTAGAGAACTAAACTGTAGAATCTGATTTTACAATTTTTTTATTTATCGAAAAATGTTCTCTTAGTTTGGAGAACTTTATTCAAAAACTCGATGGATTTCTTGCGAAATTCCAATTTTCACGGTTTTCATCGACTTCATAAATATTTCTTACTATTTTTTACACTTTTACATTTCCTTGTTGTTTTTTCATCTAGACAAAAGATCCTTTTTAATACTTAGTACTTATTTTGTAGACTTACAGTATTATAGATAATATTTTTTATTTAGCTGCAGGAGGTAGTCAAGGTTCTCCAGTCTCACCAGTTCATTTGCATCATCAAAATAATGGCTATAACGTAGGAACAGCTACTAATCCATATAACACCGGTGCACCACAATGGACAGGTGCAAATACACTTACGTATACGCAAAGTATGCAGCCACCTGATCCTCGGCATCTTCAACGTACGACACCATATTGTAAGTTTTTATTATCAAATGATTTTGGTCACATTATAATAATTGTATATGCTCATTATTTTTGATTGTCATAGGGGGAAATCATAGTAGCGATGTGACTGGTAATATGAGTGGTGGCTTACTATCGACTCAACCCGCTCCCGAGTATTGGTGCTCGGTAGCTTATTTCGAACTGGATACTCAGGTTGGCGAGACATTTAAAGTTAGTAGTAGTTGCCCGACCGTCACCGTTGACGGATATGTTGATCCCAGTGGAGGGAACCGTTTCTGCCTCGGTGCCCTCAGCAACGTTCATAGAACCGATCAAAGCGAACGAGCTCGGCTTCATATCGGTAAAGGTGTAGTGTTGGATTTGAGGGGTGAAGGTGACGTCTGGTTGCGCTGTCTCAGCGAGCACAGCGTATTTGTTCAGTCGTATTATTTGGATCGCGAAGCAGGACGTGCGCCGGGCGACGCTGTTCACAAAATTTACCCTGCTGCCTACATCAAAGTATTTGACTTACGGCAATGTCACAAGCAAATGCGTGGGCAAGCAGCCACAGCTCAAGCTGCTGCTGCTGCTCAGGCGGCTGCTGTAGCTGGTCATCTTACTCCTGGTGCGCCGATTACGAAAAATCTCAGTGCAGCAGCTGGTATCGGTGTCGACGATCTTCGTCGTTTGTGTATTTTGCGACTGAGTTTTGTCAAAGGATGGGGCCCAGATTACCCTCGAACGAGTATCAAAGATACTCCTTGTTGGATAGAAGTTAGTTAAAATTTGTATGCTTCACG
Organism: Trichogramma pretiosum; assembly: GCF_000599845.2. Classification (NCBI taxonomy): domain Eukaryota; kingdom Metazoa; phylum Arthropoda; class Insecta; order Hymenoptera; family Trichogrammatidae; genus Trichogramma; species Trichogramma pretiosum. Next base: position 435,460 of record NW_019640836.1, on the reverse strand, counting down.
AACACGTATTAGACTACTTAGTATGTTGATACTTAAATTATAATTGATTCGCAGGTTCATTTGCATAGAGCTTTGCAGCTTCTGGATGAGGTATTACACACAATGCCAATCGATGGTCCACGTGATTAACAAATCGGCAGCATCGAAATAGCATCGGTTCAAAACATCTAATTTGATGTGACGCGAGCTATAGCATTGAACTTAACATGGATGACATAGCTCAAGAGCTTGCAAGTGTCTCACAGTTGTATGCTCGAGACTAGAAGTATAAAAAAAGCAGATTAAGCTGAAATCATTGAAGCTGTCAAGTTAAAGCCTCGAAAAAATGAAAAATTTTCCCGAACATTAGAAACGAATCCAATAACCAGTGACATAATGATTTATTGTATAAATATATTGGATAAAATATATGAAAAAATGCAATTGAAAAGTTTATTGATTAGCTCGGTCGAAGAACAAAAAATTATTCAATTGTTGTTAGGGCAAACTTGTTTTGGTGAAATTATTTCATACGCGCCTCTGTACATTAATGAAAAAAATATTTGGAGACCAATGACGTGTGTGCAGGTAGTTTTTTAAAGTGGTATTGCGCGGAAACGCAAATGAACGTACAAATGAAATTTAAAAAAAGTCTACTGAAGATTATATAAATCTTCCCAAGCCTTTTTATACATTGTATTCTAGAAAACGTTACGGAAAATAATTGAAATCGTCTCACGTGTGTTGTTCTTCAAAGGAAAAAAGCCTGTGGTCAGGCAGTGTGATCATGTATACGTTATTCATTTATAAAAATAGAACTATAGTGAGGTATATGGGAAGGTGTTTATAATGGACAAAAATTTTAACTGAATAAACATGATGAATTAATATTAGCCTTCCTCCAAAATTGTTTGGATGTGTAAAAAGAATACTAAGGGATTACTATTATTGTGTCATCATCCATATATTTTTCAGAGGTGGAACAAGCTGTTGTATTTTTTTATTAATGATTTGATGAGTAATTTCAAAAAGTATTTCATCATTTTTATCCTGTTCTTGTCATGTTCTTCCTGAGGTGTTTGTTCCTCCTCATGTATGTTTTTTTTTAAAGTTACTATATCATGTAGTACTTGTTGAATACTTATATATATTTGCTGTTAATCAATTTTTTTTATTACATTTATCATATTATGTATTCATATTCGTCGTGATTCAATTATTGATATTATATAAGAATTAGAAAAATAAGTGCAGATTAAAAAATGTAATTATAATGATTCGTTAAATTATTAGAATCATACTCAGTGCATTAATTCAGCAATCATAAATAACGAGTGTGTAGCCAAGAAACAAATACAGTTACGCATTCATTATTACTTAAGACTATGTCGATTAATTGTTTAATCTAAAAACAAAAACAATATCCATTTAGTAGTGCTTTGCTTATTTTTCTGCTTTATTTGAAGGTAATTCACACTGCATATATGAGCATTGTTTGAGTTTTACTGTCAATTGTATATGTAAATATAATTTATATGATCTCAGAAAGGAATTTAGCTTATTTAAAACAGTCATTAACGTGTAATTTGATAATGTAGTACTGAATGTTAATTTAATTGTTCTTGAAATTCAGAATAAGTATTACATATTTTTCAAATCAAATAAAATTGTTCACGTCGTAAAATTTTCGTTTTGTCTAATTCAATGGCACTTAGATAAATTATCGAAATTATTATCTTGTGATATTCCGTTCTAATATTGCATAATTAAAAAATATTTTCAAAAATATTAAAAATCATCTGTACAGTGAAAAGATATATATCTTGTTCTGAAGAATATTGAACAAAAAACATAAAACTGCTACAAATGATTGAGTGCCACTGTGATGTTGAAAATGGATTTTAAAAAAATAATGAATGCAGATAGTAGAACCTTGAATATACAAGATGCATTATATGTAGTTGTGGGTATAAATAGTACCTTTTTATATATTAAATAAGAATACATAGAAAAATGAAAAAAAGTGAAAAAAGAAATGATGTGAAACTGTTGAACTGCCCTTAAATAAAAAGAAAAAGAATAAAAAATGTGGTACAAAATTAACCATTGGTAAAATCAAGGTGACAAATTTTTTCTGTGACTCTAATAAACGAGTATAATACATAACGAATCACTGAATTGTAGTGAATAGTAATAATAATGATCAACGTGCCATCTATTAATCTAATGAAATATTAAATGATACATTTACATCAATAAAAATATCTAGAAATTTTTTACAATAAAAAAGAATTTGCTATACTGTATTTTTCACGCATAAGCAGTACTGAAAATTATGAAAGATGAATTGTTTAGGATGAATACGCACGTCGAACTTTTTCTAATTCTGGTGCTGAACATATTACATAATCGTTTTTTACCTAACTACATGAGTTTAGATGAAATTTGGTAGAAGAGATCGTTTTGGTAGGGGCGTAAAAAATCTTTTACATGTACAAAATAAGGTATGTAGTTTCTAATTGAAAGTTGTTCGAAATGCGTTGTAATTCTTGCGATATTGTATCAAATTTTATTTGATACAGATAAAAAAATACGTCTAGTTACGTGTAATATAATTATTAATATTCGTGCTTCATGCTACCAAATGGTCAATGTCATTTTGATTAAAACAATAGTAAAAATTATTTTTGTATTCATTCAAGACTGCTACTTTTAAGAAAAATGTTTAATCATTTACTTCAAAAAATACGGGAATGAGTTTCAACTCTAGGTTGCATTATGGTGACCAATTTATCATGTACAGCTGAGCATGAATTTTGATATAAATTTGTTAAATTTTGCGTCGCCTACCTAACTCTCGTTCATTTCAAGCAAAAAAGGAAAAAAACTAAATTCAAAGTTCATAAAACAATTGTATATAAATATTGTTTATTGACCAAAAATATTCTCGAGGAAAATGACGCTTTTGTCAAATTTGCATCTATTGTTTTCGTTTACATACAAATGTAAAAAAAAATGAATAAAAAAAATTAGCGTCTACATCTGAAGCGTGCGTTTCGATAAGATTTTTAGTGTTCTATCAAGAGTTACAAATGAAATCAGTACAAGATTTATAAGCCTGCTAGCCTCTATATTAAATGAGTAGATATATAATCCATAACGACGTACCTAAAATTACACTCATAAATACATATATATGAATCGATATATTATTGAAATTTGAATGGTAAAATAAAAAAATTAACATGCGTAAGCTTATTTTTTCGTTAAGTATGTATTTTATAACATGTAGGTACTGTTGACGCATCTTCTTTTTATACCCGGATCGACATATAAGTGCAATATATGAATCACTGAAAAACGTATTTAATAACTATGTGTAAAACTTGATATGATTTCATAAGAAGCTTTTTATTATTCATTCATGGAGTATCTTATAAGTGTTTGTAAAAGTCATTGTTAGAAAAATTGTTTGTGAAAATTGAAATTGCTACTGTTATAATGTAATTATGCAAAAATTATATAGCATTGGAGCTTCAAAAAGTAAGTTTTCGTTAGAGTACTTTTGAGTTATTGCGTATCCATTAATATATATATTATATATATTATTCGTCTATAAAAACTGTTTGCAAAATTGAAGTGTAGAATAAAACTTTTTTAATATACATTTTAAAAATGCAGAAAGTTTTATGTTAGCTCAGCTATCATGTCATTACTTTATTGTAACAAAATTCTGTAAGAACCATAAAACGTGTGTATAAAATTATTATTCATGTACGTTATTTTTTTACATTCTCCTTTTTATTTATAATATCCTTATTGCTACTTTATCATTTCAGATAAATTGGGTGAAGAATTGGTCATACCTTTACACTTGCAATCGAAGTACATGGATTTCTCGTTAAACCGAAAAAAAGATCGTGGCTATCGTTTGCAAGATACGTGTTTAAAAATACATAAATTCATGCAAATATAAATTTATTTAAAGTATATAAAGAGATGAAAACGCAAACCGAGTATTCTATATTTCGACTTTAATGTAACTGAATATTCAATAATATTTGATAATTATATTTGAATAATTACACGTATAAATTTATTATATTCACAAAGAGTGATATTATAAAGCAAATACATTATTAAAATAATATTAACTCACCAATTGGTACAACCCTTCACGAAAAAGTGATAAAATAATTATACTTGCCCAAATTAAATGCTTGTATATCTATTAGTTGTTACATCCATTGTGCACCTAATTACATAAACAATCACAATAATCTCGAAATGAACAAATTAAAAAAAAAAAAAAAAATAGATTGATGAATCGCTGAATGATGAGATCTCTGACTTATGCAACTTTTGTTCATAGATATAATTGAATAAAATGTACAAGTGGAATTTTTTAAGATCTGTATAAATATATATAATAAATTTTTCAATACTTTTTTTGCTATAAATTTAAACCCTTTTCATTTTCATTTTTTGCAAGTAAAGAAAATGTGAAAAACCTTAAAGTCGACGAATAAAGATGCTCCAATTATATATTTACAACTTGCTGCATTATGAATCATTTTGGAAATGTATAATGAGAAAAAAATGTATCCTATTATACTCTTAAAAAATTATTTAGAACTTATGTTTATTAAATGCTAAACTTACACTACAAATTTTTTAGTTTTTATTAAATCTTTATAAACTTTTTTAATTAAAAAATGATCAAGATATTTATTCTAACTTAATTATGAACTTTCGATTCATCATAAACATTATTTTTTCTATGCTTTTTTATTATACTTGACGATACGAAAATTCGAAGTGAATTATTAAGAAATAATCATAATAAAAATACTTAATTGAATAATTTCAACGTCGATTGATAATGGTTTTAAAATAATGTTCGCGTCGGCATAGTTGGCACATGCGTAGTAGATTTGCATAATCCCGTATAACCTCTTTTATGCTGCAAATATCAATAATAGCTGTCTGCTCTGCTCTCAGGCACGACAGCTTATTGTATTGGCGTGTTATTATATTTACAATTAATTAAATATAACAGATGAAAACGACTAATTATTAAAACAGTGTTTTCTTTTATTTCCATTTTTCGAAATTCAGATTTAAACTTTCTGTGAGTCTCATGATATTTATTTTTTAAATATTTACAATTAGGGGTGTTTATATCAAAATTGTATCTAATTTTCAAGATAAAATGCAAGCTGTAAGACTTCAACTTCAAACGCATAATTGCAACTTTGTCAACCTTACTTCCATATATGCTCAAAGTATAAGATGGAAACGCAAACCAATTTGGTTACCTACTGCCAAGACCAAAGTGTTCAGAGTCACTCAAAGACCAAAAATACCTGAAGAAGAATTCCTAAAAATTAAAAATCTTTACAATGTTTATAGAACTTCTATGAAATCAATCAGGTACTGACTTGTGCATCTTTATTTTAATATATATACAATTTTGACAATTTTTAACAAACAAAGCTCTAAATATTTGACTTTACTTTCAGGTTGCTATTTTTACAAATAGGAGAAGCATCACAAGTACAAGAAGATAAAGGGTTAAAGCAAAAAGAAATGGAAGAAGATTATCACAGATGCTTTGCATTGAATGAGGAGTGGAATAAAAAGATTGCAGAAGAAAGAGAAGTTAGACTACAACAAGAAAGGAAACAAAAATTAGAAAAAATTGAAAATACTAAAGTAAAAGTAGCGTCAAAATTAAAAAAGTTGGAAGAAGAAGCAGATGCCGTTGTTAAGGAAGCAAAACTATTGGCCCCAACATTCATTACTAGAGATAATATTGATGAAGCAATAGAAGCAGCATTGGCCAATAAAGTTAACTATAACAAGGCGTTGAATCCAGATGGAACTTGGTTTATAGAAAAACCTGTGAACACTAATCCCAGTGCACCAATTGTAGATGCATCCGTTAAAGATGAACAAAAAAAAATAAAGTTAAATTTGTAAATAAATAATGTTTTTAATAATTACATGTATAGATAGAGCAACACTAAAAAAACAACCAAATAATAAATCATTTTTATTAAAGTCAACCTTGTTTTAGTATAAGTTGCATCAATTCTAATTAATAGCCTGTGAAGTATTAACATTTGTCTCATTCAAAGACTTACCATGACTCTATGATTAATATTTATATGGATGGTATAAATTATTTATTAAACTATATAATTTATGGGAAAACAACAATTATCACTCTTAAATAATGTTTATTGCTGTAAATTTATGACACATTCTTGACGATTTTGGTTCTAAATCATCACCCTGCTTAATACATATTAAATTTTGAGAAAGAAATTATTCATATTTCTATAGTATATATTAATAATTATTTTTCTATACTCAAGTAAAAAATCCATAAAACCCATTAGTTATGATAAAAATTACGATCGCAAATTGAAATACAATTATTATTATCTTTATTAACAAATAATAATAAGTTTAATTTGTAAATAATAATCAATTTAGAAATGATTCTTTTGTAATCTTATAATAAAGTAATGAAAAATTACTTGCTAGAAGGTTATCAGCCTTTGATTTTTTTTCAATTGCAATGAGATTTTCAATGTATTTTTATACATTTAGCTACATTTTCGAATTGATTAAAGAATTGAAAGTTTTATAAAAAAATTTTTAGAGCAAGTATTTTTTACTTAAATAATTTATAATAGTATTTATAATAGTATAATTAATTCAAATTTAATTCGAGGGAGTGTTAATTTTTTTCTAAAATTTACACATTATTCCTATATACATTCAAATGTTGTAAAATGGATTAAATGCAAGTTACTACATGGTAGAATACATTCATAGTAAATGGGCATGTTAAAAATGTACTTAGTAACGTCATGTCAATTTCTAAAAAGTTTCAAATATCTTTTTAGTAGAGTAAGAAGACAAACAACCATTTAATGAAAATTTATTTACACATTATAATGCTTCAATTCGTTATTTATACACCTACTGCTCCATCAATTTGTATTAATTAATCTAACAGGTACGTTGGCCATAAACAAATTACAGAGGATATATAATTTTTCAGAGTATCTATCAGCTGAAAAAACAAGGTATGAGTCTTATAACTGAAATATATTCAGTGTACAATAATTAACTATCGTTTACTGTAAGTCGGTCTGCGAGTTGCTAAGAATTATTTTGTATCAATTCTAATTTGTTTTTCACAATCTTTGAAATCTTTGAATTGAACGACACAATAACAATATAATACTTTTTTATACATCTTATATTTAATTAGTTCGTGATTTTCTGACTGAAAAAGATTGATAAATTCTGTTAAATACCTGATTTGTAAGGTGTCTTCATCATTTTATTAGGTATTTTATTAGAATTATCAATTTCTTTCAATTGGGATATAAAACTTGAAATAATTTTTCTATTCAATATAGTAAGATATAGATTTTTTTAATTAATCGATCTCTAAAATCTCCATATATTTAATATTTAATTTTAACAATGTCCTGAGCTTACGACACTAATTAGTACTTTATTGAATGGATTTATATTGAAAAAAACTTTAAATTTTATTTTATACGAAATTAAGTTATAGCTTTTTAATTTTTTTAGATTATATGCATACATATATTTATTTTTGAACATTTTTGAAAGACTCTCTGGGTTCATAAATAGATCATTAAATTCTCTTTATGTTAAACAATTAATTAAATTAAATTGTTATAAGACGATAAAATGTTTATTTACAAACGCTATGAAAACACCGTTATATATCAATTAAAACGTTTGGTATCATTATAGAGTCAACGTAATCTAATAAAATAATAAAACATTAGAATCTAAGTACATCTTTTATAACATCGGTAAATGATATATTTTATAATATATGCAAATTTGGCATCATACATGCTCGTGTTCTTTTAAATTTCTAATTATTTTTTTTGATAAAACAAAAGAAAAATTATATCAATCCCATAAAATTTCATAATTTTTAATATTAAAAAGCGCTTTACCTCGCTCACTCGGGTTATCAGAATATTTCCAGAAATGTTTGATATTAATTTTAAAAAACCATATAGATCTTTTATAAATCCCTATACATTCTTTTAGAAATGAAAATCAGAAATTTTGGAAGAGCCAAGGAATTTTTTCAGTTTCAACGCGTAATACGTAAGAAGATTTCAAACAATTAAGTATCAACAACGATTCAACTACATATACGTGTAAGAAATAAATTTTTCTAAAAAATTATCATATAAAATTTATTGGATGAAGAAAGTGTGTTAATACATATCACAAAATGATGTGGTCAAAAATTGAAATACTTATATAGCAAGTTACAGATGATTTTATTTAAAAAAAATTGAACATTTTTTTACTAACATATTCTATCGTTTTAATGGGTATAATGAAAAATCATTTTTTGAAAATTTAATGTATTCATAGACTTTTTATTTACATTAATGGAATTTATATTACATTAAATGCAATACATGGATCGTAAAGATCTCTAATGAAATCAAGATTTCTTGTTTGCAATTAATCACAAACATAAAGTGAATTTTTTATACATTAAAATGCGTTAACACTCAAAAAACAATTCATGCTATTTTCGTAACTATTTCAATACGCTCTTTACATTTTCACAACGTTACTCGTAACATCATACTATTATGTCTTTAAAAAGAAAACAAAAACCAAGAATAGTATTATCAATTCGATAATTAACATTTATTGAAATTTTTTAATTTAGTTCTTTTTATATTTTATATTAAGGTTTAGAACTAACGGTTCTGAAACCATGGTTCGTTTGCGGCAATCTTTACGTAATCCAATGATAACAATTTTTGGTTTTTTAAATCATATCAAGGTCATTTTTATAGTTTATTTTTGTTGTATTTAGGTGAAAAGACACTGCAAAATTTCTGCAGAAACTAAAACAACTAGTATCGAAGCGAAAATTGCCTTAAAATTATTATTTGGACAAATTTTGGAACTTTTGTTATCAATTCCTAGAAATGTATAACAATATATTAAGCCTTAGAACGTGGGGCTACTTGTGTACGCGGGAAGCAGCGAACATTTACCCTTGCTCTGGTTTTAAGTTGATTATCTTAGATCACTTTTCTATGGAAATAGCGAGCGTCAAAAAAATCCCGGGCTCGAAGAGTTAAGGAAAGAAAAGTATGTCGAATAATGCATAGGGTGACAATATTACTACGACATAATTAGCAAAGCCGTGGTTTACTCGGCGCATTTGCTTTTTAAAAAGAACAAAACCATCATAAATATTGCGTTGATCAACGGCATCCTCGCCGTAAACTTAAAAATGATGTATTCGAGGATAACTTATGCCACTTCACAGTACGGTATCAAGCGTGTCGAAGCTGGCCATTAAATGCTCATCCTTAGAACACCATTGGACCAATTCATCGATCGTCACGAATCCGTCTTTGTTGGCATCAATCAACTATGAAAATACAATTTTATGGATTTTTATTTCGATTTCATTTGCTACTGATGGATTTTTTATTCGTTTTTAGGTATTTCAGGTATTACAAATTCTAATATACGATCAATTTTTTAATCAGATTGAGTAGCTTAACAATTTCTATTTTGGCTAACACGATGAATAAGTCGGCTGCTAGGTCACAATTATCTGCTCATTCTTGAGTGAGAAAGTAAAAGATACATTTTTTGATAGAAAATTTTCAAAAATTCAGATAAAAAATTACTCTAATCGGATTTAAATACTAGTGATGGTGAATTAAATGCGAATAAATGTTAAATTCAATCTTGATATTATAAATAAATTTCGTCTAAACATGATCGTTAATGACGCGAAAGACGAGGTAATATGATAATTAAAACAAAATCATTGTTTGGCCCATTTGATTTGGTAGTGAAGAGAATTTATATATACTAATTATTATTAGCAATACATCATTTACTCGTTAATGGAGCGATAATGACATTATTAATTGCGCATTGTCTATCGGTATAAAAAAATAATCATCATTTTTTCAAAAGTACTCGAATAATCGTAAATTACAAAGGAGTCATGTTCCGAAGCTTCGGTCCATTTATGATTTATGATTTTGACTCGGGTAGTATTAAAAGCGCAAGAAGTACGTTGCGGGTAATGCAAGACAATATCGTACACGATGTATAGCAACCATTTCCACAAAGTCACTACTCACTATAGTCTATAAGGAGTTAGGCGATACGGGGGTTCGGAGCTCGCGGTGCATTCGCTTGTAAGAGAAGGGTGAAATGGAGAGGAGATGAGGAGAAGGAGACAGAGGAGGAAGAGGTGGCAGGCGAGGGGGTAAAGCGAGAAAGCTCATTCTCTATAAAGGACTGCGAGACTGGCTCTTTATAAAGGTTATAGAGCTGCTGCAAAAGTTGAGCTAAAGATAAAAGCGCGTCATACAGCAGCTACCTCTGTGTACAGAGATCGAGGTTTTTTCTTTCTCTCCCTTCTTCATAGCACGTATTCTCGTATGTGTGCAAATGCGTGTAGATGTGTGTGGAAAGACAATGGGTGCGAGAGAGGAAAAAGCTCGCTAGAACGAGGGCATCGTCTCAATTACACGGGTGTTACACATCCCGTACTACTTCCCCCATGAAGCATACAGTAAGCTCAAAACTCCGCGATGATGATTTTATACGCGAGCTGGCTTTACGAGTCTTATACGCGCGTAAATTCCTCCAGCTCGAAATAACAAAACGCGAGACATTGAACTAGTTTTAGTATTTGAGCGCAATTTTTCAGTACGGCAGCAGCAACGTTTTCATGTTAATCCATTATTGCAATATAGATTCAATTATTATTCACGCGGGACTTTTTGATAAATATTCGATCGGATCGCGATGCTTTTGATCGACTCAATTTTTATGCATCAATGTGAAATATTTTATCGACGGAGCTTTGGGACACTCGTTTCATTTTTTTTTATCGTCGATGCTTTACGCGATAAAACGTCCGTCTTTGGCGCTTCTGGATCATAAAGTATACGCTACACATTTAATTAAACTCGAAATCGAATACATCAAAAAAAGGTTGGGACATATAACGCGCTGAATTGGATTTTCGAGTGTGCACTTACGTGAAATATACGCTCGACGTGCTCTCGGGCCGCTTGATGCGGCTCGTTGATGTGCGGGGTCGTGTATCGTCCTAGCATGTCATAAATCGAGCCAACTACGTCGATCATTTCTTCCTTGCTGATGAGACCGTCGCCGTCAAGATCGTACAGGCCGAATACCCACTGGAGCTTCTCCTCGACTGTGCCGCGCGATATGTTCGACAGGATTGTTAGGAATTCCTGCAGACAAGACCACAAATTGTTTCGTCGAAACGAAAAATATTTTGTTCTATCATTTGTTTTGGATAAAATCGATCGTTTAACATCATGAATTGAATAGATATAGCTTATAAAAAGCTTCCTTTGAAAAAAAGATTGATACAGTGAAATCTCTCTATAGTGGACACTCTGAATAGCGGACACTTCCCAATAGTGGACAATTTTAGAACGATGAAATATTCCTATGAATTCTTTATGTAACTCCTATTCCAAATAGCGGACATTCTCAATAGCGGACGTGGACACTTATTTTCAGGTATTAACGGACAGTTTCTCCTTTAATTGTTCGAATTTTTAACAATAACATGCGAGAAAATTGCGTATTGCTGCATTTCCACTATAGAGAGATTTCACTGTATAATGTTTGAAGAAAAACAAAGAAATGGAAATGGACTGATATGTCACGAGTAGATTAAGATTGAACATTTCATATTAAATATTTTGAAATCGAGAGCTTCTGTCAGTGCTTAAATTACTGCTAAAACAGCAATTTCAATACTCCTCTCTGAATTAACTTGATTTTTTAACTCGAGCAGTTATTTAATCCCTTATTCTTTTCAATAAAAATTCACTCGGTTTTTATACGATTCACATTTTCTCGTTAAAACCTCTTATACTTCAATACACGCTTATGCAATAGAAAACATATACTATCGATTTCTCGTGAATGTGTACTCTTGAACAAAGAGGAATATTTTCTATACTCAGCGTTCTTATATCGAACTGATTCTTGCTTTATCACGAATAAATAAAGTATAATTTTTACAATAAAAATTTAATCAAACGAATTGTATCATTATTTTTTAACGACTGAATGGTTTTGCCAATCTAAATAACATGTAGTCGCTCGATTTTCTATTTAAAATGTTCCGTGACTCGGAAACGTAGACTCGAGATATTTTCAATAGATTGCCGAAAAGTGCACTTTGCTCGCGTTTCAAAAATATTCATTTAAATTTATTTAAAAAAAAAATTTTTCAAGTTATATCAAGCGGCGAAATTTTGATGACGAATTATAAATGGAAAGAAAAAATGCAGGCGAAAGCAAAGACTTACTTCGAAGTTTATTTTGCCGCTAGTCTGCTTTTGCTTTATCGTGTTGAATACGTAGTGAGCATATTGACTCGCATCTGAAACCAAAATGAAACAACCTAATAGTTTATGCATAGTGCCATATTTATGCACAGAAAGTGTAAACAAATTTGCCTCGAGGCCAGAAAAGCATACAATATCAGAATCTAGTTGGCTACGTCACGCTTCTATGGCCTGAGAGCTCGCGAAAATCGAAACATTTGATACGCGTCACGAGTCACCGGCCCGTTGGACGTATTGTCGTCGTTATAGCTAATTTATCGATTAAAAAGCTCAGCTTTACGAGAGGGAGCTGAAATAAAATTTAAAAAAAAAAACGAAGGAAACGACACTCACCGCCCTGCGGGAAGAATTGTGAAAAAATGTGCTTGAAAGCGTCCTCATCGACGTAGCCGGTCGGCGCTTCCTGCTTGAATCCCCGATAAATCATCTGTATTTCTTTGCGACTGAAACGCGTCTTGGCTGCGAGAGTGGTCAGCTCCTCCGGCCTATGGCGCATGGCGATCCCGAGAGTGCCGGAACCCCCTAAAATTCCGCCAAGATCTTCTATATCGGCCTCTGGAAAATGTCAAAAGCCAACCACACACGGCGACGCCTTTAAAACGACACCTTGATCTCTTTTCATATCTCGGGATTCGAGTCAACAACTGCGATGACACGCTGTGTGTTAACATACTCGTGTCCCATTTTCACTCCCGTTCTTTTTTTTTTTTTTATTTTGCCAACGACGCATTTTTCTAGTGGGAGCAAGTTAAGTTAGGTATGTTATACGTGCAAGAGCGAGTAGAGATTTGGTGAATAACACGGATATTTTTTAACTTGACTTTTTTTCGCTTTAAACCTTGAAAATTTACCTGTTTGACTTACTCGCAAGCTTCACATAACACTAACGCTGGAGGATACTACTCATTTACATAAAAAATGATCACGCGGAATGGCACACATCATTATACGCATGAGTCGAAAAAGCATTCTTAAAATATAATTTCAATTTATATATAAAGTATCTTTTACATAAAATACATTAAAAGAACTTGAAGCTAAGTGCGCATTCAAAGCTTCGTCAGCTTATTGGTATGCTTCAAGCATATTTTATCGATAAAGATTATTTTCGAAAGTATCTGCGACGGTATCCGCAATTCACCAAAGATTTGCATTACATAAATAGAATAAGAGTATTTAATTCAACAGAATCATAGCATAGAGTGCGAGGAAAAATATTACCAGAGTTGAAGATATTATTTAGATATAGTGCAAGACAAAATAGTTCTATAAGCTATGTTTTGGAGGTTTATTTATTGTAGTAAATCTATTTTCTACCAATACAAAGTATTATTATGGTGAGGTAAAAAAAAAGAAAAAAAACTAGAATCATGCTGCATTCTATACATGGCAGTGTATTCGAGTAAGACTGATCTGTCGGTCGCTTCGCGTGGACTTGATGTCAGAGAGAAAAAGTTTCGCAAAAATTAGGTCTGTCGCTGGCCGCGCGGTGAAAAGCTCAGGTCTAAAAGTTGCTCGGTGGAAAGAACGGCTAGAGGCGGTGTGCGAACTCCACATGATGTATAAAGGAAAAAGTTCATGTAGCCTCTTGTTCCAGCTGCAGCAATAAAGGTAACTCTGATGCATACATGTATGCACGGCCGAATCATGTGTATACGTTTGAAGGAAAGGCAAGGTGAGCTCGACTCTCGCTCGTCGCTTGCCAGTCCCTCGGCTCCTTCAGCTTTCGTTGCGCGAGTATATATTTTTGTTCTTTCTTTCAGTTTTTCCTCTCTATTTGCTCGCTGTTTCTTTTTCATTTTATCATTTTTTTTTCTTTTTAGCCAGACGAGAGTAAAAAACACGTCGAGAAGGAAACGAATCCGGCGCAGGTGATGATGCGGGTCAGAGGCAAACTAAATCCGCTTTTGTTGAAACTGTACTAAATTCTCGAGGATGACGAATAAATTGTTAAAAAAAAAAATGAATTTGTCGCCTTTGTATTCGTTGTGCGTGCGATGAGAAGCGAGGATTTATGGCTCGTAACGGGAGAAACGAATCTCATTATTCATCCCAGTTTGTGTACTTGTGCTCGACTTGTTAATAATGCCCTAAAATTATTAAGAGACAGATGAGAATATATGTTTGCTCGAGCTCGTTGTAATAAGGCAGCCAACGCGCATCGGGTAACGCGACTTTATAATATATACATGTAAAAATGTGTATAGATATAAAGAGCAGCAGTCGAGCATCAAAGTCCTTTTAGCCTTGCGATCAAAAGGGAGGATTTCCATCTTGCGAGGAAAACTCATAAAACAGCTCCGAGTCATTAACGTCTGAACTTCGTTAAAAGTTGAAAATCGATTTTCTCGACACAACAAGTTCTGCGCGGGCGCTGCGTGCGGCCGCTATATAGGATCAAGGTTCTTTCTAATTTTCGACTTACAGGTTTGTGTATGAAAATCTTCGCTTGTATTATATATACATCGAATGTTGAACGGGGCAAAAAAACTCGTCGTGCGAGATAAACAAATTTTAAAAAAAATAACAAAGCTTAAACGAATGCAGTCTGAATGCATCGTAAAATTTAGCTCACTCGAGGAGAAATGCAGGAAAATGCGCATTTCTCCGATAGTGCGACGCATACACGCTGCAACGACAAGAAATAGTAAAAACACTCGAAAAGAGAACGCCCAAGTGCATCGTATAACTCGCAGCACTTGCGTCTCGTTTGCCGATGGCGACGACGTTTAATGCATTTAATCCGAGACGTTGCATATTATTGTCTGACGTATTTGTACGTGGCGAAAGTAAAATCTCTTAGCTCGGAAGAAATAGGGTCCCTTTGAAGTGCGAACTCGGCACGTACATTTCCTCAAATAGGTGCAGTTCCAATTGCTTAATCAAACGTAGGGCTATATTTTGAATGATTCGAGTAGGTGCATGGTACGGAGTGTATGCTCGAGGACGACGAGAAGTCTTTTACTTACCAGCTGCAAACACGACACGTCGGTAAATATACATTAATTCATCGAGTTTGCAGGAAAGGTACTCGGTATATGTACAATAATATTATATATGTGTTTGCTCGAGTTAAACTCGGAAAAATATCCCACGCGCCCGAGGACGATGACGACGTGCTGCTAGTAATAATTTTGCGGCCAGGCCAAAGTGAATTTTCATGAAAAATGGCTCGGCACGGAAATAAGTGAAAATTATACCCCGAGCTTTTGCTGCGTATACAACGGAGGCATATGCGACCGAAACGTACACGCAATGCGGAGTCGAATAGCTTCCGTTTACTTTTTATTTAATTTTTTTTTTTCAAGCTGCGACGGAAAGATTTTTCTGCAACCCTGGAAATCTTTCATTTTACCACGTATCCGCTTTATACAGTTTCAATCTCAGTAAGTTTGTAACGTATGTGTTGGGTAATTGGAAAAAATTATGGTCCGAAAAGTAAATTTTCTTTTAAATTCTTTCGGATGCTAAAAATCGCGTGAAAATTAGTCTCAAGTTTAATTTATCAAATTATTTTCTACAACAAACGTCTGTTGAAATTGAAAAAAATTAAATAACAAAATTTTCAATTTCAAACAATGCTATCTTAACAATTATATTTTAATAAAGTTTGCTTTTAATTATATTTTCAACATATACTAAAAGTTACATGAAAATGTCTCGTCGTCCAAATGAAATTTTTATATACTTGGAAAACGAAAAAATAAGAACGCGTGTGCGGGTTAAATCCTGTATTCTTTTCTGACATCAACACAGATTTTCTATATATCATTCATTCTCGCTAATTGCGTTCAGTGTAAATTAGGTCAGACACCTGCGCGCTTGGAAAAGAGCGATACGGTCCGAAATGAATTGTATTTCGACGTGCATTAAAATCCCATCGACGGATAAAATATTACAAATCTCTAGATACGTGCCATTATTGCTTATCAATGAAACTGAGTCATTGGGCATTTATGTAGTATTTTGAAACATAAATTTTGAATTTTGTAGCAGTAAGTTTGAAAATTTCTCCGTAAAAGTTATTGTATATCTTTACGAATGCGTAGTTTTTATTAAGATGAAATATGATAACTGCAGTTTGCGAATCATACAATAAAAGAGAAAAGTGAGAAAACAAAACGCATTGAAATAAAATACATAGAGTAATCGATATCAGCTGTACTTTCCTTGCAGTATGCGATTTCACATTTTTTGAAATTTATTTAATTTTTTTTTCCTGGATAGTTGCTGTGCACGTGAATGAGACATAAATTGCCCTTTTTCGGTCTATTCAACTATTTCGTTTGAAATGTTTCATTTCTGATAAAATAGAAATAACTGCAATTGATTTGAAAATTTTCGGTCGATATGGAAATGAAGAAAATGTGTAGTGCAGTTGAAATTTTTTTTTACCAGAAGAGATGGTACTTGATTTGAAATTTTATATGCTTTTCGAAGGTGATTGTACGTAATTTTCTGAATTGATCAAATAAATATAATCCCCATCAAAATCAAATAATATAATCACTACATAGTACCACCATTAGATGTATTTGAATTAACTAGTATGTTCGGTAATCTTTTCAAAAAGATATTGGGGCGATTATAGGTGTTGGTTGATTGCCGATTCACGGAACGATTAGCTATAATTGTTGGTATAGAGGCCCTGGGCGCGATAATTGGCGTGGTGTACAAGTTTCGGGGGCCATAACACTTTTGCGCTTATATCGCGGTACACGACCTACTTAGAGGCTCATTTGCGCCGTTCCGAATCGACGGCTTAATAGAAATTGTTCTTTCGGCTGCCGCTGGGCTATTTTTCGCGTACACGTATAACGCGTCTTGCTCGAGTGCGGCTCGAGCGAATTATTGTCCTGCGCGAAACGAGTTCGTGGGCGCGTTTAATGCGCCGCGTCGGGCACGTATAAAGGAAGCTGCACATTGAATGTTTGCAAGTTGCTGGACGAGCGACATGTCTCGAAATCGTGGACGAGATTTTATATGGGCTGCAAAGGCCGTTATGTGCGACGCTTAGTTGTTCCATTTTCGACAGTCCATGCGCACGCCACCAGATCCGTGTGTGCACGTGCCGAAACGAGGATATTATAATGCACGTACATAACGTGGCGTGCACAGCTGCCAAAACGCATTGTATAATGCGGCCTCGTTCGTGCACGAGTAGGATTTTACGAGAGCGAACTAATATGTTACGGAGCGCGCGTCGAGCCTCGTTAGCCACCAATGTGGATAAGTGGATAATTAGTAATTGCCCTTTGCAGCTTCTTCATCCTCCCCTCCCTCTTTTTTCATACTCTTTTTTTCTTCGCACACGCGTGGCTAATTGTAGATAAATTTTTACCTCGAGCGTCTACGTGAGTGTTCTAATTCGAGGCTACGTAAGCAAGTGTGCACTCGCGGAGTTCTTCTCAGGCGATTATTTTCGTGGCTGCGATTACATGCCATTCCGACTGCGAGTAAAAGCTACGCATACGACAGGTCGATGTCAGAAAAAGTGTAATATTTTAATGGGCGCCGGAGTAAAACGAGCTGCTAAGAATAAGCACTATTGAGCTCGGCTACCTTGAACCTTTTTCGTCGGTCTAGTCAATTGAATAATTTATGAATTATTTATAAGCCGAGAATCTCGAGGGGCGAAAAAAAGTATAAAGCTCAGCGAGATTGTTGGAAATACGAGGGGATTGCTGGCAAGACTCGAAAACTATTTGCACGAAGTACATACGTATATGAGTCAAGAGTCGAGACTCGCATTTTTTCTTCCTCACGGTTATATATGTGCCGCGAGAGATAGCGAACTAATCGTTCTCCAGAGAGCTTTCGCGTCGAGCTTTGTTGACGCTCGTAATGCGCACTTGTGCACACGCAGAGAGTCGCAACAACGGCACAATAACAAGGTCCAGGCTGCAGGACGTCAGCCCTCGCCCTTGCGTGGGGAATGCAGAGCATACATAAAAAATGACACGGACAAGGTAAGGCCACGCATCTCTGCGCGCGTTAATTTGCCTGCGCGCACACGTATACGGGGGGTCGGTATTAAAAATGCCTAGCAATAACGCGTCTCTCGCGCGTAATGCGGGCGGACGGAGAGCTGCTCGAGGCGCAACTTTACTCGCGCAATGCCCTCGACGGTGCGTAGCTGCACACCCGTATAATATGTGTGTGTGTGTGCGCACACAAATCTCGCGTGCTAGCTGCTGCTGTAGAACGAAAGAGACAGCGAGAACGAGCGAGAGAGAGGCTGACCTTGCTCTCTGCGGGGCTGTGTGTGCAAAAATAAACCCGGCAGCAGGAACGGCGGCTCCCCTCCGCAGCGACGATGCTGCTGCTGCTGCTGCCTGGCTGCCTGCGCGCATCCGTCAATCGATCGCTATACGCGCCTCTATTATATATACCTATATGATACGCGCGACGTTCATCTAGCACGTCGAGCCCGTAAATATACATCTATATTCCACGGCGAATGACACGCGTACGCGCGCACAAAGCCGAGCTTGCATTATCTCTCTCTCGAGCGTATTTACGAGCGTACGCCTTCAACCTACATCATTCTGCCAACATTTTTCTTGCGATTGGGCGACAAGTAACGACCATGAAATATTTTCGACTCATCGATGAAATAGCGACGCGATTGTTCCAAAGCGGAGAGCAAAAATGTAGGCGAGCGACCAATTTTGAGCTTTCCGCACGCATCGCGTCCTTCTCGCGAATGACTGGACTCTCTCGAATGTATATCCCGATGATTGCGAGGATCGCAATGAACTCGACGAACTGCGACACCGACGCAACTGTACTTTTTTTCCTGATCTTTGGCATTCGATAAACGTGAAGATTTTTTCAAGCTCGATCGTTGATTACGAATATCCCCGGTTTCATTGAAATTCACGCAGCTACTTTGAAACGTTGCGCACGTACGCGACCTCGTGCGTGTTGAACGCATCGGGCCTCGAGATCTTCAGCCCCCGCGTATCACGCATTGTCATCGCTCGTGCAAAAGTTTAAATGAACAGTAAACATGTATGTATACGTTCGAAAAAAGTCGAATCCATCCTCGATTGCCTCGTTTACATTTTCAATAATTCGATGAGTACGTGATTCGTTTAATTTCATAATCAATTTGAACAATCGTTGCGGTAAATGGAATAAAAACAGCGACGATAATAAGCATCATCGAATGTTTGATTAATAAACAGCAACGTCTCCCTCGTCCATAGTACGTATCGAATCTAAAACGCGAAGCGCTGCATCGAAGCACTGCGTTAATTAATGATGAAAGCCACAGCAATAATGCAGCAACAGCCGCATACGAAACACGCAATCAATAATAGGCCATATCATTTGGCTCACATTCGTGTACGCGCCAGTATATATATTACCAAATCGGACAACTCTGCATATATGACATAATTCCGAGCACTCGACAATTGAATTTATGTATATCGGAGCTGTTGGGGCTATACATGTATATGAAAATAACAGGTGCACTCGAAAAGCTCGCAAATCTCGAAAGCTAGAGCGCGTCGATGAGAGGAGCTCTTACGGGTCAAGTAAGAAGAGGAGAAAAAGAAAAATACGAGTGCCTATATTGCGATCGCTCAATGTCACATGCAGATGGCTCGAGTGGCTCGGATACGTATGAGAATCGAGATCAATTATCGCGCGGCGCGCCCAGGGCTTTTCCATGGCTAAACGATTTGCCCGTACGGTTTCACATGCGTCGAATAATAATACATATAGCTCGGCAACGCACGACGAGTCGTGTGCGAGCGCATGTGTGCGCGATATACGCGAAGCAGCGTAATACGCAGCAGCAGCAGCTTGACCTATTCTCGAGGAAACAGAAGCAGTAGCAGCAACGGCAGCATCGGTAACAGAGCTCTGCTGCTCTCCCACGCGTATATATGGGCTATTCCACAACAGGTGTTGCAGGCCCAAAAAATGAAATTGAAACTAACCATTTACTCTTCAAGAACACAATGAAAAATGAAAATCCTGAAGAGCACAGCCCCCTAGGTCCAACCCTTATGGATCTACAGGGGCTCAAAGTTGGAGTTTCATGGTATGAGGATATTCTGCTTCTTACTCTGCTTTTCTGGGTGGACATAAGAAAAAATTTTTAAACCATGTTTTTTCATGTAAAATTTGATGTAGAATTCAAATCTGTACTCAGATGAGACATTAATAACCTCAAAACCCCTTGAAATAGAAAGTATGGTGTAATAGGACATAAATGTCAAAAAAAAAATATGTTCGTATACCTCAAATCAGCCCATATTGTAATATGTTCATCGATACACCAAAATACAACTTCTGATAAAGTTTGGTAACTGAGTCTCCATTACAGATCATTATGTAGCTTTTGAAAGCCCAAAAAACATGGTTTTTTCCTCATTTTCCATGTTTTTTGCCTCTTCGCTAGCTACCAAATTGTCTGTAATGGAGACTCAGTTACCAAACTTTATCAGAAGTTGTATTTTGGTGTATCGATGAACATATTACAATATGGGCTGATTTGAGGTATACGAACATATTTTTTTTTTGACATTTATGTCCTATTACACCATACTTTCTATTTCAAGGGGTTTTGAGGTTATTAATGTCTCATCTGAGTACAGATTTGAATTCTACATCAAATTTTACATGAAAAAACATGGTTTAAAAATTTTTTCTTATGTCCCCCCAGAAAAGCAGAGTAACAAGCAGAATATCCTCATACCATGAAAATCCAACTTTGAACCCCTGTAGATCCATAAGGGTTGGATCTAGGGGGCTGTGCCCTTCAGGATTTTCATTTTTCATTGTGTTCTTGAAGAGTAAATGGTTAGTTTCAACTTCATTTTTTGGGCTTGCAACACCTGTTGTGGAATAGCCCATATGTATTAATGGAATTCAAGAGTTATATCGTCAAATTAGTCCGAGTGCATGATGCACTACGTTTAATGCTATCCAGACGATTTATTAGCTCTTGCGAGCACGTATACTATATTCCGCGATTACATACAGCTATATAATACCATCATGCATAAGCAAGGCGCGCGTATAGATGTGTGCGACTCGGCTGCCAGCGGAACCCGGGCTTCTGCACACACTCGAATATATATAAGCAGCCCGCCAAGTTTTCCCGAATCAGGAGATGAATAGAGAGAACCGCATAATATAGCCAATCCTGGAGACGTAGCCCAAGTTTCAAACTTACGTTTATATAGCTGCGAGTAGAAGCTTTGACTATATTCAATACACATGATAATATATTTAACGTTCAAACTGAATCAAGTGCTATATGTACGCGAGTTATTTAATGAGAAAAAGCTGAATTTTATTCGTAAATGACGTTTCGTGTAAAATCATTAGTCTACTCGTGCTCCATTCGCTTAAGAGCTTTTCGCTCGAACGTGTAATCCTGTAAGGATCTGGAGTCGCACGCTACAACTTGGACAATGTTTGGCTATTGAGTTAGAGACATCTCCCCCGAGCATTTAACATACACTTGCCCGCGCGCGGATGAATGCCCGAGAGGCGCCCGCTGCTGCTGCTGCTGCTTTGAGCCAGAAATACCCACTTCTGCCCGCCGACTCTCGAATATGATCGTTTCAACTTTGATTTGCGCGATCGTGAGCTCGAAATTTCTCGATAGCATACGATCCGCATTGGCAGCGCCAGTTGCAAAGTGAAATATGTTTTCCATTGCTCTGGGATTGAGCGAGATATGGCGTACAAAGTTCTTTTAGCGAGTACGTAAGGAGCGTAACAGCTCCGACAAGCCGAGCTTTCAACGAGAGCCAATTACTATATACTCTACTGGCTCACCTCGACGACATACATCAAAAGGCACTTTTCTTTTTGCCGATATATATATATATAAGGACGCACACATACGTATATGTAGCGAGTGTCGTGGCTCGCCAGCTTTTGCTACAATGAATCATCTTTTCTTTTTTGCGGGACTCTCTCCCCTACCTCGCTCGCTTCAGCATCTTTCCACTCGAACGTGAAGCCGACGCTATCGTGCGGCTAAACAGTGAAAGCAAGATAAACTTCTAACTAGTCTCTCTCTCTTCTCACTCTCCCTATATGTTCTATCCTTTCTTTGCTCACAGCTGCAGCTGGTATTTCGTCCTCTCGAATGTAGAGCGTATGTATATAGCTACGTCGCAGTATAGGGCTCGAAAGGAATTTCTCAAGATAGCGTCGCGTCGCAGCAGTTTCACTATATATCCCTAGCTGTGTCCATATAGATGTGCCAATGGAGCGTATTACGCTCGATCGATTGGGTCGCCAAGGAGCTTTACCTATACAGTCACGTAATCAATCGAAAAGTTTTTATCTGAAAATTCAACAAGATTCAGAAAAACGCCCTCGTTCCCGCCCTCAAATAACTCGACTTTGCCCAACGACAAACGGATATTTTATACTTTCGTTTAAATTGAGAGCACGGATTACATTTTTAACGGATTCGGCAAATTTCGATGATAGTATTTAGCTTCGAAAAACAGTAAGTTTTGCGTTCACCTTGATGGCAAAATAAACGATCGAACCACCTACTTATCATTGACAATGCATATTGTACGCGCGACTCTTGCACTAGCAATGCAGACTGGCATTGCAAGTATGACTGAATAATATACGAATATATACAATTTTCTATGAATAGTCTCCTCCTCTGAGGGAATTCATCAATATTATTTGATGAAGCCCCTCCACCAGTGATCTTCGATTATGTCACGAGCTTATCTGTACCCTTCGTTGCCATCGCGTATCTGTTTGTTTAAACAGAGACTTGTGTGTATAACGTGACAAAATATTGACATTAAGCTTGGATCAAATCAGCCTGTCTTGCGTCTCGTTAATATTCTAAGTAAACATCAAAGTATCTACTTGGAAATTATAGCAACTATAAAGTGTGCCCCAAAAAAATCATACAAGATTCTCATTACATAACGAGTTCAACTTTCGACACACATTTTAATAAAAAATGAGACGGTAATTTTGAAGCGCAGGCAACGAATTAAATCTTTAATAGACACTTTCGCTGTGTGCTAAAATTCTCTTACAAGACTAGTTATTTCTTTAACGAGTGAGCGTATGAAAAATCTGCGGCAAAGCACTTGGAAAAAAACCACTAGTGCGCATTCAGTTGTACTTAGAACTTTATTTTTCTCTGCTTGGGTTGTATGTACTTAATTCCACGGCCACACAATATACAAAAACTCATCCCCTGTCATTATTTCCAGCATCAAAAATTCAGGCCACATCCCGAATGCATAAACTACGTGGCAGTTCAAATAACGTATATAGAAAATATACCCGCGCAGTAGTCATAGTCATGCTACGGTCAGACACTCGGGCGGATAAAAAGAAGTGCTCCTGTGTTTTATTCATAAAGAAAGAGGGAGAGAGACCTACATTTTCTTTTGCAGCAAATGCATTTCCTGAAAATCGAAACTTTATGCACGTAATTCATTTTAAACTCGGGTTTTTTTTTCCACGAAATTTAAATAGCAACGAAATGCGGTTTTTGCATTCCTCACAATGACTCGCGTACACTCACAAAATCATCTGTTACACATTTCGTAGCTTAATAGTCCTAGATATACTAACGGAGTCTACATTAATAAGCTAAACTTCTTTAAAAACTTTTACTCGAAGAAACTTTAATTTAAGAAAAGCTTGGCACTCTTAATTATTGGTCGAATGGGTATTGAAGATATCAGAAGTAGGTAGTTTAGATTCTCACTAACTACTTGAAAAGAATTGATGTAAATTAATCGGAAGTAAAGTATCGATTGAATTGGGATGAAAACCCCTTTCCCAATCATATCGATCAACCATTGTGAATATAACAAAAGGAAATGTATTGCTTTGTACTTAAGAGTTTCCATTCGAGTAACTTCGAAGCAAAGAAACACCGAAACAAAAAACAAAACTGTTTGCCTTTTTTCATCTTTCCATTTCAAAGGGAAAAATATCTTTTTTAAAAGAAAAACAATGGAATCCTTCCGAGTCATAAACTCTGGCACTACACTTTGTTACATGATCGAAATAAGCTTTAAAAATAAACATGCTTAATAGAAATTTAAAGTTTCAGTGTTTATATCTTTGATAAAATTGTGAATTATCAAATTATCAATTGTGAAAATTTTTTTTAGAATTTATCATCTGTAATTTTATTCATTTCAGTAAATTTAAGAAATTGTAATTGTACTTGAGAACTGTACATATGATATGGTAAAATAACAACTGTTTACATCATGCCCACAATTGTGGCTGGGAGCGGGTAAACAATCAACCACATACATGTCGTCGCAGAGTATAAAAATATATGTACAAATTGACAAAATCAACGTTTCGAGAATCATATAAATTTTAAAATTGTTACTGCGGAGAAAAACATAATGCAATGACATAGAAATGTAGAACTTCATTGAATTTTGTAATGTAATGAAAAAAAGTGTGCCCAATCATAGTAATCGCGCATTTTATTTTGCGCGTAATCAATAAAATCAATGAAAGAATTTCAAAAGCGATATTATTTTTGTATCTCAAACGAATCAAAGGATGCGATTCTATCAAAAGTTTTGAATTTCACGATGTTCAATTAAAATTTAATATTTACGTAATATTGAGTTTAAAATTTGTAAATAAAGTGAAATACACCATGAATATCCCGCACAAAGTTAATTTAAAAAGTATTTTCGTTATTCGGACGAATAAAGAAGAACATTTACAAAAATTTAATGCACTACGGAAAATGATACGAGCTCTTAAATTAAAAATTAATTAAAATAGAAAATTTGGAGGAATACTAGACCCACGGGAAAATGGAGAACAGTAAGTATGAAACAATAATGTATCAGGTCATAGAGCAGTGGAAAATGAAGAACTCGTCCGAACGCAACATGAAATAAAAAAGCATTGAAGTGGTGTCGAGCAGTGAAATCGCAACATTCGAGCGAAAGTCCGCATATGAAGCTCACGCAGTGTGTGGAGCATCAATTACGCGCGAGTTAGCCCTGCTCCGGGCGCGTTGGTATATGGCCATCATAAACCATTGGGCGTAGCTGCGAGTGCAGTCCGACCCACGGTTACTGCAATTCGCAGAGAGGCAAAATAAACGGCATGCGTAAGTACCGGTGTGCGACATGTATACTGGAAACAATTCCGAGCTTGTAAAGCGACTCTGGCTGGACATTGGTATTAATGCAGGGAGAAACATTTTAATTGAACAGCTATTCTTTTGAAGCATCGCATAGGGAGGGTTCAAGTACGAGGATACTGCATCGTGTGCTGGCGATCTTGTACATTTTGCAGGCGTGCGCCAAAAGAGGCAAAATCGATTTTTAAAAAGTTTCAGGAATTTCGCAAGTACTATCGAGAAAACTATTTCGAGGAACTTACGACACGCGGAGTTGAGAAATTTTTCCCGAGGAATAACTTGGACCAAAGTTTGGCCGTTTTAGCCAGATGCAGGACTCTTTTTGCGAAGTTTCTCACCAAACGTCGGATTATTCTTCGCGCCGCTGAAGATCGTAAAAAATGTCTTTATGCTTTCCGATTTCTCTCTTGGCTCGGGAAGAAAATACGTTGCACTCTTATTATAACACTGAAAACCCTGGAGAGGCGCTAATGACGTTTTCCACAGCGATGTGTTGCACGGATATTTTTGAGGGAAAAATATGTTTTACGATAATTGCTCGTCGCGCGCACGAAATTTTTCACCAAGCCGGGGGCTAATGAGTCGCTCGACTTTCGCTCGTGAAAATTTATTTGTGGCCTGGAGAAAACGGAATTAATTCTCGAAAAGGTTTAATGAAATTAGTTATTTTTCGCATTACTCTTAGGACTGTGCTATTGGTACACAAACGAGTTTGCCTAATGAGCCTTAATAAAAGCGAGACAAACAATCGCGTCTTGTTCGCGTCTCGTGAATCTTTTTTGCCAAATTACGGAGCTACTGTGGCAACTGTCGTTTCTTACATTATTCTTCGGCTGGTTTCGCGAATCCCATTTGAAGGGCTTATTCTCGTTGCCTCTATGGACATCTTCTACACACTTGATTGAAGCAAGCCCGACAGAAATGACGCGTATCGTCGCTCTGGTGCAGCCAACTTGCGTAATGCATCTACTCGTTCGAAGCGTATCGAGAAAAGCACGTGCGAATAAGCAGTAGACTCGCGTACGGTGTGAAAAGTTCACGCACACGCATCTACACTCGCTAGAATATACACGTATAGCGATAGAGCGAGAGAGAAAGAGAGAGCCCGGGTGGTTGTCATGGCAACTTAGAGAAAGAGAGAGAAAGTTACGAAGCTCTATCTCACTCGCGCGAGAGAAATTTACGTCTCAAGCTTATCTCTTGAGAGCATAAACATCTTTTTTTCGTCTGTAAGGAATTGTTTTTGTAGATTGTTAATCATCGTAATTTATTAATGTCGATGATACACGCGTTCCGCGTAAGCTCGACTAAGCGAGTTTATAGACAGGATCTCTGGCGAGCAAAGCTCCGCACGCCACTCGTAGGCCACGCGCGCTCCGTATCGACGCTCATAAAAAGGATTTCGGAAGCTTTTATGCTTGGGTAATTTACAGATTGCTGCGCTTTGAAATATCTATAGAAGGCCAGGCTGCTGCTACTGCTGCTGTCGCGCGCTGGAATATTGAAAAGAAATAAAAAAAGTTATTGCGTCAGCCGCAAAAAGGCTCCTATCTGTACGCGGGCCATTTTTGATTTTACCAGTTGGATAGATCATTCGAGTTCTCATTAAAAAAAATTGGAGAGTAAAAAAGCGAGATGTGTGTAGTTTTTTGTGGCACATCACTACTTGTTATGTAAGGCCATAATAGTATAATAATCGAGTCATGCGAAGGATTCAAGTCGACTTTTACCCAAATTCACTGAATTACACAATTACGACAAATAGAATTATAAGACATAATAGCTACTACCTGCGACCTCTAGTACCTCTTTTCCGGTTAGTTAACAAGCGTAAAGTAAAATTCATCTGTCTTTGCGCATCTGCAGTTGAACTTTCGCAATGTCGAGTCTTTACAGCAGCCACAAAAAAACCAAACAGAACAAAACTTTAGAAAATGATTCCAGTTTGCAAACGAGAAGACGGAAATTGAATTTTCCGAGCTTCATATTTTGGTCACTCAATGAGTCAATTGAATACACATCTATTTTATGATTTCTCGTACGCCGAATGTCTCCTGGGACACGTATATTATTACGCGTTTTATGAAGTTTTTATTGTCGTGGTGGCTTGCGCCGAAAATCGTGTAAAACAATGCTGGCGGTCGTACGGAATTCACGGATGCACCGTTACAAGCGCACTTGTTAAAATATCACGTTAGCCACCGGTTATTTATTATCGAAATGTCGAAAATTTCTGGCCTCATTATTCGTTGTCATTATATGTTGCCGACATTTATTCCAAGGTTTTCTGATTAAGCGTACATTGTCGTTTTGATTTAATTATACCGCTGTAATATAATTATTTAAAGTTATCGTCACCACCACGAGTTGTTATAAATTACAAACCAGCATACAAAGCTTCATTTTCTCGTATTTTGCAAACATTATAAAAGTCTAAAATTTTGTGTTGAATTAGTGGAAATTGTTATATTCACGAGTACCGAAATTATACCGTCCCCCAAAATGAGACATGGACCTTGTTTAGAGCTTCAAGAGAGTATAAGGCATGTTTTAAAAATAAGGCGTACTAAAAAACGGTAAATCTTTAAAAATTAAACGATTAAGAAATAGCTTTATGAGTTTTATAATTTTGTAAATTTTAAATGTTATAACTTAATATATATTTTATTAAGAAGGTCACATAAGTTTGATTTTACAATATAATATTACATCTAATTTTCAACTCTAAAGTGTCATGAAAACTTTGTATTTTAGATTAGTTTCTAAAACTTGATCGATTAAATGGAGATGGTAATAATCAATGACAAGCAACTTTTAATCCATATCTAAATGCTAGTAAAAAGAATCATTTATCAATGACATTATTTAAGATATTTCAAGTTAAAATTTTTGTTAAATTTTTCAAAAATTTATGCATCATTATTATAATACACATTCGTAATCCCAATTCAACAAATTGATAATATTAGTTTTAACTTGAAAAATGCCCTCTCACGTGTAACACGTCAGACACGTACTTTTAGTATGATTGAAGCTCAAAAGGTTCAAAGGCCTTTGATCTTTTGTTTTATGGTCGACCTAATTTCTGTAGGACCCAGGAAGAGTATACCGATAATTCAGAACAATTTGTCGAGTTTGTGTATGCAAGCAATTACTAGAAGTTGGTACAAGTATTGCTAAATATTCCACCAACGGCGTCGTTTGCAATTCCGTATTTATGTCAATCAAAAACTTTCATTTTATGAATAAGGACAAACAATTTTGGGGAAAAATATGTTATGACACTTTGCCAATTGATTTCCATCGAATCGTTGTTAATCTGCAATAGGTCATTTTTGATCAGTATTAACATTCATTCTTTTTTTTTCATCGAGCAATCTTCAGATTGGCTCGGGGTTTCGTCTAAACCTTCAAGTACACTTTACCCTCTGAAATGCAACAAAATGTTAGAATAAACATTCTTCATTTCAAAGAAGCTTCATGCTTGCGGCAGATCTTCATTTTTAAAATCTCTTTTGATCCACAGACTCAAAAATTGGTTTTTATGCACTTTCTCAAAAATACTGCAGCCTGTCGGCAGGAGTACAATCTTTTGAAAAGGCTGGAAAAGCTGCAAGTCTGGTTTTGATTTTTCTGCGTGGCGGGGCAAAGCCAAGTATAGACCTATTTAAATATAGGCAAGTATATAAGTATAGGTGCATATAGTCAGCGACGAGTATGCGAGTAGGCGATTTCACGCTGTGCTCGCGCGCGTCCACTCTAGCATGAAATCCTCGCTCGGTTCACCCTTTTTCGCGCGGTTGCTTTGCGGCCACATTGTACTACTAGGGTCACCGCCGGCAACGTGCGACGGCGAGCAAGTTCTAACTGATTTGTGAATTTGACCAAGATTAAGTTACTTTTTCAATGGAATCGTATTAGACGCGATATTCTAATGGAAATGTCCTCTCATTGTCTTCTCTTTTATATACTTATATACATTGTACAACGGGGTTCGATCGTTTTGATTAACGGGAAAGATTTTCTTATTACGATGTACATTCGCATGACTCGCTTATACTTCGTCCGGAAAATTGTGTAAATGAAGGGCCATTAATTACACGAGTGGAGCACTGGCGCGCGACCTGAGCTAAATCCTTTACTTATGTGCCTGTTGTTCCATCTTTAATGAATCTTTCATTTGATCGATCGCACTAAAAATTGAAATAATAGCGCGGGCTGCGTTGATTATTTCATTTTTGTACTATAATTGATTGAATTAAATTCATACAAAAGTATTAGGCACTCGAAAGTTAATTCCAGTGCATGATTTGCAGCAAATAAATTTCTAAGTTTAATGAGTGAGCGGTAGCCTGTTTTTAATTTCAAATTTTCTGAAAAGAATTAAGCTGTATTCGAGTTGAGTGCAGCTGAAAAAAGTATAATCAACAAATATGTTTGAATCATATATTTAAGCTCGGTAATGAAATATCAATTGAAAATTCAAAAAAGAATTTAAAAAAACTCAATAATTCTGTTGGGAGTGTTATTAATTTTTAATATGGAATTTTTCTCGAAAAAATAATAATGTTTGAAATTTCATCATCAATAACATTCTCCAGCCGAGTACTACATCAAAAGGTACAATCATCTCTGAATCATAGGTATGCATTTTTGAAATGCCTCTCACTTCGTATACGCAGTATTATTTAACAAAAAAGTCGAGAATACAAAACAATTACGTTTCCTATCCGGGTGTTACATGAGGTTTAACTAGGGTTGGAGCAGCAGCAGAGAAAAATGCATGGCATTTATCCACCGAGGAAGCAATAAACGAAGAATCGTACATCTGCAGCATTATAATGGTACTATTATTGCGTCCCTTTCCGCAATAGTCCCGCGTATACGTTTCCCTGACTTTTCGGGGAAAAGGCAGAACGCAATAAAGTTTATCACGGAATATTTATATATGTGCTGCGTGAAATGGCTTTGTTGTGCATAAACAAGGTTTAGTCGAGGATAAATTGTGCACCCGAGATTCGCTCTTACACCGTTTTCCATCTCAACGTACTACTCATTTACAGCTTGATCTATAAAAATGAAAATTCGTTTTCTAAGCGCCGATATGGTTTTGTGCAGTGTAGTGAAAAATCCTTAAATTCATATGTAAGAAAGTAAAAATTTCATTTCATATCAATATCAATTTTATACTTGACTGCAAAGAATAATGAAAAGAGCAAACGCTTTACCGAATTGAATATTGAGCTTGAACGATTATGCATTTGTGATTATTTTATTATTGAATTCAGTTATTTTAGAATGGATTGAATATATGAATTGCTAATATTTGTAAAAGTAAAAATTATATCTCGAATAAACCTGTTTGAGCATTTTAATTTATGAACCAAAGCAAAAATTGAAAATATTACAGTATTAGTTTCAATTGAATAAATTAATGTAATCGATATTTGCAAAGTGTTGAAAATCGAAAGAAATTAGCGGCTTTATAATTGTAAATGAGTAATTTATTCGGACCATCTAAAACAAAATACTCACAGATGCGAACCGATGCAGGATACTGGCCAAAGTGTAAATTGCTCACAACCACTACACAACTTTTGGAGCACAGCATAGGGAGTTGCGAAAGAGGCGCAAAAACCGCAAAGCATACATTTATCATCGCCAACTAAAAGACTGCGAATGCCACACGTTGTGTATATATAGGAAAGTTTACAATATATATCTCTTGAAAATCTCAACTATGCAAATCGAGCATATAAAGTTGTACACTTTTTCCTTCTCGAATATGGCAACTTGTATAATTTCCCACAGCGAGCACATATTATTATTCGAGCTTTCAAGTTTATAGATGCAAATTTTTCGACACACAACATTGCGTAACAACTTTTGTTCTGACGAGCTTTTTATCTCGTACATGAATACATTTTGATTAACTTCGCGATGACGGTACAGCGTGTACTTTCATTAATGTAAGATGCATTTGAAATAAAACGTCAACCTTTGAAATTATAACCTTCGAATTTCAAGACGCTGAAAAATTATTCTAAAAAAATCGTTCATACATTCATAATCCAATATTTACGACGTTTATTTATTGTATCTCAAAGACATGACATTTCTGTCGCAATAAAAGTTTGAATCATTTTATCGATTTTGTAAGAAAAGTAGCGAGACTCGATCAGTCGGCTAAAAGTAAACCGCAATGGTAGAGGCATCAGTCGAAGAACAACAAAATTTGCATCATCGATTTTAACCCTCGTCCTCGCCGTAAGTAAAAGCAGCGCATCGCAAATAATAATAGATTTTCTCGCATTCGGTTCATCTGTATTTATCGAGCTACTTGCACATGTACTCAGTGCATCTGAAAAAAAAGAAACGAGAAGATCCGATCAATTAACCAAACACGCTCCGTTAATACTGTCCGAAGTTTGTTTTACCCTACCTATAGAGAGCCACTTTGTCACGTTGGAGAGAAAAACGAAAAAAATGGGCGAGTTCGACCGAGCCAATAAAAACAACCTATAGAGTTTATTGTTGCGTTTAGTGCCCACATTATATACAGACCAATTATCACAGCTACAAATTAGGGTAGTAATTATGAGGGTACAGTTTGTTAAAAGGATATTAATTCAATATTTCTCGAATTATTCATTTTTAGATTGCGTCTTTCACAGAGAAAAAAATAAAACAAAACAATGCCTACAACGAGATAAGATAAATTTACTTTATAAACGAGCAGAATCTTGACGCAAGCGGGCTTCAACGGAAGAGGATTCAATTTAATGAAAACTTGCTGAAATAATATACATGATGTACGTGTTCATCTGATTGCTGCTTATATATTTACAGCTATAATACAGAAAACGAGCAGCACCTGATGTGCAGCTTGATTACTTTAATGGTAAGATAATTGAAAACTTTTACAATGAAATTTTATCAATTCAAATTTATGAAATTATGTCGGAAAAAAATTACCGTGGATGTTGGAAAAATTGACGCGCAAAAAATTTAATAACGTTTGAGTTACGAACGGTAAGCTTTTTGCTGTCTCTCGGGACTTTTCGTGTTCAACGATGAGTTTTATGCCTTTTTGCGCGTCTTATAAATAAAGAGAGACAGTCGGGAGCGCAAACGAGAGTTTACCAATCAATTTCTAAAGTTGAAGGAAAGATGCGCATTTAGCTGTCAGAGCAGGGCTATGGCTCATAGGTACATCTATTTTTAAAAGAAACACGCGCTGTCGACGGAGCGAAGTAAACTTGTCTTCTTCGCGAGTCGTAGATTCAAATGGCAATGCGCAACGTTAAGCTTCTCGCTCGATTTCATCGCAAATATCTCCATTAGCTTTTCATAAGCCTCTGGAATAGGAGCATTTATTACGTGTTATGCATTCAATTTTCAATGGGAGATCGAAACATGTTCATCTAGAAAGAGTTTGGGGCAAAGATTTGCTTTTTTTCCATTCAAGGTGTCATAGATGCGTCGTGTGCCTGACTTTTGTCTATTTGCAATGTAAAAATAAGAGAAGCCAATAATAGAAAGCAAATAGTTTTTAAGGGGATAAGAGCAAAAGAAATGTACGTAAAATGTTGGGTTTTGCGGAAAATAGAAAGTAGAGTATTGAGGAGAGGATACGTACAAGCCGTGGCGATGTAAATTTTCATTAACGTTATCAAAGATTTTATATTTATAGCGTTGATTTTTGCCGAGTTTCCGTCGAGAGCTGCGCGATGGCATTCATGTTCAGAGTATTCCGTACATTTGAATGAATATTAAACATGCATATAGATGGGGTATTTAGTAAATTCTCGCCAACTCTGTGCTTCCATCATTTGAACGAGGTTTGGAAAATAAAATCCATTTGCAAAGATATAATTGACACAAGAACATCAGTACTGTTGAATTGAAAGGTCATTTGTTTTTGGTAATTTACATCATATGACGAATTGAAGTGCACTTTAGAACTGCGCATATAAACAGTACTGACCTCCTGCATACTCTACTCTCACGATTCTTGTGCAAAGATCGAGGATGCGTCAATTTCTTTCCATAACAATGACGATCAAACTCATCCTCGTGCAAAAAGAAAAAAAAATAGAAAAAAGAAAAGAGCATATCCGCAGAGGGGTATCAATAGATAATAATAAAAAGTAAAAGTGCAAACCAATGAATAAGTAAGCGAAAGCAAAAAGGAGCTAAGTAAAAATCACTGCAATATATCGTATGTATTATAAGGTATAACGAGCAGGAAAGATAATAATAATTGATAAAAGAGGGAGAGTTGGAGGGACGGACGTTGTTCTGGACTCACTCTTGTCATTTTTCTTTCGATTTTTCACGGTCGTTGCCGGCGAGCCAGGCATGGCGCTCTCGACGTCGCCCGACAGTTTGCGGTCCTTCTTTTTATTACTCAGCCTCGGGCCGTTTCCAGTCAATCACGGGGGATCGACTGTCGATGCGATACTATCCTGTACAGCTGGGTCGGTAGCTGTTGCTCCAGCAGCAGGTCGAGCGTTACGCCGAGTTTATTCAACGCCAGTAGACAGACGCTAGGTCGGTTGCTGCTCAGGGCCTCCGCACGCTACGGTTGCACACGCGGTACTGGCGAGGAGGAAAGCAAAATATCGCGTTTCGCGCGCGCACACGAGTACACGCAAAGGCAGGCATGAGCAGCCCCCGGCCGAGATAGAATGACGCGCGTCGTGGCCTGCCTGTAGCCACCTTGCGAGTCCGTATGGGTGTGTGCAGTCTTTGCGCCTGTGTGTCGCTACTCCACTCCACTGCTCTCTATACCTACTGGTCTACTACTACTACTACTACAGCTAGTGCTAGCGTTGATGCAGCTGGGGGGAGAGCTAAAGAGGGCAGTGAGGGATTCTGAGAGCATGATCGAGAGAAATGGGGGGTGGGGGTGCGCGCATGACACAACCCAACGTCTATATACGCTGTACAGGCATCTTATATACTTTCGGATTCGAGAGCCGAGCGAGAGGAGGAGGAGGACTGGCGTCGCCGATAATGCGCCGCTGTATAACGAGCCGCGTTACGATTACGATTCGCGACACGCGTTTCTGCAGCTCTCCTATCCCACCTTATGTATATAATACCCTTACATACCTGCTGCACACTTCTGCAGCGCAGATGAGTGTTCGAAGCGTCGATTGAAATAATTTCTCGCTGCGGCGCGCGTTAATGCATTCGGTATATATTATGAGCCAATGTGTGCTGTAGCGGCAAAGGCACTTCGTCTGCCTATATTGTATGCGAACAACGACAGCTTCATCGAGATGGTATATTAATCTATCGATCGACGAGGACAGTCAACCGTACGAGTCAAGATGCGCTAACTTTGCCTCGAGATCAATTATTGCGAAAAGGCAACGATCGACTACTTCGCGTGTGTAACGCGTCGAGTTGTAACAAAAACGGAGCAGAGTGAAACTGATATTTGTTTGGATTTTTCGGGACGCTTAAGTCGGGCGGGCGTGTATTTTACTCGGATCGTATTGTAAAAGATCGATCAGTTCTAATAATACACACTTATTGGGTGAGGTTTTCAATTTCTCAAAAATTATCGATCTCTTTTAACCGGGAAGGCTCACGATCTGCTCGGGAAAATCACGTGCAAACATTTTCGTTGTTTCATCTTAAAGAATTGGACCGGAAAGAAAATGATTACCCTACATAGTATCACTCTACATCTTGCGCGTGAGTAATCGATTGCAATAAAAAATAAAAAAGAGAGCCAAATTTCTCTCGCTATACACGTGGAATGTTAATGATAAAATGATAGCTTATGGAAGGGCGTTGTATTTTACGCGCGGATCTTAAATCCATTTTCGAATCCAAATCGTCCATCAAAATTTTTTTTTTGCTAAGTAAGCGCGTTCCCATTTTTTTTCGCTTAACTGTCTCATTCTAGACTCTTATAGAGTACAGGCTGCACGCGAATAGTATATTTATATCGGATCACTCGAGGCGCTCTATCTCGAGGCGCCTTATCCACGTTTAAAGCGCAAGAAGCGCAAAAAAAGCCGTCAGTCGCGCCCAAGGGACGCAGAGAGCTGCGAGAGTGTGTATAATGCATCCGAAAATTTTCCTCGAGCCTCGAGGTATATCTGGATTAACGATTAGCGTCGAGAGTGCAATGTGCACATGTGAATACACACAGGCTGCTGCATGCCAGACACTCCAGGCCCTCCATGTACATAGAAAAAGACAACTGCAGCTTTCGAGTATTGGCGTCGAGGGAAACACTTCCACTTGGCCGTGCTATATAGAGCTAGAGATGCCTATACATAAGACGAGATGCTCGCAGCAGTATGTTTGCGTATTATATCGACGGTGCTCGTGTACTTGTACACCTGCGCACATACACCAGCCCGATAATGCAAATAAACGACAAGCTCCGATCGCGTACCTATGTGCATTTTTATTCGACGCGCAGCTCGCAGCTCACGAGGCTTCGATCGATTTGTCTTCATCGTCTCGATTCGCTTTGCGACTTGCGAGAGAAAAAAAGGTATATATCCGTTTGCGACTCGTATCCAAATGCAATCTCGCGTCTTTTGCTCCCTTTCGCGCACGATACGAGTAGGTACCGATAGATACTTGCTATATGCATTCGACGCTTTAACGGAAGTGTGAATATTCATTCTAATACAAAAATAAATGTCACGGATAATCTAGAAAAAAAGCATCGATAAAATCACTCGAAAAGCAAATATAACACCAGGATACGAGTTAGAAAGTTCAGCTTGATTGGTAGAGAATAAAAAAATGTTTACTAAAATTGATGGCCAAGTTTTCTAGGAGTACAGAAACAATTGAATAACTGACATTTTTATTTTCGAAAAACCCTTCGCTCCATCAAACCGGACATTTCCATTTATTTACCCTTCACTATCTGTAATGTTGGAAAATTAATGGAGATTTTGAAACACGTTTCGCCGGGGGCTTGGGTTGGAACGTGAAAAATTCGTTATCAACAAGTCGACGATTCAAATATACAATGTAAAAAAACTGCCTGCCTTTTTCTGTTAGATTTTGGCGCTCTCGACGTTGGATCCAACAGGCTGCGTGCTTCATAAAGAGTTCACTCGATGGATTAGCATCCGGGGAATAAGACAGCTGCTTTTACCGATATTGGATTTAAGCTTGGCTCGTGACCAAATCTTTGATTGTCCCTCGGATTGTTGCACATGCTTCACGCTCGAGTACCTACATGCTCTTTTCTTGTCAACTGTATTCGGTGCCACTCTGTATGTCACTCGATGGACTTTTGAGATCGTGACAAAATGATAAAAGTAATTGGTACAAGGCTTGGAGGTATCGACGTAATTGCTTACCATACAATGTACGGCTCGCGTCGTCGTCGCCATCTGATTCGGGAGTCGGGGACTCGGAAGCCGAGAGTGACTCTCAAGCGGTCCAGCAGTAGTTAAATTTTTAACTCGTGCAATAACACGCCGCACATCAGCGCCTCTCAGCTCTGCAGCACACGGCTCTCACTTGCTCCCGTCGCTTGGGTACTGTTCGCAGTTCGCGCGGCACCTCCGATAATAATATAAATCCGATATTCGGTGCGATAGTATATATAAACGTGCAGTGGTGTGCAGTGCGCGCGTCACCTGACCAAACGCGTCTGATCCGGCTGTTCGAATTCTGACCGAGTTGTCTGATCGCCGATAAACTCGATTGCTTCGCAGCTGATTTTCCTGGCAGCGAGCGACGAATTTCCATGCTCGCATGTCCAAGATAGTTCGATCGCACTAATCGGTGGTCGGTACAACAAATTCAATTTGCACTGCCCCAGGCGGCATATACTGTCGTACGGGTAATCTTCAAATCATCTCGATGTTGGATGGATGGATCGATATTTTCATAGGTAATTTTCAGCACAATTATAATTCAAACATCTGTTTATTATTTATTATTAAGTCATTTGACAATAGGCAGGTTAGATATAATTGCGCATTTCAATAATGAGTTAAAGTCATGGAAACTATATGAGGGCGCATGTGTTGCGACAAATAAAAGTTTAGCACGTGGTAAGTCATAAGTGGTAACTGCTGATTGCAGACTACTCCATCATCTAAAATACGCAATACGCACTACTTTTTACGCGTTAACTTACAGTTAGGTTATTTCAAATATCCTATCGTAGTGCAAATTTGAACGATTCGATTTTTTTTATAGCCGAATCGATAAATCATAGCTTTAAACTAATAAAAACGTATTATTTATCTGTTTAAAGTATTATCATTGGGCAATTTTTTTTCTGAATGTTTCAATAATTTAATTACCGACTATTATAACCTTTATTCGGTTAAATAGTTCCAAACTGTTCCAAGTTATTAATATTTTCAGAATCTCATCTGACAAATTTATCATTGCCAAATAGATAATCCGATTATTTTTTGTTGTACAGAATGAATTATTAAAGTGCTCTTTGGAAATCTTGCTGAAATGAACATTTTCAAGTCAGCAAGAATGTTTAACTATAGTTCAACGTACTTACATTGTACCGAAGCTGCTTATATTCATGGCAAAAATCGAACGAAATCGTGAAATGTTCAAAATTTTATTGAGAACAGCGAAGTAACTGACGTTTCAAAATGTGAAAGTAGAATAGAACACGGGCCTCGTGATCATTCGAATAGATTCGGAATGTTAAGGATTGAATATCGAATTGTTGAAAATTTCAACCACGTATTAATCGAGTGTGCGTCGATACAAGTAAGTAATAGGCGTTAACTCGCAAACCGCAGTTCGCAAAGTCGTCGCAGAGCAGGCAACCGGCGGCATATATAATAAGACCACGTGCGCGTGATTATCCGCTCTTTGCGACGTACGGGGCGGGGAGGAGGGTCCAAAGGCTCCGACGAACGGCGATTCAAACGAATACGCGAGAACACCGCATTTGCGCTTTCTCCCTCTTTTACCTATCTCCGCACAAAGTGCGACACTTTTGCGCGGCTGTCTCTATCCCTCTCGTTGATCCTCGCAATGGCCTAACTATAGAATTTCCCGGCATCTTCGGCTAGAACCGCTGCTGCTGGATCGGTCTGCACGCGAAACTCCCATCGGCTCCCATCATGCTTATAATACGGCATAAATGTGTTCATTTATTCTAGTCAGCCGTCGTGAGTCGTGGTATCATCGTCTTGTGCACGTCGCATCAACGCAGTAGCCTTGCAGAACACACCGATCGGCTTTTCTCACGGGACGGTCAACAGTTACGACGACGCACGTCGGGCCCCAGCAAACATTCAACCTAATACCCTATCGTTATCGACGCCACTCGTATCTTCACCTGTACATCTGTGACACTCTTCCTTAATGCGGCTACAAGGAGGAGATGACGGATGAATAATGAGCGCCACCGGTGAAGATCTTGCGGTTTTGTCGTACAAGGAGCTGCAAGCGTTAGCCGCCAAGTACCGTGTGCCTGGCAATATCAAGGTAAGTGTGTACCGCACACGTGAAACAGGCTGCACACCCCGCGCGTAACGCCCACTACTTTTCTTTTTCGTCCTTTTTTCATTTTTTTCTCTTTGTTTCCGGTCTCAAGCGACTCTCTGTTTCTTTTTTTATATTTATCGCTATTTTGTTAAATATTAATTTCAATAGTGCCTAGAAATTCGTCTTAATTAAAGCAGTACTAGGCAAACCACGAGGTCGATGATCTCCGCTCTGACGGGAAATTTATCAGACAATTGGCAACGTCGCTAAATCCGATTACCTGTATGATTTGTGGCAAAATTCATGAATTTCCTTCATATTTAATTTATTGTTCACGGTTCATATTCGATTTGATGTAATATGCGGGCAAAATGTTTTTTCATTCTCCGTTATAAAATTTGGAATAATTTTTATCACAATATTTACTATTTCAAATAACTCATAACTCTAGCATTATCATTTTTAATGATTATTCTACACTTTCTTTGTATAGCTGTTGTAATCATCAAAGTTTTACAAGCCAAAAGTATTAAGATTCATCCAATATTCATAAAATACATTTTACTAATTGTTCTGTTTAACTTAGATCTTTGGTACGAATCAATGCGTTATAGATTTAAATTAATTTCTTTAATTTTGAAAAAAAAGTATTGATTTTATTTTTTATTTTTTAGTTTATTATTTTTATTTTTTATTTTTTATTTGATTTTAGTGATGTGCTATTTTAATTGTTTTAATTGCAGAAGCAATCTTTGTTGCAAGTTCTTTATGCAGCAAAGGCAGGAAATTTGCTTGAGGTATCGAAATTACTCTCAGACTTGAAGAAAAACAGAAAAAAAAGGATTAAAAAGCTGAAACTTCAATCAGAAGGAGAAGTACAATCAAATTCTACTCTCCAAGATTCTCCAGAACTAATTGTTCAGCAAGATCCATTTTTGTTTTCTATGCAACCGCAGCATCAGCAACAGTACCCATTCCAGTGGGTAAGATTGAAAAGATTCATTAATAAGATTTATATAAACATACCAACTATACATTTTTAAAAAAATGTGGTTATTCTTGCAATTTTCTAGGTAGGAGCAGAAGAAGAAGTCAATACTAATAAGTATGACCCATTAAAGTGTAATTTAAGTTATAATGATATAAAACAATTGATTCTATCAAGCTCAAAAGACCGAAATAATAACGGTTCATTGTTAGATGAAATAATTGATTTACGAACTGAAGCACCTACTATAACAAATCATACCAATACACTAGTTACACAGTCAGAAGATTCTAGTGCAAGGATGTCTTTATTATTAAAGAAAATGTTACAAGCTCCTGTTGGAGCAAATCTTGGTGAAATTGCCAGCCCTGTATCGAGTAAGTTTTTATTTTTAATTTATTAATCCAGTACAGCAAGCTTAGATGAGACTTAATTTTATGATCTTCTTTTTCTTTTGAAAATAATATGAACAAAAAAATTATACCTTAGTTAATATGGAAATAGCAAAAATTTAAATTGATTGTTCGATGATTTATATTGAGGAGATGCCAAACTCGAGGCAAAATCAAAGTTTTGAAACCTATGCTTTAGGACTTTTACATAATGTTTTTGTTAATACTTTTTTTTTTTAAGCTATCATAGAACTCTTTATACAAATATTAACTCAAATCTTCAGAAGCAGGTTTAAAGATTTTTTGCCTTGACTTTGGGATTCTTGCCAAATTTGTATTGCATCAAAATTATTGTATCTTTTAATATTAATTAATATCTCAAAATTTTTTTGTGATTTTGAATTTAGATTGGCCTCTTGATACTTATCAAATAAGGGAACAGCCATCACCGGATAATTCCGAAACAATGACAGCGAAATCCGACATAAATGAAAATGACGAAATTTGGCAAGATAATGTAACATCGGTTACAGGTGCCTTACCTTGTGTTTTTTCTACAGATCAAAGCTACAATAATAACAACATTAATGATAACTACAACAACAATAATGGAGTTTTATATAAGCGTGAACACTGCCTTTCATTTTACAAATCGCCATTAGATAACATTGTTGAATCAAATTCGATAGTATGTAGTTTTCAACTAAATGAATCATAAAACCATTAAGTCAAACACTTTGTTCAATAGAAAATTTTTTTTTTCAGTGTTATAATAGCCAGTCTTATCAGTTTGAATTTGCACCCCAACCTGATTCTCAAGAGCACTGTCGCAATTGGTTAGCATCAAATAGCCTTGAAATTCCTGAGCCTCCTGATTATGGATCACGATTAATGGCTTCTGCACCTGAAACGTTTCAGTATCCAAGTCCTGAGACTACTGCTGATGTCTTAGACACCAGTCCTACAAGCGGTGCATCAAATGTAAATATTATGCAATCAAGTGGTGGATCTTATTGCTTGAATGACCAGCCTTATTTGGTAAGAGTTATGTTTACTTCATAATAATTTTAAATGATTTAATTTTTGAAATATGTTAAGAAATTGTTTTAAATAATGATTAATTTTTTACCATAGAGTAGTGCAACTTTGCTGGACCCCACTAATAGTATTGTTCCTGAAATCCATTTTGATCCATTACGTTATTACCAAACGCCACCATCATCATCGATCCAACCTGCAGAAACCCAAGACTATTACAGAGATTTGGGCCCGTTTTCAACAAACAATGGTGAAAATCAGCAACGTCAATGTTCTACCAATACAGAAAATTTTATGCCTCCAATCTATGGCGTAGATTTAGAATCGGCTCCATATGATTCTGCTTATTATCAAGACCCTAATACATCCGTGAATTTAGATGTCACTGATCCTTTGCATCAAGTTCAAGAATCATCAGGATTAGATGTTTATATGCCACCTCCTACATCGGTTATTCAAAATGAAGTTCCACCTCCTCCACCTTACAGTAAGCAATATCTTAAGTTTTTGAACTAATTTTCGTATCTGTGGATAACATCACGTTGTACATAAATTTTTAGTAGGAGATTGACTTTGATTTGATAGAAACAATTTTTTATTAGGTTCAGCAGTGCTTGATCCCTACTGGCCTCAGTGGTCAGCAGCTTCCCAAACAATCACTGCTGCACGAACAGGAGGAAAAACTTTAGAAAATACTTTGAATTTGTGCTCTTCAAATTACATTGACTATTCAAAAGTAAATGAAACAAGTTGTGTCAGTGTCTTCAGTACTACGCGAGCACCTGTAATGACATTTCGTCGAGGTGAAAGCTCGGTACCAGCTACTCAAGAACCAATTTCCGGTCCGGGTGAGCAAAGACAACATAATTTTGTTTCCAACTGGCTATTATATGACAATGATGCTAATGGTAAAGGCTTCTCAAGATCTGTGCCCCTGACGACTATGAACGGCCTTACAAATTTTTCTAGTATTGTTTAATGCAATGTATAAAGTGCAACTTTTAAACAAAATTATGCTCGGGTTTTGTAGTGTCATTAATTGTCTTTTAAAGGTATTGCGTTCCTTCCATTAAAAACTCACTTTTCAAAATAATTTTCTGCCTGTATAGCTAATGATACGAATTCTGCATATGATTCAATCGCATTTTTTAAGTTGATAACTTTGGCTGATGCTTCTTTCGTCTCTTTGTATAGTTTTTTTTTCACTTAAGTGATTTTTATGAGAATTTAGCAGTTTAACTGCTGTTTACTGAATTATGTTACTTGAAAGATTAAAATTGGATTATGTTGATTATGCTTACGTTTAATCATTTTATAGAGTCGAGATTAATGCATCGAAAAAGTTGTATAAAGTTCTACAATTCAGTTGCGAGAAAACAAAATCGAAATTATTTTTTGGCTAAAATAAATAAGATGTATGTCACAAAGTGTTTTATTGAAGGTCTTTTGGCGTAAGTTGTTATATCAAAGGTTATAGTTGATATGATTCTTTGTTTAAGCACTTAACATTAAATATACCTGCTACAGTCATTTTAATTCATAGGTTGAATAAATCTAATGAAAAATATTATACAAATGAGCCGCAAGTTATCCAGATCAAAGCTATCAATAAGCACAAAACTGTACATAATAGTTAAGTAAATTTTTCGCGCGTTTAGTATATAATAATGAGCTTTGTTAAATAGATAAGTAATTTTAATCTACAAATTGCAAATCTTTTAAAGGTTATCGTAAATGCAAATGGATAGATATTGTAAAATTATTTATCATACACAAAAACTCGTTTCGTAAATTACCTAATATGATTAGGGTGTATGAAATATAAAATTATGTATAAATCGAAAAACAATCATTACAAATGAAATGAAAATAATTTTCATTTTTTTCTTAATAAAACAGCTATATTAGCCATTGTATTATTTTTTCGAAATATTTCGAATGTTTTATACAGATAATAAAATTTTTTCAAAAAACATTGCATTTTTTAACTTTACAAAGATCATTCGAAAATTTTTAATATTTCGAAATTTTCTTAGAAAACTGAAAATACGAAGAAAAAAAAATTGAAATACTGCTCTTACCAGGCTGTGGCTCTGGTTGAAAGTGGTGTCTTATGTAGTTGAAAATCCGCAATGCCAAGGATTCTCTTCTTCTCTCATGGTGCTGTTGCTTATAAACGATCTCACTGTCAGGTGGTGCACCTGGAGCTCTACCATCGTGTGGAGATCTGGCCGACACATGCACCGAGTACATTCCACTACCTTTCCTTTGCTTTTTATTACCCGTCTTGACGTTTTAATTTTTTACAATTTTCTGTATTTCGCAATGAAAGTTGAAAATGATTATTCATTTTATATGATGGAAGTGTTGTCACTAATCATTTAATTCTACGAAGTATTGATTGAAAGAGCAAAATTTTTTTCTTAATGTGTTTGATTAAAAATTGGTTTTTAAATTAGAATACGACGCTGCAATGCCGAAAGAAATAAGCGAGATACCTAGAAAAAGCTTATGCGCATTCAAAAGGTACAGAAAGAATAAAAGAAAGAGGAAACAAACTCCGCAGTACGCATTGAGTATGCACATCCAGGGAACTAAAGTTAATTTTAAAAATTTGTAACTGCATACTGCTCGATTTTTTTCAAAAACGATTCTTTTTTTTAATTAAAAATTGTAAAAATTATATGCATCATGAGATCGGTTGAAAAATTTTAATTTGTTTTATGCCTAATTGAGCTAGCAAGATAATGCACAAAACTTCATTTGAAGGAACACAATAAAATAATTGAAATGTTTAAGATTTAAGAAAAAGATTTGCCGGTGGTATGCATGACTCACCTGAAAAAATCACGAAGTAAGACTGAGTAAGTATAATATCTTCTTTCTGACGTTATACTTTGTAAAATATCGCGGGTGCGCAGCTGCATTGCAACTATTCTATACATAGGTATATGCACAATGCACACCGTATGTGTGGCACATATATATATGTTGGACGCCGACATAGTACCGAGGACTGGTATTTCTGCATATGCCTAGACATATGCATTGTATGTATGTGTAATGAGCCCAAGTGCGGACCGCTCTAATTATCTCCATCTCTTTCTCTCTCTGCGGAGTCTGAGCAGCTGTTGCTCTCGAGTGTCTATCCTCTTATTATT
The DNA here is from genome assembly GCF_000599845.2 of Trichogramma pretiosum. Classification (NCBI taxonomy): domain Eukaryota; kingdom Metazoa; phylum Arthropoda; class Insecta; order Hymenoptera; family Trichogrammatidae; genus Trichogramma; species Trichogramma pretiosum. The sequence continues at coordinate 390,821 of NW_019640836.1, read as the reverse complement.
CTTGTGCTGGTTAGTCAACGTGCAAAAAACAAATTTATATTTTCTCCTTTCGTCTGTTTTGCATCACAACCAGCAACTTTTAATTATACTTACAAATCAAAAGTTTTTTCAAGTACTAATAATTTCAAACGTACAGTTTATACATTTTTTCCCTTGTTCAATTGGAACTGTGTGAACATGAAGTTTAAAATCAGTGCTGCAGGATTATACACGTGTTTTTTTAATAAAGTATAAATTAAAATGCTAATTTTTCTCTTAATTAAATTAGACACGTAAACGTCAAAAATTACGTTTTTAATTGAATTTTACGTAAAAAAGAAACGTTTCTTTGAAATATTGAATATTTATTGAGAACATCTTTCGTAGAAAATAGGAGCCATGTTCACATTTCGGAATGATAAATATTAGGAATTATGAATATTCGGAATGTGTAAAATTCGGAATCCTCAAAATTTTTAGTGGGGAATTTTATAGTCTACATTTTCCACTCAAAATTTTGAGGATTCCGAATTTTAATTTTTCCGAAGTTTTTTCATTCCGAATTTTTTCAATTCCGAAATTTTGTTTTTTCGTATTTTTTATGTACCGTTTTCAATATTCCGATTTTCAAACATTCCGAATATTCATAATTCCTAATATTTATCATTTTGAAATGTGAACATGGCTCGAAAATAGGAATATCAGAGCTTACACGAATATTCATTGTATATACTTTTTGTGTATATTATCTTTATATAAAATACTATTGTTATAAATGTACCGTATATTATGTTTACATTACGAGCTTTTTAAACGTTTCAATCGAAGAAAAACTTAGCATGTTCAAGCTCATTCGGTAAAAAATTGTTAATAAATACAGTGGAATTTTCAATGAATAACTGCCTATAACTGTCAAAGCGGATAATAAAAAAGTTACGCCCATGAGTTTGATATTATTTACAAACGTGCGGTCATCGAAAAAACCGTCAATGTTATGTCGCGTCGATTATTGCGCAGTTGATTATTTTCAATGTTGATAGCGTCATGGATAAATGGATTCGTATACGCTCGGAATGTATACAAACTCGTTATATATTTTCGAGAATACACTCTTCACCTCGTAAACAAAGAGTTAACAATTATGGCATCGAGAAATTTCAGCGAAGCGTATAGTAGTCGTTGAAAAAAGCGCATCTGAAATAAATTGAGCCGATATGCTACACAGGCAGCATCATCATCAACTTTGTTATCGTTGAATTGCACTTTTTACTAATGACCTATCTTGGCTTTATCAGTGAATAATATTAATCACTCGTTCCGTCTCTCTTCGTGCTGCTGCTCTCTAAAACTATACTCGTGTATGTGCACGAAAGCGCGTATGTAAAAGTTCGTACGTCCATGCGCGAATTCGTACAGCGAACGTCAAAGTTACGAGCATTAATTTGTATTGTATCGATTCGTGCTGCAAACATTTCCAACTTTGACCTGAACACTGTTAGCTGCGGGAGAAAAAATTATACTGCCAACGTAAATCATATCCGCGCGTAACTTATTACTGCGAAATTAGAAATAATCTTTTTTTCGTCTTTTTTCCCGAACCATATCAGAGAGATTATAATTTACAAAATGCTTTCGCTAAATTTACACATTTTATCTATTATTTTTCTAAATTACATCCACGATAGCTTTTTGCTACACAGGCTGCTTCTAGAGCATGCGAGGCTAAGAGCTCATGCATTTTTAAAACTTTATTGATGTTCATTTATTTGCAGAGGAGTTGGGACTTAATAAATGAATAAGAGGTTATTGCAAAAATGAAAGTTTATGAAAACTTTATTTCTTTTCTGCTTCAACACTACTTTAAAAATTACGAGCAAGTTGAACTTGTATAAATATCATTGTACTAAAATGTTTTATCGATACATAAATAAATTTCAGTTAAGACGAAAGTCATTTGAATAAATAAACATTCGATCACAGTCGAGTGTCGATAAGTGCCACACATTTTAATGATGAACACTTTCAGTATTGTATATCTATGCATTAAGTGACGTAAAGCTTAACACTACAATTAATAAAATGGTTTATACGTAAAAAGTATCGAAGTTGTAAACTATAAGAAGATGAAATGAGTATAAAAAGTGTCAAACGATAAAGAAATGTGCACGATTGGTTTGTTTTATCGGAGATCATTGTGCGGAGCTAATTAGCGCACCCCGCGCACCCTCGTTTTCTGCCTACTGGGCAATTCAAGCGCAGCTCATGAGGCCCGTTCTGCTGTTGTCGCACACCTCGCGTATGGGCCTTCCCTTGCTCATGATCTTGTTCTCGCTCACGGTGAAGTTGTTTTTGTAATGGCGCTGCAAACTGCGGCACTGCGGAACGAAGACCTCGTAGGGCGACTGGCCGTTCTCGATGACCCAAATGCTGCCCGACTCGCCGATGCGCAAGATCCACATGAGTCCTTGCGCTACCACGTAGGGCCTAAAGACGGAAATCGATCGCGACATTACATCACGCGTACTGCGTTATGAATCGCGAGCTCGGAGACTTACGTCTGTATCGTTAGCTGCTCGAGGCTCTTCACGAAGTCGGCCTTCATGACTCTGCTGAGTAATTTGTTGGGACTGTCGATGGTGAGGGCCGTTTCCGTGAGACCGGGGCACAGAGTGATCACTCGGACACCCGTTCGCTCGGTGTTACTTGGAGCCTGCAACGAACGAGTAAAAAATAAGACGGAAAATCAGTTTGTTCGTCAATGGATCGAGCTTCGAGGCCTGTAATTAATTATCGCTGTACTCACTCCGAGCGACTGAGACAGACTGACGATGGCTTGCTTGGTGGCATAGTAAACCGGTAATTGGGCCGTGTACTGCACTCTCGAGTGCTCGGCGATGTTGACGAGGACACCGCCGGCGCCGCCCTTGTCCTTGCCCATGTGCTCGATCGCCAGCATCGATACCGTTATCATGCCGGTCTGTTAGAGTCCACATGTATGCGTTACTTGCTTATTGACTATTCGATGACAATTTTATATATTATCGAGGCAAAGGCCAACAAAACTCACCAAATTAACGGCGACTTCGCGTTCCCAGCGTCTTTCGTCCAGTATCCCGGCATTATTGATAATTATGTCAATCGGACTCTTCATGAGTGAAATAGCTTCTTTAAAAGCGGCTACATTTTTCAAGAAAAAATAATTGTCACTGTTACAAATTCCGTATACGACAGGATGAGCTAACTGGTTAGACACCGCATAAATTAAAGTGGACATGCGTACCAGTGATTTCTGTCTGTTTGGATACGTCAGCATGAAGGAAGAAAACTTTGTTTGGACCGTGGGACTTTTCAACCGAATTGACGATTTTTCGACTCGATGCTTCATCTATGTCGATTATGCAGATTTTCTGTCGAGACAATAATTCAAATTAATGACGATTTGCATGCATTGAATCGTTGAAAGTTAAATTTGTAAACGAATAATACGATGCGAATAAGGGTGGACGACTTACCTTAGCACCAAACTGCAGAAAATGATTGAAAAAGGCATTGCCTAGACCCGCGGCAGCTCCGGTGATGAGGATGTTCTTGCCAGAGACCATACCGCTGATTTCGAGCTCCCGCGCCTTCTCCTCGGAGGAGCGCCTGGCTCCTCTCGGATTGAGCCTCATCATCGATGCGTTGCTGCTGTCTATCAGATCAATGATCTTCGTGTTTGGCGACACTGCGAGCAAAAACAAACGGGCTATTTCGACTCATTCAACGCGTTATTCATTCGAAAGAAATCGGTAAGCAAACGATCAACTTACTCATGCTAACGATTGTATTTCCGAGTTGCTCGCTACAGAATCACAAAACTTGTCACAATTTCAATCGCTTCGAGTCTCGCAGACTGACCGATCGGCGTGAATCCGAAATAAAACTGCTCGGTCCGGACGACGCGCCGCAAGATTTATATTAACTCGAGAATGAGGCACGCGTCTCGCACGCCATCGCCGCTTCCGATAAAATTGCATTATCGCCAATTTAAAAAGCTCCTATTATACAAATGTGTGCAAGTGTGTATATAGCGCCCAAGGCACGCATCAAGTATACGAGCGCACACGCGGACAATGTGCTGACTCTCCGACTTGCGCTTTTACCCGAGATGACATGTCGCGTCGCAGACGAGATATCGTGCGATTTTATTTATGTTTCAATAATGCCGATACATCATCGCTCTCGGGCTCTCTCGCGCGCGCACATGATATGCGCCAGCGTTTCCCTATTAAAACATATCAAAGCTCGTCCAGTTGCGATATGATAAGGCCTGTGACGACGTAGCTGTGATTTTTAATCATCGACAAACGTTTATGAACTGCCCGAGAACCGAGCGTTTTCCAGAAATTCGTCCAACCAGTTATAACGTCATGTAATGCGCAAAAGATGATTTTGCAGAAAAATTCACTCAGCTCACAAGCTCCTGTGCGTGAGAGTTGTCGACGTTTAAGGATAAAATTCAAATAAACTTAAAAATAATCTCTTGCTTGATACGATTTTTAAGTAAATTCATTTTCAGAAATTCAGTTGACTAGCAAAATACTTGACGTTTTTGTAACAAGAGCACAAAACATTTTTTATCGACAATTATTGAGTTCTAACGAAAATTGTATGCATCAAAAATCTCTTGCATTTTATAAAAAAAAACTTATAATATACTTTATAGAATATAAACACGACAAGAATCATGTTGAATTTAAATTAGAAAAATAATGGTTTTGTTAGGTGAATACAATAACCTTTCGAATGGGTTAACCGAAAAAGCTGGTCTTACTTCAAAAAAATGATTATATAGCCAAATATTCGAATTTTCCAGTTTCCAACAAATCTTCTAAGCCGTCAATGACCCTGATCAGTTCAGAACTCGGTTAAACTTTTATATTTTTGAGGACTGAAGGCATTGCATGAGCATACATGTCTTAAAATAAAAAAATGTATTTTCGATTTTCAAATTAATTAAAAAAGGTTTAAATAAAAATTATTTAGAATTATTACAGGTGGTTAAAAACTGGGTCGACTATTTTGCCGAGTAGCCTAGTTTTCGATCAGGTCAGAATTATAAATTGCGCGACAAAAGAGATTTAATAATGTTTAACTGAAGCTATATATTTTTTCTGAACGTATAATATTCATAGAAGCAAAAAATAAAATATTAATTTCTATTCATTTAAATACTATTTTGCGATGTCCGAAAACTGGATGGGATCCTTTATCCTAGTTACACCTAGTTACACCTTGTTACAATACATTCAAAAAATGTTTCTGTGAACATTGCGCACGCCCACACTAAACTGCATGTGCCACGCGTGCCATGTTTTATAATGCGCTTCTTTTCTTACTTTCTAAATTTTGAAATTTTATATATGAGTACACATGGCGATGCCGGCCTTGTATTCGACAAAATGTGTAGACGTGGAGTGAAAGTACGAAAGTGCATGTGATTTCATTTATTTTTAGTTTTGTGTCTAGTCATAGGATATATAATTTACTAAAATGAATCGAAAAGATTTATTAAAATGTTTAAGTGATAAACGTTCAAGAGCAATTGTATTTTACAATGAGCTGAGATTGAATCGTTCGGTGCTCCTTGATTCTCGCACCGAAACACATGAATTATTCGTCGAAATATATCACGATAAGAGATTATTTCCCGATCTCGAAGATATCAAATATGTTTTGGAATATACGATACGAGATCACCAAAAAGAAATATTTACATTTCTTTTGAACCAGGGATTGCCAATGGACACGCTCAAGCTTTCACATGGAAAATCAACGGCTCATCTTTTAGCGGAAAATGAATTTTTTGAAGGTCTCCAATTGCTCATAAGATTCAGCTCTGAAAATTATTCTGACTCCTATGGATACTCATATTTTCATGCGGCATGTATGATTGGAAAAATATTTTTAGTAGAAAGATATATTAGCGAAGGCCTAGACATCAATGGAAATTCGTACAGAATTCCACCTTTACATATAGCAGCATGGTACAGGCAATCGGAAGTGGTCGCGATACTTTTAAATTCGAGATTCGACCCAAATTTACGAGATGACAGTTCATTAACTCCTTTGCACAGAATGTGTTTACGAACGACTTATCCACTCAAGTACGACAAGAATCTGGAATACGACGAAACACGTGTTTCAAAGATTGTCCAATTGCTCATTGAGCATGGTGCCGATATTGAGTCAAAAAATGGTCAAGGCTATACGCCGTTGCAGATGGCAGTGTCACGCTTTAGTTATGAACTCACCAAGGCTCTTTTAGATAATGGAGCCAAGATAGACAGTTTGGATGACAGCAACATTTTTTCGATGGACTTTCGTGACTTTGAAGTGAAATACTCAGCGCTTACCATGGATATCATTGCAGTTGTTGAACTTTTAGAATCTAAAGGCTACGTCATGAACGATAATCGAGTATCCGCAATGCTCTCTCTGTGGATCCAATGTCACAAAGATGTTGATTATCCAGCATTATTCGATATAATCAGTAAGTAATTTTATTTTAAAAAATTAGATGATTGCTCTTTACAAATAATATATATGAAATCACTTGAGGTTTTGCAGGTGGATTGGCATCAGAATCGGATGATTTTATGATCGATTATTTAAACACTTCCGAAAGAGGTGAATTGTACGTAAAAGAAAAAAGAAAAAATTACCTCTTAAGCAAGGTATTTGATTTGAGAGGGGTAGTAAATAACATGGAGTGTACGAGTTGTAAAATTGTCAAGTACTTCGATGAAGTAGAGGCTCTCAAAACAAAAATGTTAAACGATAAGGTATCTTGGCACACTATTTGTTCATTGAACTCCGAAAGAGCTTTCTCAATTTTGATGCAGCTGGACTATTGGTCAATACTAAAATCAAAAGAGTTTTCAACTTTAACTTTCACCAAAACAATAATTAAAAAACATTTAGCGACGAGCTTAATTAGAAAGTATACCGAACCTTACGCAATAAAAATTTTAGAAAGTTCTAACAAGGGCCTAAATCTGCCATTTCCATGTTGCAAGAATATCGTTAAATATTTCAGCAACAACGATTTGCTGATCATATGCACTAGCATGCGCCCACATAAAATTGATTCCAATAAATGACCACATAATATCCTTTAATGGCATTAAATGATCATTTATTGGAGTAAGTTCTACCAGGTTAAGCATCGAAAAATTTTGCGGGGTAAAAATTTGTAAAATAAATATTGATGTATTGAAAAAGTTCTCTCTATGCTAACGTAAATTTATCGTAGGAAAGTTTCACAAGATTTTGGTGAGCTAGTGAGACTGTGTTAATTTCAACATATCGTTGTCCTTTTTGGGTACGCGTGCATCACACAGTACGAAGGACTGTTAATAATGTCAATGGTACAAAAAATGAAAAAAGATGAATTAAAAATCTCACAGATCCTGGCTATTTCGGTCGTTTGAGAATCAGGACACTTTTTAATAATTTTATCGCATGATTATAATTAATGCGATATGAGCCATCTCCTATTTACATCATTATTTTCCTACCGATGGTGTCGTACAGCTGTACATATATTATTAATTAATTTAATAAATCATTTTTATTATAAAATTATATCATGGAATTTATTCTTCATTAGATGTAAATATTTCGTATCTTGTTCTTTTTTCTACAAACACTCAGATTTTTACTTAAAAAAACATTAAACAATAAATTTTTCCAATTAAATAAACGTCATTATGAAATGAATTCACCAAGCGCAGAAGTTGAAAACAAATTGAAAATTTGAAAAAAAACTTTAGAAAAACTCTAAATGTAAGTATTTAAACGATTATTAGTCATTAATAAATTTTTACTATGGTGGATTTTTTACTACTATCACTAACTTATGAGATGTATATGTCATATTAATTCCTTATGAATACGTGAAAAATTCCAAAAAATACGGTGTTACTCGATCTAAACGACGAACGATAAGGTTTAGTGTAGATGTCAATAAAAGCATAATTTAATTTACAAGTAAATAAATGTAAACAATTTTACTTTTCTGTCTGCTTCCAGTTTAGATAGGACATTTATAGGCATGCATCACTTACGAGATTATGAATTTTTTTGCGAATTATAAGTGTATCGAACAACGACAGTAAACGAAAATAATCAGAAATCTTGAATTATTCACATCAATGAACTAAATTATTACGTTATATTAGACACAGAAATTGAATAAGAATGAAAAATATTATAATTTTACCAAATATGATTATTAGATACTGAACTAACTACTAACTTGAAACCAAAAAAATATGTGCATACTGATAGTTTTAATCATCAAAATTGATACGTATTATAGATTATAGATTAGACGTATTATATATGTATATTGAATAAATAAATAAATAGTTGATACCTTTATTAAAATGAACATTATTCAATTTTTGCTGTTGAAAAAAAAAACAAAGAGAAAAGTTTCAATTCGTAACACGTAATTTTTTTAGTAAAACTTATTTAAAAATTCGTTTGTTTTGGTTGTGTAATAAAAATTTAAAAAATCAATACATTTAATAACAAAATATATTTATTAGAAGCACTTTTTCTTAGAAAAAGTACACGACAATTTTCCATATAACAAATTTTATTTTAATGGCAATATCAATACAAGTTTTAAATTTTTAAAAATCCAATAATTTGTACTTGAAATACGTTTTGTACTTTTTTTATAAAAACTTTTATTATTAAATTATATATGCTATTTTTCAATTATCATAATCAATGGATTAATAAGTCTTTTAATATTATTCCTTGCATTATCCTTTTTTCTAAGCATCATACCACAAACAAAATTGATATAGTATAATCGAAACAATTATTTTTTACAATTTATTTAATTCAGAAACTTTGGTGATTTAAGATATAATATAACTTCGTTAGAATTTTATTGAACTTTTAGTTCCCTTAAATCCCTGCAATTTAAAAACTGAATATATGAATGCCTTACATTTTAATTACATTAATTTAACTTCATTTAGTAATACTGTCAATTATTAGATGGTTAATTCATAAATGAATTTTATCACACACGTCAATAAGCTAAGTTGTAGTTACTTAATTGTCAGGCGAACATATCTTAAACGTCTAATTTGAATGACTGACAGAATATTATAAATTTAATATTATAATACTTCAAAATTTTTTTAAATCTTGTATATAACAATTGTTAAATATTTATGATAAAACTATATAAGCAAAATCATGTTCAAAACTGCTATAATATTCAATACTTAACTAGCTTTTGCACAATAGTCAATATAATACAGGCTTTATACAATTTAAAACTAAACAGAATTATAAATTATCCGGAAAAATTTGCCTTTCTCCTTCAATTAGAAATATCTGCAAAGCCTTAAACAATAGAAACCGTCCGAATTCACATTTTTCCTTGTGGTTCCATGTTGCCGCAATGCCATAATAATCACCTGATTTACAATTGCCTAATTTTCTAGTACCAAGTACATCAATCATCATAGCTTCTCGAGTGTAGGCTTCTACTGGAATAGTATTGTGGAAGACATGTAAAACAACCACACCTTTACCTTCATTCCATATGTCCAAAATTCGTTGAATTTTTTTATTATTTACTGCTTTTTGATCTTTAGATACCCAAATTTTAAAAGCATCATAAAGATGCGCATAAGGTCTCGATTTTTTACCTTTGCCAACATAGAAAATGGCAGATAAAAATGCCTCCCACTTTTCAGTTGTTTTCATATCAGCTGCTCTTCTTGGTAGATCTTGCGTTAAACGAGGATCAAGCAATAAGTAATTGAAAGAGCTTTTACTCGTACCTTCACGCCATTTTCTAGATGGGTTTGGAACGTCAAATTCGAAAAAAACTTTTCGTTCAATAGTTTCAAAATCGTCAATATTCTTTATCCAATCTATAGCAAGTAAAGAAGATTTCAACAAATTTTTTTCCTTGTTGAAATCAAGAGGATTTTGTGTTTTGGGTGCTAAAATTTCGTTTCGATGCACAGATTTTAATGCTTGAGACTCTAGTTTGTGAAGTCTTTTTAAATAAACTCGATGAGTCGTAGTTGTGATTGGTCCTGGATTTTGTCCCATATTTTCTAATCTTTCTCGTAAAGTTATTTTATCCATAACATACATTTCATTTGGTAAAGACTCCGACTTAAATGTACTGCATGTATAATACGAAGAAGTTTCTGATGAAGCACTAAAAAAATTAAAAATTAATTAGTATTTGACTAAAAGCTAGAAGTATATATAATTAAAATATGTACTACCAAGATGGTGCAACACAAAATCTTTTTTCAAGGAAAACAATGCCTTCGTCCAAATCTTCATACTTGTAGTCCTCTTCCATACTTAAAAATGAATCTAAATCAATTTTTCTGTATGAAGACAATGATTCATCTCTGATATAGATTAGATTATCATTTGATGATATTAGTGAGTTCACATCATTATGGTCAATTTTTATACTGTAGTTATCAGGTCTAGTATCATCGGATAAATCATGAAAATTGATTTCTTGTAAAGCATCATTATTCCTATCATTATCTGCATTTGATAATAAAGATCCTTGGGCAACTATTAGACTACTTGATAAATTAATGGTTTTTTCAAATGTTTGATTTATATTATCTAAACTTATTTTTTCTTCTTTTATTTGATTTTGATGATTCTCAATACAAATTTCAGATGGAAAATTTATTGACTGTTCTGTTGAAGAGTCTGACTTTATATCTGATTTCGAAATTACTTTAGTATCAAGCAATTCGACACCTGATATTTTGAGAGAAGTTGTTTTATTTGATTTCTTATCATAGCTATCCACATGGCTGTCAAATAAGTCACTTGAGTAGTTTGTTTTTTGAGTATAATCAGCTGAATTATTTTGCTCCAAATTGGGCAGAACATTATTTCGATGATTAGAAATATTTTTTGGATTTTTTTTCAATTTAATTGATTTTTGAAGATTGCCATTACTAGAAGTTATTAGGGTTTTAGATTTGCTATTGCTTGAATTAAATGGGGACAAATATTTTAAATGTTCATTCACTTTAGTTTTGTAATCATTATTTAATTGTTTTTTTAAAAAATTTTCACTAGTTTTGGTTACAGTCGACTTTCTAGGTGTTATAAAATACTTCTTTGGTTTGAGAATTTTTTTAAAATTTAAATCACTTGAGCTACTAGGTTCTAAAAATTTTTGTTCAACGACTTGAGAAATAAGAGAAGTTTTAGGTTTATTAGAGGTAGATTTAGCTTCTAAACTTTCTATTGATTCGTTATTTTTATCAATTAACTTTGAACTAATATGTAAATTTGGAGATTGACTGAGTATTGGTTCATGGAGCCAATCATTCTCTATTGATGAATTTTTATGTATAGAAGTATGTTGACTGCTTGGACTATTTTTTGTGAAGCTTTGAGAAACATTATGTTCAAAAAAACTTTCATCTGATAATTTATTGCTTTTGTTAATGAATTTTTTCGATTTTCTTTTTTTGAGCTCATTACGATGTTTGATAATTTGCAATGTCGACTGCCTCCTTTTTTTATTAGAAATCTGAGAATTATGTACTGACTTGGTGTTTCTTTCTTTTCTGCTAATACCAATTTTCTGTTTGGATTTAATATCTTTCAAAATATTTATACCTTCTGTTTCTTCGTTAAAAGATATATTATTTAAATCAATGTCACTCGTACAAGAATTAGATAACTGTGATATAATGTCATTAACCATATTTATCATCTTTTTTGATTCTTCTGTTTCAGAATTAAAAGCACTATCTTGATAATTATTATTTTTTAGATTATCACAGTATGTATCTAATGTTTCTTTCCTATTTCTGGAATTGACTAAATTCTTATCGCAATAAAGTAAACTTCCTGACTGACAATCATCAGAATATTCCGAGTTAATTTGAAAAAGTTCACTACAATCATCAGATAAATATGAATTTTCATCTGAATTATGTATAGATGGATTGCTTGATGCAGAATATTCAGCTAACATATCTCCAAGATTTACCAAGAGTTTATCTGATGAAATGAAATTCATAAATTTAATTAAAAAAATAAGTATTGTTCATGTCATGAAAAGGTTTATACTGTACCAAATTCTAGTTTATATTTTGGTATGATGTCATTTTTTCCATTTTCATTTTCCATGGCCATGCAATATTCACTAAGAATACCTACAGTTTCAAAATGATGTCCTTTAAAAGCATAATGAAAAGGAGAATAACATTCAAAATCAAGACATAATGGATCTCCTCCGTTGGCCAACAAAAGTTTTAAAATATTAGTTCGACCCCATGCTGCAGCGACATGAACTGGCGTCATTCCATCTATTGATCTAAAAAGTGTTATAGTTCATGAACACGTTTTCATTAATATGCAATGAAACTTAAATTAACTTACTTAACGTTTGGATTTCCACCATGTTGTAAAAATAACTTTGTGACTTCTTCTGCAAATGTTTGTGAATCATTGCCAATAACCAAATGAAATGGAGTGATACCATGAAGTGGCATCAACACATTGGGATCAGCATCTTTATCTTGTAGAAGTGTTACTACTTGTCTAAAATTATAATGACATCAATCATTGAATTTGATTTTAAAATAAATTTAAAAGACTCACTGAAAGTCGTTGTCTTCTATTCCATCGCATAGCGACGATGCAAGATACAAATCAGCTTTTTGTTTCGGCGTTGATATTTTGACACTCATTTTATTGACTGATGCTTTTTTATCACTTAATCATAACATTACTCTAAATTATAGATTACAATTTAAAGTCTTTTGACTTGGTCACTACCTGCTCGCGATACTATCATGTTTCACATGTAAACAGACAAGTCGCTTTGACCCCCACCGGACTTTTTTGAATCGCATTGCCAGACGTAAACATCATGTTGTCAGTTAAATAACATAGTGACGCATCTGGATTCTGAATAAGACAAGTTTGCCAATTTTATTTCTCAATATTGCCACCGATGTGCACTGAAAGCACTAATGGAGAGTCGAACTTTGATCTATATATATATAAACAACCAATATGGAGACTCAAAGCGTACTCTCAGGGTTCATGATATTTACTAATACAGATGTCGCTTTCAACAGTCCATTTAAACTCATGTTAATTGCTGGATAAACGACGCCATGTTGTTTGCTATAAATTTATCAAAGTTTGACGCTCGTGTAACGCGTTGTTTCATGATTCGACGTGCCGAAGATAGTTTAGTTGTCCCCTCTTCGTTTCTCGCAGTTCGCGGCTCGCGTGTTGACCATTTGATTCGCTCGCGGACAGTGTTGTGAAAAGGCTAGGCAAAAGTGTCCGACGCTTGCGCACTGATCGAAGCAGAAAACGGAGCATGACGTTTGCCAACTTAAGAACTGCGCGCGTATTTAAATCGCACACATAATGAATGCACACATTATTAAATAAATGAAGATTATGTATACAATTAAATGATCACAAAATTATGTAAACACTCACTTAAATTACTTTAATGATAAATTGCACAGCGAATACAAATAAATCTATTGTTCGATAAAAAATTATCTATCATATTAACATTTTTGCTGTGAAAAATGCACCATTCGTGAATAAAACGCTGACAATAACAACAAGTATGCTTCTTTTCGTTAGCACGGGTTTGAAAACAATACAAGCAGGTATTTGTCATGGAAGAGCTAGATTTGATCAAAGCTCGGGCAATTTCATTTCGAAAACTGTTTGGCTCGAATGAAGCATCAAACTCTTTGTTTTTCCCTAAAGTATTCATAAAATACATTATGAATGCCCCGCAACTATAACCATCTTCTTGCTCTTTGAATTCTTGCCCAATGGTCGACACTTCCCACGATATAGTATTGAGAAAATTTTGGCCACGAAGTCGACTTCTTTCCAAATATAATTGAAAATTTCGATGCGCTCGTATTGTACGAGGAGAAAAATCTTGTAGCGTCTCTTCGTAATACAAAGGGTCAAGGTGAATCAATTTTTTTTTAGCGATATCAACGACGTATAGAGTCCAATGGGAGTTCTCTAAGTATGGAAAAAACACATATCGTTTCAAATCTTCCTCTTTCAGATTGTACATCAGCCAATCTTGACTGTAATCGGTGGCATGACTTAATATGGACGTGCTCATTTCCGTAGTTATAAAAATCGCGTCCTTCCACTTCACTGACTTAATCTTGGCGTAACAATTAATCACTTCTCCAAAAATCCATCTTGGTGATTTTAGCGATAAAAAGGGTGTAGATAATAAATAAAATCCGTATGTCGGTAATATCGGGTGCAAGGGTGTTTTATATTGTCCAATGGTGAGGGAATCTGTGAAGTCGTGCATGTAGTATTCTATGTCGTCGTACAACCCATTTTCAAATAAAACAGTTGGCATTGTTGAAATTAATTCTCTGAAAAAAATTAAAGATATTTTAATTATAAGTTGTAAATTATTTGCTAAATCTAAGGGATGAATAGAGGATACCCGACGTTAATGGGATTTCGAATTCTAACAATGTGGACAAGATTTGAAATTGAGAGAAAAAACGACTCATACAATTGAAAAGGAAAAAATAAATGTAGCTCGTGCTCGATGGGACAAAGCGATTCTTAACAAACCGATTAACGAGATATCGGCGATCGTCGCGTGAATTACGAGCAACGACTTGCGGGTCATAATTCACTTGTTGAACGATGACGACCATAGAGAACTAAGAACGGGGCAGAAGGTGAAAAATGATGAAGTGAGGAGGACAGGTAAGATCAGTACCGAGATCAGAGCCTGAGGGTAAACGGACCCACCGGCGGGCTGTCACCTTATTTCCTTAGATTTCGATCTACAATATGCTGCATAATTGCGTTATCGTCAACTACTTCGATTTTCTGCTCGAGATCTATTTTTATAAACTGGAAGGTCATGCCGATCAGCAGTAGACGATTAGCACTATCTTCACCAGGTATTAACGTATAAACAATTGCCGCAGCACTTGCACACTTCAGTATTGAGCACTTATCAATTCCGCTATGGGCTGCAATTAGCCATGGGGAGTCGTATCGCCGTGTCACTCATCTGTCCACTGTACTTTTATGGGCTCTTACGCAAGAGACTCTGTACGTAGTACGAATATGAAATTATAATTACCATATGAGATAAAAATAATGATATACCTTGGCGATGACGACAACACAAGATCCTTAGTTTGAAGTGGCTGCAATGGCGTGGATGTAGATCTTTTTAAATGTATATTTTTAGGAAATGCAGTTTTGCACCAATCACAATACCGACAATTAATTGATCTTTTTTTACAACTAAAACACGCTACTTCCATTCCTTTCATATATAGAGGCTCCATCTGATAACATTTTTAAAAATATTTTTATTGTATAATTCGCTAATAGTAATTAATTTATTCTTATGACAAATGTATACCTTTTTAGATTTTTCATTCCTTGAGATAGAGCGGCCGTTTTGAATTTGTAGACGTTTTTTATTATCAACGACTGAATTTCGTTTTATCGGTACTTCGGAAACTGTAGTTGCCGTAACAATTTCTTCCACAGATTCCTGAAACGAAAAATTTGTCAACGAACGAAAATTGTTTATTAATATTGCAATGTTCATTATAAAAATACATACGAGCTTGGGACGTTTGGGCATTATTACACATTCATTGGATTCATCCATTTCGAAAATCGCTGAATTTTCGTGATTGCTTAAATTTTCTCGATCTTTCTCAATCGTGTGTATAATAGCCGGTACTTCGCTTGAATTCGAATCATTAGCTTCGATATCATTGTTGTCATTACAACCGTTTTCGAGCATGAAAAAGTTCAGTGAACTATGTACTTGTTCTTCTAAATCTGAGTTGAGTATAGAAATAATTTAAATAAATA
This sequence comes from Trichogramma pretiosum, assembly GCF_000599845.2. Classification (NCBI taxonomy): domain Eukaryota; kingdom Metazoa; phylum Arthropoda; class Insecta; order Hymenoptera; family Trichogrammatidae; genus Trichogramma; species Trichogramma pretiosum. The sequence goes on along the minus strand of NW_019640836.1, from coordinate 374,894 downwards.
ATAAATTGAAATCGTTGAATAAAAATTATGAACGTACTTGTAACACTCGATGGAAAGTTCACAGTCTCGTTATTTTCATCGCATTCCATATTATGATTGAACAATAAAGCTAGAGAAAATAGAAAGTGATCGAGAAACATACATTTTAAGGAAAATTACAATCTGATATTGACATTTTTTTACATAGTTCACCGTTGCACGTGCGAAGCGTGAATCCCGGCGCTCTGCGCCAAGAACCCGCGCTGTTTTATAACTGAAAGCGAATAAATAGGGCCTGGTCTGTATCAACCGGGATTTTTGCATACAAACGCATAATAGTGAATATAAGAGTTTTTCCGAGTTTATAGAAGTTAGTATACCTTCAGCAAGAGTACCGTTATTTTTCTGTAATTTCTGCTTATCAATGTACTTGACTTTACGCCTGCTGTAGTGTACATCGTCTAATTTGCATTTTTTCACGTGTTCCGGGGAAAAGCCAAAATAGTCAGAGGCAATCATATTTTCTAGTTTAGCGATGTCTGGATTGGTTTTATACCTAGATTTAATTTCTCGGACCTCTTTAAGCATTTCGTCAGACGGCTGAAAATTGAGGATGCCACCTTGAATTTTTATTAGTTCAGAAGCAAATAATTCTGACTGTAAATTAATAAAACTGAGCCTATTGGTGCTCGCAGTTTTTATCAAATTAAGTTTGCTCCACATCCGCTCGACACTCGCGTTGGAATTGGCAATAGTTACAAAGAAAGTCAGAGCAAAGTTTGCAAGCTCTCTGAATATTTGCTTATTTTCATGATAGCAATTTAAAATTTTCAGCCAAAACACGTCTGCTTGCTCCTCCATGAGAATTTCTTCGTCGATATAATCACTCCATTCCAAAAGCAGTTTCCACTGCTCATTGATGTTGTTTCTTTCGATTTCGGAATATAAAATCGGACAACAATCTATCGCCGCATCTAACGTGGGGTTGGTTCTGTGAAATTCACTGCTCATAACATTGGTGGGATGAAAATATGACACTTTTACCGTAATCTTCTCCTCGAGATCAAGTCTAGTTTGCAATTGGAGACACGCTTCAATTAAAAAAGCTCGAAAAGATTTCAATAGAACACGTCGGTCAAGTTCTTCTTCCACTATCACATCAACAAATAACGAGTCGTGCGTAAACTTTCCTATATCGATGCAATTTAAATGCAACCACTCAGATTCGTTATGCGGATCGATATTTTTCAGGTTTTCTTGATTGTTATTTATATAATCTTTGTTAATAAATAGTTCAAAAATACTTGATAATAAATTTCTAATCAAGCTACTGTTTTCCCCAATTATAGGCTGAACCGACTGTAAAGTTGCATTAGCGACGTTGAATTTTTCTAAAATAAATTCTAAAAACTGTAACGTCACGAAAACTTCTGACTGCATCAATGATTCGTTAATTTCAGATGCATATTTTGGGCATGGCGTGATTTTTGATTGTTTGTCGAAAAATTCTAGGAGCGCAGTCCATCTGCTAAGAATATAACGTACAGAATTATAAACTGTTAGCCATCGTGTCGGACATGGATATAAGGGTAACATCGGCGTTACTTGAGAAGCTCTTTGTACACCCTCCCACATCTTCAATCGTTTTGGACTTGCTCGAATATAGGTAGTAATGGAAGACATTAATTTTATGCTATCAAAATTCAACTTTTCATAAGCATATTTAGTACACAAATGCTGAATGTGGCAGTTGCACGGATTAATAAAAATATGCGGTAGTCGTTTTTTTAATCTCGAGGCAACCGAATCGTGCTCACCCATCATTAGGTTGCAGGTATCGGCACAGAACGCAGTTATATTTGTAAGAGGGATTTCGGCGTCAAGGAAAGAATTAACAATTAAATTTTCCATGTGTTCAGCTGTTGCGATCGTTCCGGGTTTGTCGTAAACACATATAAAATCCCACAGAATTTCCATGATTTTATTGTTACTAGGATCCACATAACGCACGACTATACCTAGACTGTGCACAGATGAGACGTCTGTTGTTTCATCGACGATTATGGAAAATTTATCACTTTTTAAAATATTTTGTAGGTATTTTTTATGAGACACAGCTAACACTCGTTGTATAATTTCGCCTGATCGATGTCGATCTAATTTCATGTTTTTCACGATTTCCGAATCATCAATTTCATTCTTAATGAGTGGAATGAACGTAGAATAAAGTAACTTCGGCAAATTATGTTCCACGAGTAGTCCGCACAGTTTCAATTCTACACTAGCCGTTTTTCTTTGGAGCTCGATGTAATGTTCATTATTTTGATTTAGTGAATTAAAATGCTGATCAGATTTTATGTGGTCTTCTACGACACTTTTTTTATAAGTGAGCTCTTTATTATCACACACCGAACAAAAAGCTTTATTGGCATTGCTAGTGCATGGTATTAACCAATCCTTGTACCAAATTTTCCACTGATTTCTACCGGAATTATTTGACGAGGAATTTCTTTTTCTACCCATGATCGTGAACGTGAACGTTATAAAAAGAACAATTAATAAAACTAAATGACAAGTTAAAGGAATAAGTCAGCACGCTGAACAGTCGATGTTCACTGTGCGAATATTTTATCCAACTGATTGACATGAGCAAATACAATCGCCGACTTTTTGTTGCATCTCAATTCGGGAAAATCATATGCTCGGGCTGTATGAACGTTTCGCGAAAATTCAAGCTGCTTGCGAGTCGCCTCTCAGGAATCGCGTCTTGAGCGGCGGCTCGCAGATACACGTACGGCTCGCCGCGGCATACGCGCTCGCATCATTTCCTAAGAAATTCGACTACTTTTTTTCAACGATCATTCCAAACAGTTTGCAGACATTTATATATTATATCTACAACCGAATCATTTTAATATACATTTAACAACGTTCTCCCAGACAATCATGTACCGACTATTAGACGAAAATAAATAAACCAAAAAAAAAACATGAAATGGAGGAGTATTTTGTTTAATAACTTGTCAAGCAATAATGTCATTTCTATATACTGTGAAAAAAAATATATTTTACAAATTTTTTGTATACATGATATATCTTCATTGATATCTTATTATTAATGTGTGCAGAGTACAGTTTAAATCAGCGCGCAGTTCTTAAGTTGGCAAACGACATGCTCCGTTTTCTGCTTCGATCAGTGCGCAAGCGTCGGACACTTTTGCCTAGCCTTTTCACAACACTGCTCGCGGAGCGCATTAGACTTCCGATAAGACAAACGCGCTTGCGCTCAGGCAATAAAGTCGATGATGATGTGATGGGGCGGCCCTCGCGGCAGCGCGAAAAGATCAAATTCCGACTATAATAGCCATCACGGGTTGATGGCGTGATGTCATTCAGATTACTAATGTACCTATATATACGTGTACGGTAATCGCTGTCGTGGAAACGCATAGTTTGTAGTGTGTGCGCCTCTATTTCGTACTCGGTACACGTATATATGTGCATATATATGAGTTACATTTAATGAGTCTTGACAGAACGTCAATTCGAATGACTACCGCACGAGTTTGTCAGGGTCACAGATTATCACCTTCATGGTATGTATGTAATCAACTGCTTACAAATTCATGTCGTGTTTCGCAAATTTGCCAGTTTTTATTTTCTGACATTGATGATAAAACATTCTAGTATTTTTCCGCATTAAGATACTTCGGCTCGTGGGTGTGGTGTTTAAAATACGAATCCGTATTCTGGAGGTATTAGGAGTACCTACTAGTGCTTGTTAAATGTTGAGTGTATGCGATTAGAACAGTTCATATTTATATCAAATTGTTTAAGTTAGTACATTATACTCATTGAGAAAAATCACTGCTTGCTAATCAAACCATTGAAACATACCTCAAGCATATTAAATTTATTATATTACAACATTTTAATGTATTTATCATCATGTTAATTATCAAATTTTGTTTTTACAGAGGTACACAACTTGACTGTATGATAACTCAAGATCTTAAAATTCACTCAAATTCCTGTGCTAGTTGATACTTATTCAATATGTCTGAACAACAGAAAGAAATAAGAGTTTGGTGTGATGGCTGCTATGACATGGTACATTTTGGCCATGCTAATTCATTGCGCCAAGCGAAAGCCTTAGGTGATCACCTAGTAGTAGGAGTTCACACTGATGAAGAAATTACAAAGCATAAAGGGCCACCTGTTTTCACTCAAGAGGAAAGATACAAAATGGTTCGTGGAATTAAATGGGTAGATGAAGTTGTTGAGGGTGCTCCTTATGTTACCACTTTAGAAACTCTAGATAAATATGATTGTGATTTTTGTGTTCATGGCGATGATATTACCATGACAGCAGATGGTGTTGATACCTATCATCTTGTAAAAGCAGCTAATCGTTACAAAGAAGTAAAGCGCACAGCTGGGGTGTCAACAACAGATTTAGTAGGCAGAATGTTATTAATGACAAGACAACATTTTAAACAAGGAGACAGTGAGTATAGTATGGATAAAGAACCAAGTACAAGTATGGGACAAGATAGGCAAGCACGAAGTCCATGGACGGGGTGTTCTCAATTTTTACCAACTACTCAAAAAATCATTCAATTTAGTGATGGAAAAAGTCCTCAGTTGGGTGATAAAATAGTTTATGTAGCTGGTGCCTTTGATCTGTTCCATGTGGGTCACTTAGATTTTTTGGAAGTTGCTAAAAAAGAAGGCGACTATTTGATTGTTGGATTGCATACGGATCCAGCAATCAATCGATATAAGTGCGGAAACTATCCGATAATGAATTTACATGAACGAGTTCTTAGTGTATTAGCTTGTAAATATGTAAATGAAGTTGTGATAGGGGCTCCTTATGAAGTTACTAAAGATCTAATGGAACATTTCAATGTATCCGTTGTGTGTCATGGGCAAACTTCAATAATGCCATGTGAAGATGGTTCAGATCCTTATGAAATACCAAAGCAAATGAATAAATTCAAATCATTAGATAGTGGTAATGATATGACAACTGAAAAAATTGTTGAAAGAATAATACGTCACAGGTTAGACTATGAAAATCGGAATCTAGAGAAAGAAAAGAAAGAATTTGCTGTATATCAAGCATTTATAAAACAAAAAAAAGTTTAAAGAGTTCTAGAAGTTATAATTATGATTGTAATGATTATTGTTCCGTTTTCTATTTCATAGAGACAAAGAAATCATTGTATGCAATAATAGGATTTGCGTTAATAATATCTCATTAATGAAAGATAATATTATTTTTGTTGTTTTACTTTTTATGGTGTGATAGTACATTCAAAATGGTATGAGATATTCATAGTTTGTACAGTATCTGCAGCACTTGTATTGTTATGTAAATTATGTAGTATGGTTTATTTTAAACTTTCTAAACTGCAATGAAATCCTATATTCATAATGTTTGATAATAGATGTTATTGTATGAGTATATGCATGAGTTTAGAATAATAAGTGATGATTTTATTTCTAAAAATTATCTATTTTTTATAACATGTATAAAACTTTATTGACAAAAATGTAAGTCAAAATAAAAATTAGGCAAAATAAACTTCAGTAAACATTGGAAAAATATATTTATACTATCAATGACATACTGCAAAATGAATTTTTGTCATTTTTGTATATTAGGTTCATGATTTGCTACTTTATCGAAATCTACTGAAGCAATAATTTTACACACAAATGAATGTATAACGTATAACAATTTTGTACACTTTACTAAAATATAAGACACAAACAAATACATAAATAAAATTAATCATAAAAACAAATGTAATGAATTATTTCAAATTATTAAAATTGTTTGGTGATTTTAACATCAGTTGGAATACTGAAATGATGGTGAGACATTTTCAGGCGCTTAGTAGTCAGTACTATATACTTTCAAGTATACTATGCTATCATGTAACATTAGTTCAACAATTGATAGCAAATTTAATTATAATTTCTACAATAACTTTGCATCATGTGGCATTATGAAAATATTTTCTATCAAAACTTTTAAAAAAGAGTTCAGGATGACGAAAAATTGTTTTTTTTTTACATTTGTAGTTTTGCTAAACATTTAATTTTTAATACTTTTGAATTTTCTTAAAATCTACGCCACTTTTTTTGTACAAGTTGCTTGCACATGTTTTGTAATGGACAAATAAATTATATATATTTTACTGCAATCTGTAAATATGCTACGTTTTAATTTACTACTTTAATTTATAAATGACTAATTTTGATAAATTTAACTATCTTTTCTTGTTGATACTTACAAAATTCCTAAATTTTTTTCATTCACAATGCAATAACAAATTTTAAAAGTCGGACACTCAAGCTGAACAAAAACCCAAAATTTTGCGAAATCGTTTCTGATGTGTGCCAAAATTTATTTATGCTCGAAATTGTACCCGGAGACCCCAACAGAAAAAGTATATAAAAAAGATTAAAAATAAAAGTTAAAATATTATAAATTATGAACTGGAATATAATGTAAAAATATGTAAATCTATATAATTGGACCGCCAATACATTTTACGTTTTCTTTCATATTATTTTATAGGCGATAAGTCTTAATTATTAAATTACTATTTACAACCTAGATATAATTTGGAAATTAAAAAGTCTCTTGTTAATACTGCTACCAAAATATTAGTATTTTAGGAATGTAACGACATCATTGATTATTATGATTATTATGATAGATTAAAAAATAGTTTTTCAATGCAATATTATTTATTCAATGCATCAAAGCCTTAAACTGACTACTTTATCAAAAAAAAATTTATATCTTCGCGGTTTTCTACATAGCATGCCCACATAGACGAATAGTTACTTAAGATGGCCCACAGATAGCGCTTGTTTTGTTTCTGCCAGGCTGCAGTCGCCCGTCAGTCAAGCATTGTAGTTGATAGCTTGTTCCTTGTAGCAGACCGCAGAACGCATATATATTACGTGTAGGTAGTCATTTGAAATTTAGCGTGCAGTGGCAAGCTTGTTTTCATAGTTGTCATTCGTGCTTATTGCGGACTATAAAGTCAAAAAACATTAACTTTCCGTTTGAACTTGTTTCAATAATCTTTTACTTCAAAATGGCTATGGCAGTATTGCAACGTCGTGCAAATGTAAGTATTAAACAATCCAATTATTTTTTTTGAACTTAACCTCAAAAATATTCGGTCAATACATTATTATATTTTATTGTTGACAAAGTTTTCTGAGAGTTATGAATTTTTGATACATTTTTATCAATTTTCTCTTTAGTTCTTCATTGAGTTAAATGTTTTATCTAATCATTCATAAGTTAATATTAAGTAGTAATTAATAACTAACAAATATAATTAGCAAGTAGTTTGAAATTCATTATTCTATACTTTGTCATCAATGAAGTAAAATTGAAAATATTTTAACTAATGTTATTAAATTAGTCAGTAATTTAACTATTACTTTAACTATACTTTTAAGTAAGACCTAGTTGTAATAAATTTGGAGTTATTTTCTAGATTTCCTTATAGCTTTCTCAAAATCTTAATGATTTAGTTACAATGCAATAATAGCAGTTAATATAGAATAATCTGTTAATGTTAACATTTGTGTTTATTTAATTAAAAATTTATCTGTGTAACTCAAAATTCATTAATATCACATTTGTTATGAAGAATGTCAATGTATATATCATAAAATTAGTTTATCATCAGCTTTTCTTGTTGTAGTAAATCCAAAAGTATATATTTGGAATTACTTAATTATAGTGCATCTGAGCAAATACTTTCTAAAAACAACCTGCCCTAGTGTATATGCCTTTACTGATAACTTTAACTTTACTGACTTTGTTTATATAAAATTTTTTTATATTGCAGGTGAGGCTTCCACCAGAAGTAAACAGGACTCTCTACATTAGAAATTTACCATACAAAATTACAGCTGAAGAAATGTATGACATATTTGGAAAGTACGGAGCCATTAGACAAATTAGAGTGTAAGTGCAAATAATCTTTTAAACTTATGAATTTGATATGATAAAATATTCAATCATGTAAATTAATCTTTGTCATTTCATTTTTAGTGGTAATACAGCAGAAACTAGAGGAACTGCATTTGTTGTTTATGAAGATATTTTTGATGCAAAAAATGCCTGTGATCATCTCAGCGGTTTCAATGTCTGTAACAGATATTTGGTAGTTCTGTACTATCAAAGTAATAAAGCATTTAAAAGAGTGGATGTTGATAAAAAAATGGAAGAAATAGACAAACTCAAAACAAAATATAACTTGCACGATGAGTCTAAGTAAACCAAAGTTTCTGGTATTTTACCTTCATTGAAAATGTATATATAGTATGTATCTCATTATGATTATAATCAAATTGGTAAAGTGATGTCATTGTTATTATTAAGTTGAAAGTAAAAATAAGGCTTTTTGTAAAAAATAAAAAAAAGGAGTTTTTCAATCATATTGAATGGATTTGAAATTTCGTTCAACTTTGATCATTTTACCCTCGCGTAAAAAAATGTAAAGTCGAGAGGAAGAAGGCTTAGCTCACTGTTCAGGCTACAAAAGACAAATGATGATGTTAAATGCGTATATACCGCATTTAGATAGACGTATTTAGTCGGTAGTCGGGTTTCGAAGATTACTTTTTAACCATAGTAGCCCGTCGCGTCTGAAATCATGCAGAGTCGTTGTCTCGTTATACGTCATATATAGCTATATTGAGCATATATAACCGCTAAAGCGCATATATACAATAAGCTGCCGATAGATATATGTAAGTAAGACTATGTCTTTCGAGTGTTGCGGCGATGCTCGCCTCAACGGCGAGACCTTCATCGAGGTGATAAGCACGGCTGCTCGGGGCATCGGGAGTTTTTTCAAAAATCACGGCTACACGACCGAGTTTTTGCTGTTGGTGGTGTACTCGATCGGGCTCATCGTCATTACCAGCGTGTGCTGCCGGCTAACTCGCTTTCATCGGCGTTCGCCTAACAGAGGTTAGACTCCAAGTAAAAACCGCAGCTCTTTCTATATGTATATCGCTCTCCATAAACATCGGTGTAATTTCGCAGTGGCCGACGCATCGAATTAACACTCGGTCCTCGATGCACACTCACAAGAATGAAGAATGCCAGTTATGAGCGAGAAAATGTAAAAAGGACAGGCAAAGTGATGGACTCGAGAGAGTCAGTGACATACATTTTTGAGCTTTTTGACGAGGCCTTAGAAAAGTGGAAACATCGATTGATAACAAAAAGTACTCGCGACTACGCAGCGAAGAGCAAGTGCGAGCAAATGCCAATAGGGTGCACAGCTCGAGAAAACAAGACTTTAAATCTCTAAAAAACAATAAATTATCCGTTGAACCGATGGTGAACAATCTATTTTTTAAATAAAAATAATAACAAGTTGAATGAAATAAAGGAGATTTTTGAAAAAATTGAAAGTACAAGTGTTTGTCAACCTGCCTCAGAGTTCTCTGAAATATTTTGCCGAAAGCTTAAAAAATAAAAAGATAAAGTTAAATGGTACGGATAGAGCCGAAGCGGCGGAGGTCGCAAGCTCTTTGGCAAATCAGCCAGTCATCGAACGCCGCAGAGGCGAGCTGCAGTTCCGTCGTAGCCGGTGGTAATTCGTCCACGCGGACGAGCGAGTAAAAACGACGACGACGACGAGTCGGGGTGGTAGCGACGAGTGCCGGCCAATCGAACGTCACTGATACACATCGCATACAGAGGGTACAGAACTGCAGGAATCAGGCAGACGAAGGCACGATGAAGACGACGAGGAGGTCGAGTGCGGTCACGAGCTCGGTGCGCGGCGCAAGCATAAGGAGCACGCTTGGTCGCTCGCAGCAACTGCCGCTGGCGAAGGGTCAAGTCCTCGCGGCAACAGCTGACCTCGCCGCGGCTCTCGGCATTGAACCTCGCGTCGGATGAAGCAGAAAGTCGTTGCGTGTGCAGCTTGCGCCCGGTTACTCGTACTCGGTGCAGCTCCGCAGTCCACGGACAACATCGAATCGCTTGTGCGCGGGGAGCCTTCGTGCAGCAGCCATGTGCCCGAGCGCAGCACGTGGATGCATCCTTAACGATACGCGCCTGCAGCTCTCGTCGCCTCGATCCTGCATCGATGCATTCGTCGGGCCGCATCTCGTGCGCCGATATTCCGACGCGATATCCATGCGATATCGTTGAATGAACGAAGCAGCGAACAACGGAGCATACGCAGGTACGTGAGCAAAGTTGAGCCAATGATTAAGGAGGATGCAGTTGCGCTTCTCCGTTGCATCGTCGCATCAATTAGCTTTCTCTGCGCGATAGAGCCGCGCACCCATCGATGCGTGGGTGGGGAGCTTCGCTCTGCGGACTGCGTAGGGCTATATTCAAGCCCACGGTGCACCACATAAATGCAATATGCATGTGCTCGCGAGAAAGTAGTCATGAATTTGTCGATACTCGTGCATATCGTGAGCATGTGGGCGATGCATTCTCGAATATGACTAAAACCGCAGCTATTAGTTTCGTTGGTCGCATTGCTGCTGCTGCGCTGCAAGCCCGTGTGGCATCCGGCGCACACGCCATACTTACCTGCGCGACTTTAATCCAAATTACCGCAAACTAGAACAATTTCCCTTTTATCCTCTCGTACAAAAAATACCAAACGAGTCATGCTTCGTGTGTTTATGTGTCTTTGTCTGACCATGGACGAGCGATGCTTTTGCAACGGAAACGTCAATCGCTTTTGCCGCCTTATTGCCCCATTTTTTACCTATAATTTATATTTTCGATACATTTCAATTCTTCCGACATTTACTTCTTATTTTTTGAATTGAAAGTAAGTCACGAATGCACAGGTTATAGCATACCTTACAATGAGTTACAGTTTCTTTACTACTTCAAGTGTATGAAGTAACAAATGTCAATAATTTAATAAATAAATCCCAAACGATGACTCTTCTACTTGCATCTTTTTTTCATATTAAAATAAAAACTAAGGTACAATTTCAAAAATTCTACATCTCTAGAACTTATCGTGTTACTATTTATTTTTGTAACGAAAATTTGCCCCGATGTTTATAATAAAAGTATAAAAATATTGATTTCCAAATTCCTAATGACCGAGTTGAAATTTAACCCCCTAGCTCGATGATACGTTTTAATTACAAATATTCTTTTTTTATTTGTACAATCACACGAGCGAACTGCTTTAAAATATGTAACCCGAGATGAAGAGCTAGCTCTGCAATGTTTTATACTCGGTGTCTTTTTCCATGGAAAGATTAAAGTTAACATGTGTAATATAAGCTATACGATACTAACAACAGTATATTATAATGTATACATAAAAACAGGTACATAAATGCACATGTTAATTTATCATAATCATTACTGAACATTATGAATCGAGAATAAACTGCTAATATCGAGGCGAAAAAGTAAACACTTTATCTGTTCAATTTAGTAAGAATTGTTTGGGCGCATTATTAGACCTTGGCAAGCAATTCATTTTTCATTCATTCCCATCAATTCTCGTTTGTATCAAAAATATCGTTGCTCTTGTCATATAGTAGGGTATGAAAAATGTGTTTGCATGCGCTATCGTATTAGCATCTCTTTTGCAAATATCGCGTAATCGAATACATATGAATAAGTAGTTGCTCTATTCACATCAAATGAAATGAATCGATGTTCTTTTGATTTTTCCTGCGTTTTTTTGCAAAAATTTCATTCTTAAATTGTTGCAAGAACGGCTCGTATTTCATCGATAAAATTAATGGCGCATCGTGTGATTCGTCACGTACTCATCTATTGATCCAACGAATTAGTTAATCCTTCATCTTGAACAACTAAAAGATCTTCAAAAAGTTATATCCTTACTTTTAAAAAAATGTAGTAATTTATTGAAAGTTTTTTGTTAATAAATTATACGAATTCATGAGAAAAAAGTTATGGATCCCTTCTTTCTTGTTGAGACCATGATTGTGGTAACTGCTTAACATTCATCAAGTCTTTTTTCTAAAACATTCTGTCTAGAATTTTTTCCACCACCCCTTTGAACAGCTGGCTTTTTACACAACTTTCAGAGAGATCGTTGAACCCTGTTGCAGTTCTTACTATGTGTCCCCTTGAAAATGTATGCGTGGTTTTATAATCTACTTCATTTTCGTGCTTAGTCTATTTTCACTTCAATCTCCTTTTTCATTTCCATTAGTTCATATATGCAATATTGATTCGTTTGTTATTGCCAGAAAAAAATTATTCTAAACAAAGTAAAATAAAATTTTAATCCGATAATAGATATTATGGGAATCATCTTCTTTTATCAATATTGTTTTTTCAATAAAATGTGTGTAAATAGGTGCAGATAAGCGTGTAGATGTAGTAATCTCAGAAGTTCATTGACATAAAATCATATCAATAGATTTAAATGCAACATTATTTGTGACATGCACTTTCTTCAATTGAACTCCCGATGTATTATGTTTAGACCCACTACACTTGGTTACATAACATAGTCAAGTTCCAAGCAATTTATGCTTGTTATTCGAATGACGTAATAAGATGTTCGAGAATACTTTTTTGTGAATAAAAATGAATCCAGCGCGTCGAGCAGATATCAGCTAGAAAATGCAGGAAAAAAATAGGGAAAAAAGCCTTTCAAATAAAAACGAACGCTTTTATATAAATAAATGAGGATTTTGGCCAAAATGTTTGAGCGACGAAGATTACGTTTCCAACTAAGTGCCGTTCCGAAGTAAAGCATAAAGTACACGACAACGCAGCATAAGTAACAATTCGAAAAATTCATGCCAGCAAGCTAATACACGCAAGCTCGTGCAAAAATATATTTTCCTAGAGCTATTCCAAAAATACATGCAATACTCGAGCGCGTGCAGCTAGTGAAAGTGTGTATATGTGCGTGTATACGCACACAGATTGTAGTTTACAAGAGTAGATTTGCGCGTACATAGAAGGGTATGCTGTGTGTACTATGTGCGTCTGCAGAAATAGACAAACTCATAGAGAGAGAGAGAATTTGCAGATGCTGACTATGACGTTGCGTCCATGCGATACATAGTTATTGCTGCCCCTTTTTGCATGCGAGCGCGAAAAATATATTGTCTTGGTCGTCGTCGTCGTCATAGGGGATAAGTACGCGCGCATATATACGGTCATATAGCCCGCATAAAGGTCAGTGGCCGACCTAGCCCCCAGTAGTAGTTGTGCCCTCGCTCGACCCCGGACCTATTATAGTATAATATATTAGAAAAGAGTGCGTCGACGAGGCGGTACGCCAGTAGCGGCAGCGGATCTTCTGCTCTGTGTACGTACGACGCACAATTTATGCATATACAGAGGTGAACACAAGCTCGCACACACACACACACACACACAGCGTATCGTACGACAAGAGAGTCTGCAGCTACTCTTTTTGCTTCTAGCAATTGCTCGTTGAGTATGTATTAGCTCGCGTATACAAAATCGCTGCACATAAACAGAGGGGAGGAACTCGGCTGGTCTGCGCTGCATATGTGTATAGGCGCGCGTTACACCGCGTCAGCGTGACTATCTTGGGTCAACAACCCCCGAATATCTAGTTTCTCGTTTGACATGACTAAAATTTCACCCGGTCGACGCACACAACGTATGCATTTTCATTCGATTCATATGACGACGCGAATTTAATAAATAAATATCTCATAAGCCCAGTTGATTGATTCAAGTCTCGTATTTGCAATGATTAAAAGTGTTTAAAAAGTTAAAATGATTTCGTGTTCTGGCAACGTTGCGAGGGTTGATTGCGATATGCATGTAAACATGCTATACATGCGGAGGCCCTAAACTTACGTTGTACGGCCGTAGACAAATCTACTTTTGGAATGTATTCAACGATGCTCGTGTACACCAATGTACGAAATTAATTTGAATTTTTTGCTAGTTTTTTTTCTCCTTACCAAAAGTACTCAAAATTATCAAAAGTACTGGTTTATTTAAAAACCGAATTCTACTTAAAAAATATTGGCTAAATTACTCACTCTCACTCACTCTCTCTCTCTCTTTTACCCTCGTTTATTTATGTGACTTTATTTTTGCTGCTAGTTGTTTCAAGTTGATTAATGATTACGATTAATTTACATGGAAATTAATGAAAAATACGTTTAATGATTAAGCAGTGTTGTTCTTTCGGTGCTTGTGTAATATTGTACAAAAATAGAAAAAAGTTCGACACAAAGACTGGCCGCCTGGCATACTCCCTATAAAATATAAATTGAGTTGAAAAGATTATCTGGAAGCTATAAGAAAGTTGGGCAATGATCGCACTGCTCGTGTCGGACAGTGTCAGCGGCAACTGGTAGCAGCCTAGCGGTGCACTGCAGGCAGTTCTCTTGCCGCGGCTTGGCAGCAGCAGCAGCAGTAGTAGTAGTAGTAGTAGTTGTAGTAGTAGTTGTAGTAGTAGCAGCAGTAGCAGAGTCACGTGTGGGAAGACGACAATGCACTCTCGACCTCGCGCCCGATACTTCCAACAACGTGTCTGACGCGCTGCTGTTCTCTGCGCGGCTGCATAGTCTTTTATGCCGCTGCCTGTCTATAAACGCGCGCATAGGATAAACGTAGCCAGTTGGAGCTCCGCGCGTTGACTCCTTAGTATCGCATCTACGCATAATGAACCTTTTTTACACGTTTAGTACACGTCTAATTTATATTTACTCAAAAATGAGAAAGCACGACCACTTATTTAGCTTTTCTTGCTCTCAGGCACCTACCGACTTATCGTTATAGGTATAAATGACCATTAAAAACTTCACTTTGAAAATAAATACACATTTATTATTTACCTCAAAATCGTCATCTTTGTATTTTACTTGAGGAAGACAAAATGAAATGATAATCTTTTTGAAAGTTATTAAAAATTAACTTTACATTGTTGGGGTATACTAACTTACTTATCGTGAAATAATTTTATAAACAAAGTCGAAAAAAAGTCTTCAAATAGGATAAAACTCGCAGAGCTTCAGCGGATTTTTAATGGCTAAACTATGGAATGAGGAAGCTTCGAAGTTGGGGCGTTGCCGAAGGAATACGAAAGTCTGGGCTCAAGTCAGTGTTAGAAAACTCGTATTCTAGACTCGTACGCGCTCGCCCTGTACTTCTGTAGAATTTTTTGCCTATCCTTCCAATGTATGTATCTTAATGAGAAAGGGTGGCTTCGAATAGGAACGAAGGCCGATACTACTAAATGATTAGATCGTTACTACGCATAGCGAATTAGTAGCTTATTTTGACTGGATCAGAAAAATTATCAAATACTTGCCTATCCAGAGTAAATGGCTTCTTAAACGTAGATATATGAAAAAACCAAAAATATAACTGTCTGCGACGCGATTATGCTCAATAACACTTGGGTATAACACGCCACTTCGCAGATTCTTCATTAAATTACATTTGCGAGATATTCAAACAATTGAATGGAGGAGAAACCCGCCATAAGCTTACAAGGTCATTCAATTATTGATATTTATAACCATTGATGTACTTAAATATGATCTTTTCAATTTTTTTATTGTCATTTTAACTTTCACGCCATTAAGGCGAATCAAATAATTGCATCGGACCCGTTTCGCTTGTGGCTAAACTAATTCATCAATCGCCAAGCAAATTTAAGTCTACCATTCTCATGATACTTGTTTTGAATTCAATGTAGTTTTTTCGTCATTATCTATCTGCAAAAGAAAAATTATATAAACATTTACTTTTCACTTCAATTATCTTTAAAATGTTTAATTATTATTTTCAATTTCAATCTTATGAAATGACTTACGATGGTAAAAAGTGATTTATTATAGCTTTAATTTAATATATTATTCGACACAAATTTCATGCGTTCAAAAGTACGTCAAATTTTCAAGAATAAATGTAAGAAAGAGGATCATAACAAAAAAAGACCGTGAAGAAAAGTTCTGGCATGTGGAGTACAATCACAGGCCCTCGGAAATAATTAACACGCAGCCTTGACTTGACATTGACGACAAAAATTGAATTGTCCCCCAAAGGAGATTGATGCTGGGCTCGTGTACTTTGATCAAGCTTTAAAAATGGATCGTCCGTCAAAATAATCATAACTAATACGTTTTGGCGCATAACCCAAACGAGCACTTGCTTGCGCCTGCAGCCCCGAGGCTTTCTCATTCCCTCTCATCATATTATATGAGTAATACTACCATGTCAATTCTAAACATTGTTTCAACTGATTCGCATGAAAATTATTTTGCACGTGAGTACAGAGGCGTGCGTGTGTATGGTAACTGGGTCGTTGAAGGGTAGAGCTCTGGACACACTGGTGCTAATTTAGATTTTAATGCATTTGCAGCGTTGTCTTCTTGTTAACTGGGTAATAGATTCATTGAAAGTTTCCTGTTGTTCGTCGGTGCATTTTTTCTTTTATGCTTGGCCCACTCCATTGTTTTATTTAATACCTGCAGGGTTTTATATTTTCATTATCAGTTATTTCTTTTTTATAAATCTAAATTTCAATGTGAAATTTGTCATATTTTTCATTATTATAATATAGAAACTCAAATATTGAATTCGGTGAACTTGAATACTATAACTCATAATATTGTCACTTGGTTGATACTTTTTATTCGTGATGATAAAATGGAATTTACTCGACGAACCACAAAACCGGGAAAAAAATAAATAAATAGCTCGTAATATATTATGAATAATTTGCAATAATACTATATGGATCTAATATGCCTTCTGGGATTTGTTGTCTAGACGAAGCATGACGTAGTTACAAAAAGAATCTCTTAGTCATTTTTATGAGTTGTAGCCTAACAAAAATTTATGTGAATTTGATTTTTTATTTGTCTAATAGTATTCTTTATTAAATGCTGAAAATATTTTTTTAACAAAAATAATCAAATTCAAACAAAATAAGTAAAGCCATGTGGAAAAGAATTTCTCTCCGCATTATTAATGCAACTGATTTTTTTTAAAGTCTAATTGAATTTAGTATTCTCAATAAAGCTTTTTAACGAATTTCAGTTTTAATTTTAATATTGAAGCTCGTAAAGTGTAGTCTTTTTCTAAAATAGTGATAAACGTTATTAAGAGATAAAAGACTATGAAAAAATGTTACAGAATAAAATGAAAAATTATACGGTCTACCACGTAAACTTTTTTCGGACTAAACGGCAGACGATACCAAATTTCCATATTATATAATACTAATAATTTTAAAATTCTTCAAATCCTAAATTATTTAAATTGAATAGAGTTGAATGATTTGAATAATTCGTCTGCACAGCAAATTCGCGTTAAAAGTTGCCGGACATTTATAAATTTGAGATATTCTGCACAATTTCTGATCGGTGAAAGAGACACTGCCAAAATAGCTCAAAATTTTAACCTTAGTATAGCAGTAAAAAACGAGGGCTAGTGCGATAAACATCGCGTTTCCTTATTTGCATGAACACGCACGTGTAGAACAACGCGTTTACGTCTCTCTCTCTCTCTCTGTTTCGAGATGCTGCTAGTGGAAAAGCCGAATCTAAGCGTGCACACATAAAATGCATATCCCCGAGCTACAGAGAGAAAGAGAGAGAGAGACCGAGGGCCACGTGAGTTTGCGCAAATTTTCATCAGTAAGTAACGTATCTGGGCCGGATCGTCTGCCGCTTGCGTTCTCCATTAAATTGTCTTGCTGCGGCAACCGTTACGTAACGATCACATACGTTTTGGAGAAGAGCTGCGTGCAAATGAGCATGAGCTTATGATGTCAAGCTACTGCTGCGCCAAAATATTTTTACCCCTTCTTAATTTATTGTGCTGGAAAAAGTCATGGATCACGATCGTGAGACAATGATTTTATTACAGTTTGACGACGAAAATATTTAATTTCAATCAAGATCGCAAAATCTTGGCCGATTGTAAATATGCCGAAAAATAAATTTTTTTGATACTTTTTATGTCAATAATTCGTTTTTAGGAAAGAATAATTGTTATCCAAAATAGTCACGTTGTAGTTTAATAAGAGGATTTTTTTATTATGGCAATAGAGAGGTGAATGACTCTTGTAAAGCATGGACCTTCACCCAGATATAAAGGTTACTGTAAAGTTTAATTTCAATTTATTATAAATGGTTTCATGAGTTTATAACTTGCCGATCCACTCGATGAATAGTTATTTAACAAAACAAGTGTAACAGGGCATAAATTGAACAAGAATCATTGTGCTCGATGAACTAGTATCGCTTATAGGCTCTCGTTAAAATAAAACGTATGAAAACTTGATAAAATGATACAAAATGTCTTGAAGTTTCATTTTTACATGAAGGTAAAAAAGCTTGAATATTTTCCTTAAAAGAACATGCTATTCGGTAATATGCTTTTGATCAAATTGAATCGAAACGAGACTTGAAATAAAAGCTCCATTTTTATATATTCATAAGAAAAAAACGTACCGGCGAAGAGCAATATGCTGTAAAGTCTGCGAATATTATTCACCGCGTTGAAAACAATTCAATGTATAAATTACGATTAAAATCTTTATCTTCTATAAATATTCACACATACATGGTCTGAATTTGGGTCGCTAGTAGTATATACTTGGAGCGCAGTGTACGACCTAAGTATGTGCGCGGGCATATTATATTATACAATTGCTCTCGGTACAAGCTTTATGTGCTCCGCCACATCGTCGTGTGTGCGTATATATAACGTGCACTTATACACTGGTACATGCATGAGTACACGTATTGGTAAGCGAGTACATATATGTGTGTAGCTACTGCACTCACTGCCTGCGAGCGCACTTGTGTATTGTGTTTTCGCGAACTTTATACATGCTATATGTGTACGCGACTGCGCGTCGATGCACTGCTCCCATTGACAATAATAATGCGCTGCACTGACAGTATCAATCTATGCTTCTTGTTAAACGAAAGTGTCGACGATTATTTCCCATCCAATCCGTATTTAATGTTCACTTCTATCTTTTTTTTTCGTATACGAGAATTGTACGTATAGATCGAGTGCGTTTTGATCTTTCATATTTTCCATCGCTTCGTTTGCTGCCGTCCGTATGCCTGCAGCGCCTGGCGGGTTAATGCTTCCATGCCCATGAATCGATGACAATTCCATTCATTTCCCAAGCTCAACGCTTAGCTTCGATGTAACAATTTTTTTTATTTTGCCCATTAGCTAGTTGCACGTGCATTTTTACAGTCGAGTTCCCTCTTATGAATTCAGTTACGCTCGTAAATATATCCAATAAAACTCGGGATTTTTACTGCGGCGAAAAAGATACACGTGCAATGACTGATTAATTATATGAAAATTATAAATTTACGAACGAGTACTTCATGCCCGCATATTGATTGTATTTTATTGTATGATATCGATTCATGAGAATTCATGGAATGATAAACGTTTTTAGATAAACTTTTCGATTAGTTTCGATACGAACCTCGATATTTCCCTTTATATAATAATAGACGATAATATATACTTTTATAAAATACTATAGTTAAGGAACTATTTGAATTATGATAAATATATATGCACACTATTCAGATTGTTTTTAATTTATTCAATAATCTTTCTTTATAAACATATTTGTGGAAAAATGATCTTCTCGTTAATGCAACAAGAATTTCAAGTATGAGCCTTCGAATTTTTTCCCCCCATGAAAAGGTTTTTGAGTAAATCGATAAACTTTTTCCCGTTTTATTCGACTTCATTCTACCGTACAAGCTTGATATACCCTTGCCTCGTATCAAGGTCGATCTTACAAAATGTTTTTTACCCTCTATTGAATATTGAGCTTCGTTCGTTATCATGTATTGTACACCAATAGATATTTCTCAAAAGACACCCTGCAGGTATCGATGTGAATTGTTTTCGAGGCATTTTTCACCTCTATAATATTGTATGTTTCTTAAACATTATCATTTTGCAAAGTGAAGGTGAAATAATGGTTTATAGAATGAGCTAAAAAAGATCATGCATTTCAATCTCAGCTAGTTGTACGTAACAGGTCTGTGCCAGGAGATACAAGAAAATTCAAGTCCAATGTTGAAAATTAAAAACAGTGCGTAGACTGGCATGCTCTACTCAAGTCCAAGTGTACGCATGCTCATTTTAGATCACAGTCAAAGACGAAGTGTCGATCATATGTGTTTGATGATCTCGTTACGAATTGTTTGAACCGAGATTCAGGTTTGTTTGAGAGTTGATTTTAATATGTTTTAATAAATAAAAGAACTTACATTGAATTTATAATTAAAATAGGATGCTTATTAAAATATTATTTGTTAGACCATAAAATCAATAAGTTTCTTCCATATGCTTACAAGAGTTGCAAATAGCCGTGCAAAGATGGTGGCATGAGAAACTTAATCGCAGGATGTGTGATAGATTCGATATGGTTTTGTGTCGATGACGCAGTCGAGAATGCGTTTAACTGGAGAAAAAAAAAATCAGCAAAGCAGTGCGCGTAATAGGGTGTGTATACCCGGCGCTACGTAGGCAGAATAGAAGACGCAGCGAGCTTTGGTGCAACGATCTGTTCTAGCTGCGTACATACAAAAGTGCTTTTGAATGCACGCGGCGAAAGCTGGGCGCGGATCGGATCGCCGAGTACAGAATCAAAGAAGAAACTGTCGCGCGCTATTCGGCGTAAAAGAAGAGAGCGGCGAGCTCGAGACTTGGCACGAACAAGTTGGTGATTCGATCGATCGCTCGCTGGGGCCGTGGGTGCGTCTTGGGTCATTCGCTTGGACAGGTTCCAAAGCGCGTGTATCGTAGCGATCGCGATCGGAGTCGATGAATCGGCAGCTCGCGAGTTCCGAACGGCCGATGAGTCGCTGCTGGCCCGGGACATCCGTGCCACGCTTGGAAGAAAAGTAGCATCCCTTTGGCGCAAGTCCCAGTCATATTTGAAAAGCACAATTGCAGTTGGCGCACGAGACTCGCGCAGTGTCGAATACGCACTCGAGTTGCGTAACGGAAGCGGCGCGACAAGAAATGAGCCGAGAAATCACATCGCGGCGGCCTGGCGCATTCTCATTCTCTCTCATTCTCTCTCAGCTGCACAATAACACACACACACATACACACATGTATATAGAAGTCGGAGCAAGATACGATTGCTCTGCGTCGAGTCTCGGGTGCTGCGCGCTAAACTCCTAGTTCGATTGCGCCATCGATAGACTTACTCGGCGCAGTACGTACACAAGCGCACATACTCCATATAGTTGGCTGACACGTACGTTGGCTTTATGCGCGACTATCGACGCGCTGCAATTATTATGATCGGCATGTGTTTGCGTTGCGAGAGGCTCTTTGATGATCTATTTATCGTTTATTCTCCCTCGCTCCCTTTCTCGCGCTCTACTGTTTGCGCTGCACGGCGCGTTATGCAATTTGGCCGAATAGCCGGCCAGTAGGCAGTAGTGCGTGTAGCCGTATCGCGAGCCAGAGTCGCGCGCGCTGATACCAAGACCAAGAGCCGCTAACGCAGAGACAAAACATCGTACAAATATTTTTCGTCGTGTCAATTAAATGCCTGCCTTGTGTTCGTACTTGTGTTTCAGATAAAACTTATATACTGCAGCTGCCGCCGCTGGTCTGACCACATGTTGCGCACTCGCGACTCGCAGCTCAAGGTATGTCGCATGGGCACCAAACTTTATCTATACGTCGACTATTTTTTGCTCTTACGAACGTTCCTTTCCTTTTTTTTCTAACCCTCCAGCATAATTTCGTGAAAAAGTAGCTGGAATACATTGTGAGAGGGTGCGCGCTTACGACTTACCGTGCGGCTTCGTCGCGTACTTTTCGTGTTTCTTTTTCTTTCGAATCGTTACTTGTGACGCGTCCTACTTCGACCATCGTATAACGGCTGAGCGAATCGTAAAAGTATACAGGACGTACTTGCTTGAAAAAACCAAAGGTTCAGCCGTGATTTTTCATGCCGTCTATAGCTTCCGTCTCGACTTTATCAGATTCATAATTGTGATACGTTTAATGGGTCATTCTCGGATTATCCTGCTTTTGCTTTGGCCAGTCTAGAATATCTTTTCTATATACGAAACGAAAAAAAAAACGATCGATACGATAGAGGGTTCTTATCGGATCAGTTTTTTTCGAGTAAAAGCTCGGTTTTGACGTGTTTCCTGCTCGAAATAAACCAAATTATAATATTATAGGGTGGTGCAAAATCCGTGCACTTTTACAGGCACGTAAAGCATACATATACGTGGTGGTGTTCACGTGCTGCACACGATTCTCGAGTCGGTCTAAATTCGAAATTATTCGCAGCTCTCGAATTATCTGCGCAATTGTAGCGCACGTTTGCATGCGAATCGGTAAATGAAGATTGCCAAGGGTCACAAGATATTATGACTCTTGATACTCATTGTAGCCACTTTTGACAGGCATCTCTCTTTTTGACAGCTTTGCGCAAGATGTAATCGTCTTAAGCTCTTTAATGAAAGCGAAAAAACACCAATTACTGGAAATTTGTTTACTAATTGTTTTGAATGTACGTGTAGTGGTAAATGCTCGCTTTTGAGAATTTTTTCGCGAATCAACGGGTTTCAAAAAAAAAAAAAATAAGAAGATATGGAAAACATTTCTGTTGGACGGCGCGCGTCATAAAGCATCCTATATCTGGAAGAATGACGCACGACATCCTTACATCGAAACAACCACCCCAGAGTTTTTTTTGCCCAACGATCGATGCGTGAAAATCTGATGAAAATCCAGCTGGTAAGCGCGCGGATCCCATATAATCCGCTGGAAAAGACCGTCGCCACCGCGCATACTTGCAGGCAGTGTACACATACACGAGGCATACGTATATATTTGCGCGCAGATTGTCAGACAGGCGCATGAGGCCGAGACTGTGCGCGCGAGAGACCGAACGACCGAGAGACCGAGAGAGAGAGAGAGAGAGAAAAAGAGAGACGAGGCGAGAGCTGCGATCTAGAAGCAGCAGCAGCAGTTCGACCTCTCGGGTATACATATAGAAAGAGAGTTTCGGTTTCGTTTTCGCTGGCGCGCGCTACGTAAGTGTACGAGTCGTTCGGGCTCGGGAGCCGTGCGCTGCACAAGCACAAGCACAGGCTGCTGTGTAGGTATAGCTGCTGCTGCACGAGTGGCGGCGACGGCTGCGGCCTGGCGGTGGCGGCGGCGGCGCGCGCATATATTCTCTCCTCGCGCAAAATATTCGCACAGAACGAGACTCGGAGCACAGCGCCGCTTTGAATTATACGCGCACGGCCAGTCAGTCAGTCGCGCGCTAACCGCGTTGTAGCGCGCACTAACTTTTTACCCGGCCTGCTGAGGTGCGTGTGTGCGTGTGTATGTGCGTGTGATTTATATACCTACACCTATATATAATATATATTTATATTACATATATAAAAATATACACCAACCGAGAGAGCAGAAAGCCACGACAAAGTCGAGCTTACATACGCATCGGTCTGCTTCGACCCGACTTTTCTTTTTTTTCGTATAATATACATTACCTTATCGACGTTGCATTGCCGCCACCACCGCTGCTTTTGGCATTTATTAAACGTTGATAATATTCGCAGTATAGCCGTGGTAGTTGTGCACATGTAGCGGTGTGCGTGAGCTTAAACTGTGCCGCAGATAAGTTTGTTGATCGACGCCTCGCGATCGACCTCGCAAGACATTTATATACCGGGCAAATATAATAATTTACCGACACAAGTCGCAGAGTTTAGCAAAAAATATATTGTATCGTGAAAAAGGAGACAAATAGAGAGGGGCAAAGTTTTGGAGGCGCAGCGCAACGAGCGAGTTCTCGCAAAGGAAAGCGAGAAGAGAGTCAGATAAGAATAAAATAATCCCGGTCGCAGTGCGCGCTACGCAAAAGTCTCTGGTGCAAGTACGATATTTTACGCACGCGGGTCCGACAACGACGCTCGCGCCGGTGCACTTCGCCGCCGATGGGAATAGAGACTTTCCCGGAATAGAAGACGCTGCTCGCGAGCGGCTAAACATTCGGCGCCGATCGAGAGCCAAATCGGAAGAGTTCAAAGATTTGCGCGCGCCTGGAAAAGCTCTAGCGGTTCGGCTATACACGAGAGCTCGGCCAGCGCGGCGTATCCGATATATAGGAAAAAAGGAAATATATAGCAGCAGGTCAGAAGCCCGACGTCAAGGCCCTGTCGGTCGACGTTAACGTAAAGTCGCCGTGGCGTGGCGTGCATCCGTCGTCGGTCGAGTCCATGCGCTGCAGCTCGAGCAGTGGCGGGCGTGACCTTTGACCCAGTCTCTCTCTCTCTCTCTCTCTCTCTCTCTCTCTCTCGCTCTTTGGAGTACAATACACAGTGCCGTGTGTCGTGACTATCAGTGGCGCAGCAGCGGAGTAGTCTGGACAGCCACGTGCGCATACTCTCTAGTAGCGGCGGCGGAGCAGCGAGAGCAGTGTGTGCGTGTGCTTGCAAAGCTCTCTCGTCCCCCCCGGACGACGAATACGAGACAACAGAAGCAGCTCGCTCGTTTGTTGACTTTTGCCGCAGCCCGAGAAACGATATGCCATACGGATCGTCGTCGCTGCCTCGGCGCTTCTCTATGCAATAGAGCCAGCAGCGACGCGGGGCCACGAGCTGCGCTCCAACTGCTCCTTAAACTCGAAGCTTGCGAAGCTCCGTTCTCCGACAACACAGGTATGATTTAGCCGATAGTCCGTACAGCAACGTAGCTTCGTAGCTACCTTCGCGTGCGAATATACTAGCTGGTATCGATTATTAGATTGAAGCCGTTTGGCTATATACGTATACGGCGCCGCGCGATGCGTGGGCGGCGCTGACCTATTACGAGCGAGCCACAACTACCTAAATAAGTCAGCCTATACGTGCGTGCGTACTCGTGCTCGTCGTGCTTCTGCGTGTAGCGTGTGTATGCCAAATCAAAACGAACGAGGCTGAAACTGCTGCTTCTATCGGCCTTACCTGGCTGCGAGGCAAAAGCGATAATGAACTTTTAACTGAGCTACCTGCACCTATACGTACTACGGCTTCTTTCGAGCTACTACAAACGATTTTTACCCAAAAACTAGTACGTTTGCGCTCGATCGTCGATTGTTGTATTTATACGAGATAAGTAACTACTCGAGGCCTCGCATGCACTAAGCGTGCACACTCACACACTCACAGACGAGTACACGGCTACTCTAAGGTGAATGAACTGGCATAGTAAATTGCACGATTCTCGTCGGCCTTCGCGTTTCCGCTACGTATTTAAACAATCTCTCTGAGAATATGAAGAAAAAAGAAAAAATTACAGCTTTATGAATTCGATCGGTCATTTTCGCAATAGCTCCTTCGACGTGCAAGAAAAAAGTCGATTTTTCAATCGAAAGGATGGCTTTTTTCCACGAGCTCTATACATTGAAATTCTCTCGATAAACGGCAACTACTTAACGAGTATTGGCCGCATTTTATTTACTTATTTTTTGTCGCTACACGACGAATCTTGAAAAAGCTCCGTTTAAATGTCCGATCGACTGCGATAATTATGACTTTTTTGCGCGCGCGAAAATAACACGATCGAGTGAAAGTAAAATGCGTCTCGCGCTCGGCGCCGCGATTTATAAAAGTAACTGTATTTTATGCGTATACGTGTCTGCGTATAAACATTGCACATGTGTGCGTGTGTGCACTTAACCGCGCGTGAGAGAGAGAGAGAGAGAGAGTACGCGTACAATATACCCTACTGATCCATATTTGCATAAGCCCAAGCTTTCGTACATTAATGTGTTCGTTTTCATTGCGGCGCTTAATTTTTCCACCTTGCCTCGAATCGATGGCGGTGCGCAGCCTTGAGAGAGAATATTGTCCCCGCGGCGAGCAACATTTGCACGTGTATACCATTGCAATTTGAAGCAGCTCGACGCCTCGACGTTTAAATCATCTCTTTTTTTTTCTCATTTCGCGCATTTACCCAACGCAAAGACACTGCGGCCACGAAATCAGCGTTTCTTTGAAAGCCAACTGCATAAATATTAATGTAATATTCGGTATATAACAGTAATGTATTATAAACGAACGTGCCGATTTGCACTGAGCGCGCGCGCGCGCGGACGAAGAAATGAAAGGCCCCTTATCGAAAAATGAAAAAAAAAAAGAGAATCACGCCTCGATGCGAGCTCATTTTTTTCCTTCGGCTTATGTACATAATGCACCTCTTTTCAGCTCTTATCTTTTTCTTTCTTTCGCTCTTATTCGATTTATATTATTGCTGGCGCAATTTGTCTTTTTCGTCCTCTTTGGCGCGCTGCTGCGTCACAGTAGCGCGAGTGAAAAGAGAAAGAAAGAAGGTAACCAGGTTTCGTTTCATTTTTCATTTACTTTTTTCAACTCGTTGTTTTACGCATGCAGATGCGTTTATATGTATATAATATGTACGTGCGTGGACGAAGTAGTGAGAGAGAGAGAGGAAAAAACGCCGAGGTAAAAGTCCACTCATGCGGTTGGAAAAAAGCTTCTTCGCTCTGTGTATAGTCTCTGCGTCAATTCGTTTTTAACGTGTCATGTGATAATTGCTTTTCAATGCTGATGTTCCTGGTATTTTTCGACAGCCAATTCGTGTAGCCGCGCTCGGTCTATTTTTTTAAAGCCAAAAAAAATGCTTTTCTCCGACGTTTCTCTCAGCTTCAATAATACATAAACCAAATATTCGCATTCGTCCTAAAAAAACATGGTCGGCTCGATCGCGATTTAAATGATGCACCCGGTCGAAATTTTTATCTGAAAGCGGCGCGTCTCTCGCGAGCCGAGATAGCACGTGTGTTTGTCGTTCGAGGCGACTCGCTATCATATCTTCTTTTTTTTTCGCGAAATTCATCGATACACCCATTTGCGCAGCATCGGAGCTTTATTCGCAGGAAAACTTGAAAAACAATCGGAGAGCTCGAAACTCTTTGCACTATCAATCAAACTATTTACGAGTACAGCCGCGAACGCGCTCGAATCGGTTGGGCAAAAGCAAACTGAAACTGCATGTAAAATGTTTGCGCTCGGAGCCGGTTCGCCGGCAACCGAATGGGACCCTCGGCTTCTTTCGTATTATTATTCTCCTTATACGCTTGGCGCGCGCATAATAGAACTAGTCGCCGGCGACGAAGCATCTAATATTCGTCTGGATTAGACTATCTAAGCGAGTCTTATAACTTGACTCGGAGTCGTCGTCGTCGTCGTGCGTCGCCTTGGCCTACATGCATTCTCGCCATCGTCTCTATAATATATGTGCTCACATACTATAAGAAAGAGAGACTAGGTACTGCGCTCTGTGCACTGCTCGTATGCTGTTGCTACTGTTGCTGCTCCGTAGCTCCGAGTCTAGGCGCGTGACTTTTGCGCGTATTACGCTAATTACGAAATAGAAATTCATCCGTGGCAATCGATATTCAATGCGCATTATTATGACAACTAACCAATACGTAATAGTATAGTTACTATTTGGCTATCATTTTTTTCATGCCATTGTGTGGCTACCAGATGCAGTTTTCTTTCGATTACGAATCAGAAAATGTTACGTATGTGAAAAATGTTTTTAGCCTTATTGTTTATGAATACGTTTCAATCAATAGATAGAAATTCGTTGCCTCACTGCTCTCGACCAATCAATAATTTTGACGTTCGACTCCCGAAAGCGAACAGAAATAGATTTCACTTTTGCAATCTCTGCAGGCAAATATTATACGTCTGAAAATAATCAATACCTAGAAATTCGCAAATGATCAGGTATACGAAACAAAAAATGTAAAATTATGCAATGAAAAATTTTTGATGATTATTTTTTATCCATTACTAATTCTGATATTTAATTTTGACCGTAGAAACAGGTGACACCGATTGAATCACCACCTTCAAAGTTCAATAAAGTTTCAAATACTATAAACACACGTGAGTGAGTTTCTACAGCCATTACACATACCAATTTAGTGTATTTCTATTTTTAAGAAAAAGAACATCTTTTTCACCTACTTAAGAAAGCTTTTAAAAAGAAGCTCCAAGACAAGAGGCTATAATATTTTCTACCAAGCTTGAAGAAGCTTTCAGAGTAAACTCACATACAGAATAGTTGTATAGGAAAAACGTAGTTATACCGATGGAAGGTGATTTTTTTTTCTTTTTTATTGTCAAGGGAGAGAAAAAAATACGACAAACTCGTACAAAGTGTACATGTGTGCATGCGTGGCGTATATATATTGTGCGCAGATTCGATTCGTTCTCGATTAAAAATAGAACTTTAAAGGTTAGTGTACCGAAGGAATTCAAAATAAAATCGCTATACGCGGCCTAGCAACGAAAGAGTATATTTTTACCGGGCCCGACAATCGTATCGTCGTCTGTGTATGTGTACATGCGTGTGTGTATTGAATGAGGTTAACACTGCACGAACGAGCGAAAAAGAGACGCGACGCTAAAACGCAACGATGCCACGCGATCTGTTTGAGCTTTTAGGAGGAAATTTCCTCGAGCGCCTCACGCTGATTTGGTGATTAATGGCTTTGTTTATCCTAGCTGACTCACGAAATTTTTTTTCGTGCGCCAATCTCCGTGGCCGCGCGAGCACCAGATAACAATCCCAATCATTTTGGGATCGACGTGTTTATGTTATTTTTCATATTTTTCCCAAGTCTGGATCGCACGCACGATGTGCATTCCCAATGTTAAAATAATAACGTTTTACATCGATTGGTGTTAACTTTTAGCATCATTTTTTGTATATTACACGAGAGATACGATGCGCACGAGCGCAAAAAATAAGTGAGAACGTAGTATTGTGTCTTACCTTGAGGAAGAGAAAGAGAGAGAGAGAGAGAGAGAGAACAATTTTGAGGCGTGAAAATAGGGGGTGCGCGTACTTACGTACTCTCTTTGCTTCAAGTGTTATGTTACCTACGATCAAAGCAGATCTCGCATGAAACGCGACCCCTACCGAAGGACTCGTGCGTGAAAACAAAAAACAAAAAAAAACGGAAAATAATACGCATTTACAGGTAATATGATGGCGCACATGTTTAAAATACATGCGTATCTCCTCTGAAACAAGCAAAGATTTTACTTTTGGCACGTATGATTCTTGCGCAATCGAATACATAATTCGACTCTCGCGAAAATGATAAAAAATTTCAGGAGAAAAATCGAAAAAAACTCGGCCGAGCATCAATCGTAGTCAATACAATTGAAAAAATTGCCCTCGATGATAATACCATTGTAAAAAATGCGAACCCAACTGTAGCCGAGTTGAATCGATTTACATTTCGAAGCGTTTATATTTAAACATCTGCGTTTCCTCGTGCGCGCAGTTTCTTACGTATATTGCGCCCGAAGATTGAAACTCGTCCAGTTTTTTTTTTTTTTTTGATTGCAGAAAGCGCATACATGAATTTTTTCCGAAATCTTTCCCCATGCGTTTGATAATGATTGCATGGATATATACTCACAGATAAGCTATTTTGGCAAACTCTGGGCGTTGCAGCGGCGGATCGTTTTTTTTTTATTTTTTTGCGTCGACTACGCCGGTCGGCGCGTTTGTTTGTTTTCACGCTTGAGCGCGTTCGCTCGCGACTGCGCGGAATCTTTATTTTTTAATATTCCGTCTGTTGCGACGAGTTTCGTTGTGGCGTCCCCGATTACCGCATTTAACTTGCAGACTTGCGACTTTGGTATAATCGCCGAAATTTTAACTTATCTAAATTATTTGTTTTCTGCGCCGATGTTTAACAGAAAATTTGCATAACTTTTCAAATGCACGCCCAACAAAGCAAACATCCTATTTGAATGATACTTTGGTCATTTAATGTGCGTTGGCTCGAAAATTGCGATACGTCGGTGGCATATTTACACGAAAAACACGTGTGAATACAGAGACGAAATAAATTAAAATTCTCGATGACAATACACTTGTTTTAATCAATTACTTGATTAAACGAAGCTCGCGAAAATTCTAAAAAGTCTTATTAAAATATTTGTCAGGGTTACGCTTACGAAAGTAAAAAAGCACGGAGAAGCAGAGATTGTGAATGTCGAAAAAAATGAAGGAAAAAAGAGGATAAAAAATGAAAAAAGTGCGAGCTATTATCATTTATGCATTCGCTCACATGCAGTCACGAAAAGAAGAAGACGAAGGAAGAAGAAAAAGAAGCTGCAGCGAGTCTTGGAATGCACCGGTTCAGAGGGAAACGATAGAGAGGAAGAAAGAGAATTCGACGATTATATATTATAAGAAGGACGAAAGAAGAAGCGGAGTAGTAGGAGCGGGAGAAACCTGCACCCACAGCGGGCCGCACGACTTTTTTTTGACGAAAAATATGCCTCTCGTCTGCTGCTGCTGCTGCTCGGCCGAAAACATTCGAGATTGCGCATCTTTGGGGATTTTTTCGCTGAACTCTTGCACGTATATGGGGGATATAAAAGCGCCGGGGCGTCGTCTTGTTTCTCATGGAGCATCGGCACACTTTCGACAGTTGGCACGGGCTACGAGAGGTTGAATTTTGCGCGAACGAGCCGATTTTCGGAGCAATCGCGGAATCCGGCGCATCTCTCGTGGTCAGTCGATCGCACAAAGTACGTAGAGCAGCGCATCGGATGTGTCGCAAGTTTAGCATCGCTCGCGCTATCGCAGATGGCATATAAACATCGACGTCGCTACATATGTACGCGTCTCGAGTGGTATCATCACAATGTTATAAACACTATGGCACACGTTTAAAGGAAACACACGTAAATGCCTCGTCTCTCTCTCGCGACGACAGCAGCAGGCCTAACAGAGCTCGAGCTTCCACGCAGTGCAGTCGTTGTGTCGCATCAAGCAGCAGCAGCAGCTACAGCAGCGGCAGTTGTAGCAGTAGCAGCTCCAAGCGGCATAAGGCTGAAAACGAGTTTGCAAACGTACAGCAGTCCTCTCCCTCGTGCCCGAGAGAGAGAGAGAGAAAGACGAGCATTTACGTGTGGCGCACGTGTGTGTGTCAGTGATGTGTATAACGTGCACGCACAGCGCCCAACGCACCGCACTATACACACATGCATACGTGCGAGAAACGTTGCCGGTCGTCGCATTATATAGCATCGAGCATGCATGTGCGCTATATGAATGTGTATAGGAGACAGTCGCTCCGTACGTCGAGTCGTGCAGCGGCTCGCGATCGCTCGCACCCAATTTATATATATACGCATCGAGAGAGGCTTGTTTTCGCGAAAAAAGCACACGATGAAATGGTAAAAACGAAAAGTGGCCCGCGCAGCACACGCCAACAGAGAGAAAGAGAGGCCTTGAAGAGGTTGTATAGAAAGCGGACGTGGGTGCGATTCCACTCTTCTGCGGCCGCGACTCATAATGTATATACATATAAACTCATTCTACGCACACATTTTCGACGAGCAGACTGCATATGCGAGGCGGACGCATTTGTCGAAGGTTCCGACCGAGAACGAGCTAACTCGACGCTGCAGCATCGATCACACCTTTCCGAGAATCGCTACTTTCCTGCGCGTCCCAGTCCCGGACCATTGCTAATTTCGATGCCGCGATGATACTCCCACCCTCCTTTGCACATGCCTCATTATAATATACATGCGTCGACGAGCCGAGAGCGAGCTTCTAACGACGAATTATGCCGACGCGATCGTCGATCGGCTCCCAAATCGTTTCGACTTTGACAATTAACGATCGTTGAGGCGCCGCGATCGACTCGGACTTGGCCTGGACTCGATCAGATCGTCGTATAATGTGCCAGCTTTGAGCCGCGATCGCCATTGTAAAGAAGAAAAGAAAAATAAAAGTCCCCGGCGCATATGTTGAACAAATATAAATGCGCGGCCAGCAATCGAGCGTGAGTAATATTTGATTAAACTTCCGCAAATTGTAATCGCCGCACGGGAAAAACAAACAGCTCTGCGACCGATGCTCGAGCGGCTATACAATGCAAGCGCGATACAACGACGTGCGTACGAAAGAGTTGCACACAAGAGCAACAACTCGACATCGTAAATAATCCCCGTATAGTAACAACTGTATATGCGTCGAATGCCTCTCTGTGCAAGAAGAAAAAAATGGAGGAAATTCGCTGCTTCTCTAATCCTAAGCGACTCGAGTTTTATATTCTAATAGCGGGTCATTGACACATCATGGCTTGCAGCGCGCGCGCCTTGATTTGCGCGAGTCGCGCACTGCGAAAATAAACATACAAACTAGATGCGCCGCTGTTGCTGCTGCTGCTACTCGAGGTATGTCGAAACGCGTGGCAGCAATAAATATATACCTAGACGCCGAGACTTGGTTTTGCATTGCTGATGCGCGCGCGACTTATTGTATAATATTCGCGATGTCGAGTTGCCCGCGGAAAAACAAACCAAACTCGGCTATTATTCGCAGTCGCTCAAAAATTTTACGAGTTTCCTCGCAGCACTCTTGTTTATAAAATCTTGAAACGAGCACACGCGGTGACGAAACCAGTTTAATATTTAAATCGGCCAAGTAGAGACAAAAACTTGTCGATCTAAAAAGGTCGATACATGCACCTTAACCCATAATGATTTTAATGTTACGTAATGTATGTTTAGTCTACTGATTGTTATTATTTTGAATTGTATACAACCATCAAGTTGTAATCATTTGATCGCGCGTGACACGAGATAAAGAATATTGTGTCTCTTTTCGCGATTGTTATGTGTTTATAATTTTTATACGCTACCGACTCAACATCAGTTATGCTCAACGAAACTTTGATAAAATTTTAACTTTAACATGGAACATCGGTAATTTATTACAACTACTTCATTACGGTTGTTTTCTTTTTACGTATACATCGAGATGGGGAACATCTTATTTGCGGACTGGATAAACTGCACTGCTTGGAAGTAAATAAAAAGTAAGAAGACTCCATATACAGATCGAACGCTGTAAAAAAATTAAAAAGGCGCGAGTTTGGAGCGGCGCACGCTAAATCATCGGGCAGATCTCGTTTTCTCCTTTGAAGTTTTTATTTCTCACAATATAGTGTATTTTATCGATATATTAAATCGGTGGTACGGACCACGCACGTGCTAGCGACCATTTAATGACTCTCTTTCTTCTTGGCTTACGTTGCATATGTATTACCATATAGGATCGACCATTGTTGCACTGACACACTCGCGCGCGCCTCAATGGAAAGTTTATAAATGCAACGACTCTGAGCGCACACTCTATTATCGCTACGAAAATTCATACGAAATTTTCAAAATTTTCCTATTCTTTATTTATGTCCTTGCTGTTTCAAAGTTTTATCGTCTTCGCCCAAAGTAGCATCTCAATCCTTGGCTCGTAAATTCAAGTCCTTATAAAAAAAGTTAAAATCTCCCAAGCCTTCCATAGACTAAGGATAAAAAATTTAATTTAGGTGTTATTAAAAATATGCATCACCGAAGATTAAAAATTTTACACCGTTGTTTTTTTATAAAAATTCCTTTCTCATAAATTTTTCATACGTAAGAAACTATTTTTCAATATTTCATGAATGTATTCGCCTCCGGCATATTGCATACGTTTTTTGACGATAACAACAACTTACTCGTTACTTTTTCTCAAAAGAATAAAACGTAAACACCTTAAAACATCTATATACTTGGTGTATTTTGTTGTATCCGAATGAAGAGTTGAACTGCACAATCGATTTGTAAAATTTTGGTGAAATTATTTGGCGAGAGTAGAGGTACCAGAGCTCGTCAGTTATAATATTTACACTCGAACGAGGCACAGAACGAGTGCATTATCAGAGTTTGGTCGCGCACTTTGCCGAGCTCAAGCGCACAAAGTGTCATTCGCCCGTCACGAATGCATGCGTGGATGCGGATGACTGATGTGTGCCGTCGTGCGATCCTGTCCCCATGATACGACGCCGTTCGCAGATGCGTATTTTATGCGAGCCGATAACAATACAAACTAGCGCTGCATATGTATTATAATGTACAAAGTGTTCTCATTCTTCTCCCGCAGCGGCAGCGGCAGATATAGAGATCGGTTATACAATCTTTGCCGCTGGAGCAGCTATCGTAATAACTCGCAGCGCCGTGCGTATGGCGAGAACGTGTGACTGCATCGTGTGCGGCTACTACTACGTCGTCGCACAGCCAAGGTGTGTGTGCGTGTGTACCATAATGCACGTAGATACGCACACGTGCACACACACGCTTGACACATTTTTCCATCTTCTGGCGAAGCGCTGCGCTTTCCTTTTCTCTCGGCGCTCTCGCTCGCTCGCGCCACCCACGCGCGCATGCGACAGACGACGCAATTGTGACACTTTTGCCATTTCGCGCGCGCATTAACTTCGCTAGCTCTCCCTCTCTCTTTTCTTTCCCTTCCTTTTTTTTTCTTCTTCTTTTAATGCGCCTCAGCGGCCGACGTTGACTTTTTCTCTTTTAGCGATGAGACTTCCCTGCGCTTGCCTGCACCAGCTTCATATTCCAATATCGATCAGACTCCAGGAATAGCAGTCGAATAAGCAACCATCTCTATATCTAAAAATATTTCGCTTTCGTAACGTACGACTCTAACTTCATTTTCCTACATCTTATGCATTATTTGTTTTTATTCATTTCTATCTACGAAAAATACTCGTTTTAAGCTTATGATAAATGAATAAAATGAATGAAAAAGATACTTTCGAAAAAATTATCAAGTTGATTCAAAAGCTAACATAAGCATCATCTACCATTGGCATCATTCAGTGAAATTGAGCAAAATTTTATTGAACAAAACAAAATATTTTACCATAACTTAATCGATGAAATTGAAAAAAATATTCATTACTCTGACGCATAAAAAGGGGTGTAAGTCACCCATGAACACTTGTAATTTTGCAACGAACATAGGTAAAATGATTGCTGGTCTGTTTCTGGCACACATGATAAAGTCAGTCGTCTCTCTTTCTTTGCCAACAATCATCATCTGTTGTAGACCTGTTGAAAGGCGTGCCGTGTAGACACACACATATACCTATATATACACAGGCATTTATAGACCCGATTCCGCAGACCATTTCTAATTCTGCGTGTCTCGCTATTATCGCTTTTTCACCGGGTAGTAGATAAAAAATGCCATATGCAACCAGATAATATTATTCTGCACAACAGCTTATTACGTTTCGTCAAAATATATGTGCAGTTCACGACTGCTTTTTGGAAAATTAATAACAGTCTATTTTAGGATGGGTCTGCCTTAAACACACGTGTGTGACAATATATCCTGCAAACCTTACATTCCCATTTACAATGACTTTTCTGTTTCGGCTGCGCAGTGACGAGCATTTTTTGTATGTTTTCTGGCCAAACATTAACTTTTGCTCAATAAAATAAAAACCGAATTCATGGTCGAAAATATTAATCATTCAATTCGTGGAGCCGAAAACAAATTTATGAGATCATCAGCGTTCACTTTTATTTTCATAATTTTTTTTTCTTCCCCAACAATATTTAAAAAGAAAAAAGTGCAGATGAAAAAAAAAAGGCAAAAGGATTGAGGCGAAGTTCAACTCGAGTCTACCAAAGAAAACTATAGCCGAACCGAGTTAGAGCGTTAAAATAAAAAATTAGTAAAGTTTCTTGGAAATTCGCTGCTGCATCGAGTGCTGCGGTGGCCCGATGCCACGCGCTCGTCCGTGTCCGTGTCTGTGTAGGTATTATAATTTTTACAAGCAAGCAGCCGTGGAGAGGAGAGCCCAAATATTCAGTCTCACGCGTGCGTGCTTGCATTCGAGAGGGGTAAACGACATCGCTTCGCGCTCGGACTTTCGGCTCCTCGGCATTCGAGAGAGGAGGTGTTGGCCGGACTCAAGGACACGTGCTGCGGCTGCTGCTGCTGCTAACTGCTGACTGCGCGCACAGCAGCAGCGTGTAGGCACAAAAAAATCTCGAATCTATAAAGATTCTTGCCAAATCTTGGTGCGGCAGTTTTATTCTTCTACGGCATTTGCTCGCATTGTCCTTCGTACGTTTTGAGACAAAAAATTTAGGATGCATTGTGAATCGTTCCGTGCATATCGCGTTCGTCCCATGTAGGCTTGAATTTCGATATCCTTCGCTATAGTTCAATGAACTCTTAAAATATTCCTACCGACAGACCTACTATTACCTCATTCGTATAAAACAGCGCCGTGTTTTTGCGAAACAAGATGAAAAATTACCGATACCGCGCGTCCAGATGCTAATTTCGTCTTTTTTTTTAGCATTCGTACGCAGTAGCAGTGTCTAGAAAAAACTTTTCAAGCGTTACGAGGATACACTTTCGTTGCACAAAAACTCGACGCTCGATGTTAACTAGTTTTAAAAAAACGTTGCAAAACCGCTGTTATATATTGTCGCGGCGATCCTATATCCATGCCAACAAACGTGGAAAATTTATTTCGAATGTCCAGAATCGAGTGGCGATTATGATTCTCGCATAAGTGCATTTCAGTTGTTTTTTAAATTCTTTTATTTAGTTGAACCACCCAAGACGATCAATAGCCTCCTTATTATCTTGACAGATGTCGCGAGGAATCTTAATTGCGTATCGGATTATATGACGTGCGGGGAACAATCGTAGCGAACTATGGATCGAGTGTCTTCTGTCGTGTCTAACGATGCCCCCTTTTTCTTTTTTTTCTTTTTAATTCTCGCTTGCGTGTATCCGCGAGGCATCTTGATTATTTACCAGGTAAAATAACGTTAACTAGTTGCGAGAAGGACGACGAGGCCGCGAATTTGTCGCTCGTGCGAGCGTTTATAGAATTACCGCGAGCAGTCGCTCGACTTCAGACCACCCTTCCGATATGTTGTGTGGCTCGAGTCCGCGTACATGACGATCCAAGCTGTCCACCAGTGCCTGCCTGCCTGCCGCGTATTTGTTTTTTATCGCCAGCTGATTAATTAAAAGCTCAAATAGATTATTCAACGCGACTCTCTCTCTCTCTTTTAATTATTTTACCTCGTCAAACATAATAGTTCAACGAACCGTTTTTGCAATGTCTGCTGTCTCGATTTTTAAAGAAACCCCGCTGCCAATTCATTGGCAAGTAGCTTCCTCTTTAAAAATAATAACTTATTTGCCAATGTTTTTATTTCTACACAACACATTATCAAACAAATTTTTTAAAAACATTTCGAAGGAAGCGAAATAAAAAAAAACCCTATTTCATTGATAGAATGTAACTTTAAAATTTTTTACAAATTTGAATGTTTTTATTTTTAAGGAGATTCGTATTCCAAGTCAAACTAAACATTTTAAAACATCTCAAACTGAATATTACTTTAAAAAGCTCTATGAGAACCTCAAGAACATCAAAATGACGGTTCCCGTAGAGTCTGTTGAAGATATATTCATTATGTTTCAGAAAACTTGTTTGATAATTTGAATTTTTGACTGAGGTACGTATCGTCTTAAAAATGCTCTTTTATCGAAATAACTGCAGATATCCTATCCTATTAGAGTGGTGAGGTTTTTAGCGTGAGCAGTTTATAAGCACTGTGATTGGTCGTTCAATAGCTTGCAATTGTTTACTGGCGCGCAAATACGAGTGTTGCAGTAAGTTGAAAAAGTGGAATATGAATCTATCGACGGCTTAAGACCCTTCGTTTATCTTATTTTTCTATTTTAAATATTAAAAAATGGCAAAGTAGGGCAAGAAAGAAGAGAGCGCGCGCAGCGCGCTGAAAGTCGGGCTGGTATTCTAATCAATTACTGCAGTAATCACAAAATGAGTTTTTTGGAATTAATCCTGGTCACGATCGACAATAAGTGCAATATATTTCGATTCGATTCAATGTCTCATATAGACATTTATTAGGACTTCAATCTCGTTTGAGAATATGGAAAAAAAATTATTCTATAACACCTGGTTCAAAAAGTAATTTTCGAACCTTACAGAGCTTCCTCGTGGAGAAAGCAAAAACGACTCGATAATCACAAGCGCATACATAAGCGGGTTTATAACTTATACATTCAGTTATTCGGTCAGATATCGTATCTGAAAAATGCATTTTACATCTGCGCCTAATAATTCATGAATTGCTTTGAAAACTACTTGAATTTTAAATCAAACCGAAGTTTGGTCTGTGTATTATTTATCAACCAGGATAAATCCTTTCAAAATCGGTACTTGAGATTTGTCGCATTTTATTGAATCTTTTACGAATCCTATGCGTTGAATGCGTTGATAATTACCACAATTATACTTATGCCCCAAGCCGATACTCTAGAACTCGTGAGCTTAATCATTATTTTGCACAGTGTAAGAGTATATAATTTCAAGTCCGTTTTAATATGCATATTAAAACGTTACGCGTTCGATAAACCGGGAGAAATTTTCCACCCGACGCAAAAATTATGTTATTTATATTATTGAACGGGTGTGATGACGATTACAATTATACTTCGATCCTTGTTCGAATAATTAAAAAAGATGTAGATCGCCTTTTCGATCTGAAGTCCACGAATTTTAGAGAAACAAAAGAAAACTCTGCCTCTCTTCACTCCGCTGGGCCGATCCAGGTCTCATATTGTTTTTTCGTGCTGACCAGTCCACTTGGTTAGGTTTGAATAGAATAAAAAATTTTATCCGTAATTGGAAATGGGTCGAAATTCTCGTTCGCCGAGAAGAAGATCTAGCCGCAGCAGGACTAGGAGTCGTTCGCGTTACAGCGGTAGAAGCAGCAGTCGCCGCAGCTATCGCTATGAGAGTGAGGAAAGGAGCAGAGAGCGAGATCGTCATCGTCGCCGCCGTCGTCATCGCAGTCGCAGTCGCAGTAGCAGTCGCGGTTATTATGATTATGATAGAGATAACCGTCGTGAGTCTTATGATAATTACAGTCGTCGTCGCGAGAAAAGGACCGTGGATATACGGAGTCGATCTCGTTCGAGGTCAGAGAGTGAGGTGTCTTATACTCCTCCGAGACGAAGCTCTAAGCGTGTCAAAAACGCGTTAATAGAGGATACAAATAGCGAGAAGGAACAGTCAAAGACTGACTCTTCCGATAAGCCTGTGGAAGGTGCTGTTTTTTCGCACAACGTAACTCATCCGAGAGGTGAGATGATTGTCGCAGTATAACCTGTCGACTTTGTCCATGAGGCAAAGCAAGCACAGAGTAAAGTCTTTATTCGATGCGCAGTTGCCGCTACGCCACCACCGGTGACATTACGCCCATCAGCTGCGGGGGATCCAAGCTCGACGCTTCAGTCATCGTCAAAAGCGAGCGATGCGGTAACTGCTGATGGAAAGGACGATTCGGATGTGGTGATTCTTGATGAGATAGCTGCTCGAGTCCTCGGTGATGATCCTAGCCAACCTCAGCAACAGAAGAACAACGTTCATCCGCAACTCATAGTAAGATGGTGTACATGGATTAACGATGGGCTTGGCAAAGACAAGCTAAGCGCGCTTTTGGAGTCATATGAGCCCATGAGTAAACTGAGCGCGCATAAAATTAATCCCGAGCTTGCGCATACGCTCTCGGATAAAGCAAAAAAGCGAGATTCCTATTTTCTCAATACACAAAAAATTGCTGGAGCTGCTTTAACATCTCTCGGATTGGCTACATCCTCTTTGTTATCCAACGACAAAGAAATTAACCGAGAATTTTTGTTGGAAAAATTAAACGATACGGGCAAGCTTATTTCTCAGCTGCATCACGGCCAGCTCGTTGGCAGGAGAGCGTGTATTATACCGTTAGTTAAGAAAAACTTGAGACAGGTTATGCATGATTTGAAATCTGATGAATTTCTATTTGGAGAAAATTTATCTTCCAACATCAAAAAATTCATCGGAGATGGGAAAAATAACCTTATTTTAGATGACTATTCTTATAAGAAAGATTTTGTTAAAAATTTAAACTCAAATCGCCCACCTGCAAAGCAAAATTATACCAATCAGGTGGGCAATCGGAAATTTTCGAATTACAAAAAGAATGCAGCCAATTCGAGACATTCGAAATCGAATTATCAAAATTCAAACAATCGGAATCCGAATTACTCTCGGAAACGTTGAAAGGAGATATAAAATTTGCCGGCCGCTTAACACATTTCGTGGAAAATTGGCATCTTTTGACGAGTGATAAGTTTGTCTTAAAATGCATCAATGGATATGAGATTCCTTTTCACAGTACTGTGTATCAATCAAAAATTCCGAAAGAGAGATTGCGGTCAAAAATTGAACAGAAAGAATTGTCAGATTCGATTTGCGAGTTATTACAAAATGGCTCTATTGAAAAGTGTGAACATGAAGCCGGCGAATTTATATCTTCTTATTTTCTAAGGAAGAAACCTGATGGATCAAATAGATTCATTTTGAATCTCGTAGAATTAAATAAATTTGTCGATAAAAGTCATTTTAAATTAGAAGACATGAAGTCTGCATGTAAATTGCTCAACCACGACGATTATTTATGTACTCTAGATTTAAAAAATGCTTTTCTGTTAGTGCCGCTATCTCGCAAGAGCAGGAAGTATATTCGCTTTGTTTTTGATGGAAATTTGTATGAGTTCGTCACGTTGCCTTTTGGTTTATGTACAAGTCCTTGGGTATTTACAAAAGTTACTAAACAAGTTTTCAAGTATCTAAGATACAAAGGGTTTCGCTCGAATGTGTATTTAGATGATGTCTTATTGTATGGTGACTCGATATTTAATTGTCAAAAAAATTTGTTATTCACCGTACGCGTTTTCAAGTTCTTAGGGTTTGTTATAAATTATAAGAAAAGCGTTTTATTGCCCTCTACGACATGCACTTATTTAGGTTTTATTATAAATTCAAAAGAATTTACAATTAAGTTAACGGAGAGAAGAATTGTGAATATGTTACAAAAGTTGAAATGTTTAAACTCTCCAAAATCTCATAAAATAAGAGATTATGCACAGCTGNAAAAAAAAAAAAAAAAAAAAAAAAAAAAAAAAAAAAAAAAAAAAAAAAAAAAAAAAAAAAAAAAAAAAAAAAAAAAAAAAAAAAAAAAAAAAAAAAAAAAAAAAAAAAAAAAAAAAAAAAAAAAAAAAAAAAAAAAAAAAAAAAAAAAAAAAAAAAAAAAAAAAAAAAAAAAAAAAAAAAAAAAAAAAAAAAAAAAAAAAAAAAAAAAAAAAAAAAAAAAAAAAAAAAAAAAAAAAAAAAAAAAAAAAAAAAAAAAAAAAAAAAAAAAAAAAAAAAAAAAAAAAAAAAAAAAAAAAAAAAAAAAAAAAAAAAAAAAAAAAAAAAAAAAAAAAAAAAAAAAAAAAAAAAAAAAAAAAAAAAAAAAAAAAAAAAAAAAAAAAAAAAAAAAAAAAAAAAAAAAAAAAAAAAAAAAAAAAAAAAAAAAAAAAAAAAAAAAAAAAAAAAAAAAAAAAAAAAAAATCCCTCCCCAAATATACATCCATAGCGATTAATAACTACATGTATAGCTCTAAAATTATGAGACCTGGATCGGCCCAGCGGAGTGAAGAGAGGCAGAGTTTTCTTTTGTTTCTCTAAAATTCGTGGACTTCAGATCGAAAAGGCGATCTACATCTTTTTTAATTATTCGAACAAGGATCTCGTATAATTGTCATCGAACTTCACTTAAGGTAAGTTCGTTTGATGTACAATTTATGTTATAAACAGAGCCGAGGAAAAGACTTATTGCGCGTGAAGATCGAGAGGGTAAAAAGTAGGCTATCATCGTGAGCTTGGAGAAAAA
This sequence comes from Trichogramma pretiosum, assembly GCF_000599845.2. Classification (NCBI taxonomy): domain Eukaryota; kingdom Metazoa; phylum Arthropoda; class Insecta; order Hymenoptera; family Trichogrammatidae; genus Trichogramma; species Trichogramma pretiosum. The sequence goes on along the minus strand of NW_019640836.1, from coordinate 333,185 downwards.
TAAAATTGTCATTTAGTTATGGCTTTTTCAAGATCAAACTATAAGTTATCGGTGGAATTTTTTTTGATAAAAATATTGAACTAAGTCTTGCGATACTTTTATTAATAAAGACTTAATATTTTTAATATTTTTACTATAAACAAGCTCAGGTTTATATGGAGATTTCGTGACCACAATTACTAAAGAAGTTATTAATAATGAACTCGTTGAATAAATTTTAATTTTCGAAATACTCAATTAATCTTTTTAATCGGTTACAAATCAACGTCTGAAAATTTCTTACAACGAATAAGCCAAATTACGACACATCTTTGAAACTCGTGTTCATATCATAATAATACATTAATAATGAATGATTTCTTGTAAATTTTCAGGCTTGTTGTCAATAATGCTATTTTTTAAGTTCTACTGTAGCAAATTTAAGCCAAAGGAAAATAAATTTTCAACGTATTCCTTCCCAAAGTCCATTTTTCACTCGCGATAGTTCTCTTAACTCGATATATCATACTATTATTAGTATGAAGTTTTTAATGACCTTCAAAGCTGATCATTGATTTGTCATATTTACACAATGCATAAAGTTGTCACTTGCACCAATAACACCAGGTTAAACCTTGATGTTGTAAGGTGCTAAATTATTTTCGCTTCAATGAACAATGATAAACTTTCCAAAATTTTGCATTTATATCGCTTTCAAAACAGGTGTACGATTGATAATTGAATTAACAATCCATTATTTCTTGTTATTTATAGGTTCAAACAATTGGCCGCCACTGTCTCAATAGTCTCAATTTTTGGTGAGTTAATCGAATACAAATAAAAAACATCTTTAATCACTGCTTTTCGTGCTCGTAACGCCGTAATTCACCATGTCATTGGCACAACTGTGTAAATGATCGTTGCACCATTTCATCGTACGGGTTAAATTTTTGCCGCGACGTGCGAAAAATGAAGCGATAAAATTATCATGCCTGTACAGTGCGATTTAAAATGCAATAATGCTACGTACGTATAGACTCGGTAAGTATATTTAGAAGTGGCTTCAAACGAGTAGGGTGGTAGCGGCGGTGGCGACGTTGACTTCGATGATGCATTGCTCTTGGAAAGAGATAAACTAGGTCAAATCTGAATAAGGCAATGCCTAGATACGCTGGCATGAGCATGCATCCACTTCCTCGTTATTTTTATAAATTGCAAGAGTAGCACGTTGTTCGATTGTTTTTCTTTCTACTAATTTATGGTAGTTATTTTTTCCCTTCTTCTTTCATCGCAATTCGATCGAAATATCTAATTCATACGAAGCGCATGATCGAGGTATTTTCCGGTGCAGAAAGTGAATTTTCGTGGACAAACAGTTTTTATTTACATAAAAAACAATTGGAACGTGCTTCTTTTGCGAATCCAGGTCAAACTGCAGCCACGGGGATACACACGGAGTATGCGCATTATAGCTTTCGCTAACTACCAGACCAGTAGAGCAATTATAAATAACAATTGTTACATAAGCTACGTATACATTGCGCAAACGCTTAATATCCAGCGCGTATTCCTATACATAAAGCGCGCAGCGACATAATTACCCGTACTCGAGTACACCGAAACGAAGATCGCGCTCGAATTTCCAGCTCTTTTGCAGTCGTAAAAAGCAAAATCGATCCACGTTAGAGCTGCAGATCGCGACTAGCTCTGTGCCTCTGGAAACTTGAATGAGAAACTTTATAGCTCATGTGAAAGCAGCTTTAAAGCTTGAAAAGCTTTTTTAATATTCATGTGAAATTTCAAGAATACGTAGTGCGCAGAGTGTACGATCCGCCGGCAAGAACAGGAGAAGAGAATTGGAAAATGTCAAAGGGCTGCTGGCGCGATTGCATTCATGTACCGCAAGCTCCGAGAAAGATAGTACGTATAGCGCTACTTCGTGCACACATTGCTCGGCAGTACTTGGCTCGCCATCGCATGAATGATAATTCCCGAGAGAGGCGCGCGCACACACACAGACACGCGTACACACGATGCAGTTCACGCAAGCTCTCGTAGGCTTGCAGCGAGCTTTCACCTCGTGACGCTACTTCCTCTTGCTGCTGCTGCGACTGCTTTGCTGCTGCTGCGTGGCGCGTCTGTCCGCAGCTCGGCGTGTCGCATATAGCCAGCCACCTTTCCGACATGGACGCGTGCAGTACAGTGTCAATAAGTGCAAAACTCGTAACAGCGTTCGCATATGTATTTTCGCTAATCGCGAACGTGTTATTTTTCATTCATCATGTAGCAGCGAGGAATTCGCGATTCCGACACGAGAACGATTAATTTTTTTATCATTTTTCTTCTTCGTTTTCTTCGTGTTAGCGATGCGCGCTTGCATAAACAATTCTCTCATACGTCGTCGCTCCGCCGCTGTTGCTGCCGTGATAATTTAAAAAAAATATTTATAATAAACATGTTTTATCGTCAGCGTCGTCGACGGGCAAGTGCACTCATAAATTCTTCGACTTATATCTTGGCTCAGAAAAAGATTAGCACTTTTTGTCAGGATCGAACGAATGTACGAGTTTATTTTGTTGTATTCGATCGTGATTCAAAAGAATATGTTTACGGTGCGAGCTAGCTTAACTATTGAAAAAAATCAAAATAATTGACCGTACAGAAGACTAGAATTGGAGTAAGATTTCTAATTAGACGAAGCCGGTTTATAACAGTATTTAATCAGCTCGTAAAAATGTTGAATTCGACAATAAAATGTAGCTGCTGTAGATCGCGGACAAAAGAGAGCTTTTTCAAAAACGATCCCGTGTCTTACAAGCTCAGCAGGGCTTTCGTACGTGAGCCCAAAAATCGCATCTTCATCCGACAATATTTTCCTCGGCACGAGCATCGGAGAGAATTTTGCGGTACGAGTAGGTAGGTTTGAGGAGCGACACGACTGCAGCTGCGGGAAACATATGTAGTACAAGAGCGGCAGCCGGTGCAGGGGTAACGTAACATCGACCGGGCGTAACGAAAACTAGGACACCCCGGTGACCCAGATGAAATTACTCTCTCGCACACATTCAAAAAGGGAGAGAGAGAGAGAGAGAGTAGTGGGTGTGCGTGGGTGAGTAGGCGCGAGTACATACATGGCGTGGACTAAACTGCACCCTCGGTAAAGAGAGAGAGAGAGAGAGAGAGAAAGAGAACGTAACCATGGCAATCGAGAGTGTACCTCGCCAGATTTTTGCGAGCAGCCCAAACATGTGCGCAGGCGTGCTATGGCATACACACGTATATATACACCGCACACTGCTCGATTCAGTTGGCTGACTCGCTCCGCGCACTCGAGTCGGCTATATATTTCTGCGCTTAATACAGCTCCATTATGGCGAGTGAAAACGTGCGCGCGGTTATACACCTGCACATGCTCGATAGGGATCGGTCGAAAGACGTCGCGTCGTGCATATAACGAGCGAACCTTTATCCCTTTATATTCGCGCATGGACCAAAAGGCTACTCGCTCGCAAATTCAAACGTTATGCGTGGATATGGTGCGTGAAATTATGACGATGCCATAAAATTGCAAACTTGACGCTAATAATCGTTACGATCGATCTTTGAATGGAGAATAAGAAGCTGCTACGCTTGCCTCTCGGCGCTCTTGTATGCGCACGTGTAGCTCGAAAGTATAATAAGCTCTACTAATGTCGATGTGCAGCTTGGGATGATGGTCCGATTCGCGTAATACATAATAAGCATGGCCCTCGCTCTCTCTCTCTCTCTCTCTTTTACAGCGTTCAAGCCCTTCAGAAAACAAGCTACGCGCCTATCTCCTTTCTTTTATATACCCAGCATCCGGAATAAATCATTTTGCCTTTAATTAAAATGATTTTGAGAGCGAATGAGAGAGGGAGAGAGGCCGATTGTGCACATATACAATACTCTCTCTCTCTCTCCTTTGGCAAACGGCCAGGGCTCGCCGGCCCAAGGAACTTCATTAATAAACAATCAAAAATTTGCGTCGTAATTACATGCTCTCTTGGCAACGATCGCAATATGCATACGCACACGCTCACTCGACGAGGTCCTGTATTATTTTGGAAGATCTTTCCTCCTTCGTCCGGCTTAGCTACTCTCGTTGGTAGTCGTTGCTGCGAAAAAGACGCTCACGATACGTATGCATTATACGTGCACGGGAGCAGGCCTTACGCGAGAGCGCCTGATTGTTCGCAATTTGCGGTGGGCGGGCATATCGAGGGCCTCCATATAAACTGCTGCGTGTGCAGTGCATTATATGCACGTGTGTGTGTATGTATTTGCAGGGCAGCTCACGATGCGGGAGCTGCAATCTGTTATTATTATATATATTAGGACCCATGAGCACTCAAGAGAGAGAGAGAGAGAGAGAAAGAGCAACGAGCGATTCCCATGAATGATGTATCGGCCGCACAAAGGACAGGCCTTGTGTCCGCGATGTATTTGCCGAGTAGCGAGCTCCTTTTTTCGGCGATTTGTATAGGCGTTTAATTCGACGTCGAGTGCAGGCACTCCGACGTTTTATCAAAGCGTCACTCATGAAGCCTCTCGATCGAGATTACGCGCAAATCTGCCTGGAATATTCGCTTCGATCGAATTCGAATACCAAGCGAACGATAAAAATAATATCGGTGGTATTGCGCGAATTCCATCGGTCGACGATACACAAATTGAAGCTTTGATTTCGTCTGAGCTACGTACTTGAGCAAAGATTATCGATTTTCAATCGATTCAACTAATTATTGAAGCCACTGTAATCTTTAATTTGTAATTATTATGTTGTACTAGATAACGCAGGCATCATATGTTGCATCTATAGTGATTATGGACGACGCATCGAGCGCGGACGATAAATCGTGAGAAAAATGTACGTAGAATTGGTTGCGCGCCGTGTACGACAGGATCGCGTGAATGCATACGAGACTCGGCATCGAAGGAAGGTACCTATATCCTCTCGTTGGAAGGAAGTCGAGCGTGCGGCTTCGGCACAGCACGTGTTGTGTGTCTGTCTCTATATCTGTATGTGTGTGCGTGTGTGTGTGTGTGTGTGTGCCGTGCAACAGGCAATCCGTAAGCAAGAGTCATACAAGACAAACGAAAGTCGGTTAGCACGAGCGCGAGGAGAGCCGAGAGCGCGACGAAAGTGAAAAGAGTAGCTGCAGCGTAGTGCATGTATAGTCGTGTTGCTGGCGAAGCGAGCGAGCGACTTTCCGTCCTCGCTCCAGCCGATCCCACATAGCTGCGCACAGAGACGCGCTCTGCACTGCAGCAGCAGCAGCAGCCATCGTTGTGTATTCACTTTTCCTATCGTCGCGACCAACTTTTGCATGCACACAAGGGATAATATGGGCGACGCTCGTATCGAGCGACTGCTTTTTAATCGCGCTGCGCTGCGGTATAATCGTACGGTAACGCGACACGGTGACTTTGCTCGCGCCGCGGAACCTTCGTCTGCTTCCATTTTCACTTTCTTCCTCCTCGCATGAGCATTTTTTTCACAATTTCTTTTATCGATGACAATTATCAAACGAAATATCAATTCAAGACATTTTTTGCAGACAGCTCGAATCGCACGATATCGGCTTGGATCCCTTCGTACTCGAGCCCTACCGCAAATCGTGAACGGACGGAAATTACTATAAATCGGCTGGCGTAGAGCAACTCGAAATCATGGCAGGCGAGGATCAATTGACCCTGTCGAACGGCGACAGCGTGCCGACACCCGACGTCATGACAATAATTCCACCCCCGCTGAGCTCCGTGACGAACGGCAACGGAAAGGTAAACGAGACGAACGGCGTGAAGCAGCAGCAACACAACAACAACGGTTCGATCGTCTCGACGAATGCCAAGGAAAAGGAAATGGTCGCCGCGGACAACGGCAAGGTATCGGCCATCACCTCGGTGGCCGACGACAAGTCCAGCAGCTTCCAGACCGACTACGACGACGAGGAGACGTCCTGCGGCTGGGGACCCTTCAGGCCCAAGTGGCTCCAGAGGCTCGCCACCAAGCAAATGTTCCTCGTCGTTTTCTGCCTCACTTGGGTAACGCGCTTGAACATTCTCGCCTCTACTTCGTCGATCGAGAAACAACACAACGGCTAAAAGGTTTAAAAAAATGCTCTGCGTGCATAACAGGTGCTGCAAGGGATGTACTTCACGTACTTCGTGTCGGTCATCACAACGATCGAGAAGCTCTTTCAAATCCAGTCCAAGACGACGGGCCTGATCATGTCGGCCACGGAGATCGGACAGATCGGTTCGTCGCTGCTGCTGACGTATTACGGCGGCCAGGGCCACAGACCGAAGTGGATCGCCTGGGGCATGATCCTCTTCGCCGTGAGTTCGTTCACCTGCTCGATGCCGCACTTCATCTTCGGCGACCAGCTGATCAAGCAGAACGAGCTGCAGTTCAACGGCGGCACTCTCAGTGGCGAGGTCAACGGTACCAATGTCACGAGCCCGGTCCCCGCCAATCTCTGCAAGTTCGCCGACAACAGCACGCTCAATGGGTAAGCCACACACACACACCCTCGTCTTTTCTTTTTTACTCATCGATTCCATTGTTTCTACTAATTCTTCGCTGTAACTGCACCAACCGAACTTTTTTAACTTCGGCTAATTAGGTAGTTTTACGTACACGAGTCCTTAAATGTCCAAAATATACGTGATTTTTATAATCGTTCTATCGTCGATGAGCCATCAATTACGAATTATTACGCTGAATCGTCGGCAGAGAATCATCGTGGGTAATAACGGTATTGCAATTAAGCCAAGTGTATAAAGTGCGCGACCTAGAAATTACAATTGTATGGGCGTAAAAAATTGCTGCAAATCGAGCAGTCAACAACTACGTGCATTATACAAAGGACTTGCACGATGACCGTACACATTTACACGGGCGGCCTGCAGACAATTGTATTTACTAACAATTCACGGCCGTTTTGTTAGCTATAAATATATAATGTATATCGCGTGTGTGCTTAGCCAACGCGATCTCTTTTTACATTATTGTATATTACGTTCCGCTAGACATGACCGCGCGTCAATACTACAGCCGCGCGCGAGGATGTCCAGTTTTTTTTTTTTGCCCGACGCTCATCTGAACTTGAAAGTGAAAGTAAACTTTCGATCTTTATAGCGATATAGATAATGCCATACTGCGCTCTTCTCTACAATTTTATGCTCTCACTTTTTTGAATGGGTGAGAAAAAAAGTAGCTGCAGCAACTTAACTCGAATACGTTTTTCTTTTCCTTTTTTGGTGCATATAGCTGGTCGTTGGCTGGAGCGACGCTGCAGCAACGCTCCGACACGGTCGAATACTGCGAGGGAGAATTTTTGGTCGAGCAGCGCACCCAAGTGAAAATCGTCACCGTCGTGCTCGGCATTTTCTTCATATCGCTGCTGGGCGTCGGCATGGGCCAGACGACCGTTTATACCCTTGGAATTCCCTATATCGACGATAACGTGGCCAGCAGAGAAAGTCCCCTTTATTTTGGTACATTGCGCGCGCCTATATATTATTCAAGCCATAAACTATCAATGGTCTAAAAAATGTTAAAACCTTTATCCGTTTCGTTCGCAGCGATAACCATAGGAGTTAGAATTCTCGGACCTGCCATGGGCTTCATGCTGGGATCGCTGTGCACGATGGTTTACGCCGATCTGTCCGTCGACCCGCCGATCACTCCGTCGGATCCAAGATGGGTTGGCGCTTGGTGGCTAGGTACGTGTCTGACTGCAATTTTGCCATTTAAAGTAAACCGCTCCGATTCATTACACATTTTATCAAAGAGAAACCGCAACGAGCCAACTGAATGTATATTATGTGCTCAAGAGAAAGTTTTTCCTTCCGATAAATTTCGGCTTGCAAGATTCTTTGGGTATTTTAAAATGTTTTTTTTTTAATTTTTTTAAATTATCGAAAATGCACTTACTATCGAAATTTTCTCTGTGACCCCGAGGAAGAAACTTTTTCATTTTGAATGAAAAAAAATACTCGAATAAGTCATTTTTTATAGGGCTTTTTATGATCGCTGTAAGGAATAATGGATAATAATTACGAAAAATGGAAGAATACAATTTTTTTTATTATTTTTCAGGTTTGGTGCTCATAGCGTCAATGTTGATGTTGGTAACGATTGGTATGTTTGCTTTCCCAACGAGACTGCCGAAAAGCCGAACACCACCAAGAAGAGCTGACGCCAAAAAGCCAAGTTTAGTAGGTGAGATCATAATTTTCAAAAACCAACTTCAACAGAAATAACATAAAAAATTTTTAAGAAAAAAAAACTTGCACTTGCCATTTTTTAATTCTGCCGAAATGTTAAAATTCATTTTTCGTTGAATAATATGTACGCCTCTAGATGAAAAAAATTGTTTTTTTTTTTCATGATTGATACATATCGCCTGGCCAACAGAGAAAAAAATAATCTTCGATTTTTCTGCCTCTCTTAATGTTGCATGGAAAACACAATTCACCAATATCTTTTGGCAAAGAGTGCATATCATCGACGCGCATTGGATAATACAAAGAATTTTTCCGCGTTTGACGCGCTATTTTTGCTGCGCGCTGTGCGATTATCTTGCCCTCGGCTCTTCTCACTTTTTGATGCGGGTTTCCAACTTATAATACACATACATACATGCGTGCCGCACACAAATGTATTTAATGCATTTAAGTGTATAGATACGCGCCACATCACTAAATCGTTTGCTTCGTTTTGGCCATTCCGAGAATCATCATCTGTGACGATAGTGCTTTTTTCGATGCAGTGTGTGGTATATACACTTGTATAGTTGCGAAATCCTTATGCGATGACGCGAAGCCGCTCGTTGATTTTATAACAGAGGACTTTTGATTATTAAACACGGGAAAAACCTCAGTAATAAATTATTCCTGGTCGCAGAATTTATCTATGTAAATTTTAAATAAATCACCGAATCTGTTGACATTTTCAATTATTATATAATAAAAATTCAGAATTTAAATTAAATAAAAATAAGTTTAAAAAGTGTATTATCTGTTGAAACGAATTGAAAATATTTGGTTCTGACTGCATACAAAATTTTTGGTGAAAAAATGCACCATTTGCTATAATGTAATAAATGTTTTTCAACGTGAAATTTTTTTTTAAATTTCATTCATTCTTTCTGATACGCAAAAAATTTTTGATTTTTTTGGCTCACTTTAGTTTTAAGCTGTGATGTCATTTAAAAAATGTTTTTTTTTCAAATTATTATTCATTACAATTACTAATGGAGAACTCTGTACTCAATAAGACAGTATATAATGTTTCTCGTTGCAGACTTTCCAAAAGCCGTGAAAAGACTGCTGAAAAATGACATACTTATGTTCCGTACGGCCAGCAGCGTCCTCCACATTCTGCCGATAGCCGGCCTCTACACGTTCCTGCCGAAATATCTCGAGAGCCAGTTCCGCTTGGCAGCCCACTCGGCGAATCTGATCTCAGGAGTCGGCGGAATACTCGTTATGGGTCTGGGTATCATACTCAGCGGCGTTTTCATTCTCAAGATGAAGCCCAATGCGAGATTCGTCGCGGGCTGGATCGCCTCGACGGCCCTGGCGTACGCCGTTGGCATGGGTATACTCATGTTCGTCGGTTGTCCGATGAACGACTTTACCGGCCTCGTCACCCCCCAGCAAGGGTAAATATACTATTATCTCCTAATGTATGCACTCTGGCTGCTGGCGTGTAACTTGGGGTATAAAAAAAATTCATCTTGTTTTCAGACCACCTCATTTCGAGCCAACTTGCAATTCTACCTGTTCGTGCGACACGAACAAATTCAGTCCAATCTGCGGTGCCGATGGTAAAACTTATTTTTCCGCCTGTCATGCGGGCTGCTCCAATTACACGGTTTTCGAAGGCAAAGTCACCAGCGTAAGTAGCTGACACCATTCGCGTGCCGAGAGAATCAGCCTCATCGGCGCTCGATAACAATTACATACTTTTTTCTCATGCAGTTCTCGGACTGTCAATGCATATCGAGCAATTACACGATCACGCCCGAGCCCATGCCCGAGTTCACGGCCAAGACGGGCTACTGTCCGCTCGAATGCGACAACTTTTACGTCTACCTCATACTCTTCTCGGTCTTTGTTTTCATACACTCGACGAGCGAGGTAGGCTCGATGCTGTTGATACTGCGATGCGTCGATCCTCGCGACAAAGCCATGGCTCTCGGTCTCATACAGTTTGCCATTGGCCTTTTCGGTTTGTACCAAAAATCTGTCGGTTCTTTTCCGAGGACTCTTTTGAAATGCAAATGACGTTACGAGTTGCTGATTGTATTTGCAGGTAACGTGCCATGTCCTATAGTATACGGAGCCGTGGTTGACTCGGCCTGTCTAGTGTGGGAGTACGCGTGCGGGGAAAAGGGAGCCTGCTGGCTCTACGACTCCCAAGTCTTTAGGATGTTCTTCCATGGTAAATAAATCTCATCGAAATGTCTCAGAAATCAAAAGCTCGATTCTTTATTGGACTTAACGGTTTGTTCTGTTACAGGTACAACAGGTGGTATAATGGCCTTGGCCTTCATAGTCGACTTGATAGTCTGGTACAAGGCGGGCAGTATAAACTTCGTCGACGAGCCCGAAAACGAAGTCGGCACGGCCGAGGAGATGGCGAATCTCAAAACTCAAGACGTGCAGTCGGTCGAGAACGATTACGTCTGAGTTACACTGCGCCTCGGATCAAGCCTCATTAACAAGTTATTTTCCAAAAGAAAACGCGATGAAGGCTCGACGTTGACCGAACGAGCATAGATTCGCTAACAAATCAATGGTATAATATTTAATACATAAGGGAGAGAAGCGATAAATTCTTTAAAACGATATAGAATAAAGATTAATTTAAGCCGAGCGAATGGGTTTACAAGACGACATATTTTATTGTCAATACAGTGACGTACGTAGAATTTATACAGATATTTATCGCAATTGCGGAAGGATGAAGTACGAATACGCGCAATATAATAGGTGCTCATGAGAGAGGAACTATTTTATTTGACGATGAAAGTAAGACGCGTATGAGAGCCAATCATGTATGCATATTGCGTTTTTTTGCATTCGCATAACATTTATTTTTGCGTGATTGATAAATTGTAAATAGATATAACACATGCTCGATAAAGTCTCGCTTCGAATTAGATCTTTATTGACCACAATATGACAAAGAAGAGGAAATATTTATTGTATTTTTAAGGTGTATGTATGTGTGTAAGTATGCTAATGTGTCTACCTCGCGTAAAAAATTTTAATACGATCTTGTAATAAATCAAGCACCGTAAAAACTCGACGAATATTAAGTACGTTAACGAAAAATGCTTCATTTTTAATTTCTAAAAACATATGAAGAAATCATTTTCTCTTAATTTTTAAATGCCAAATCCTGCGATAATTTTGAAATAAAATATACACATTTATGAAAATAGATCTTTATGAGACGAACGAATACTGATCCAGCATAATTTAATGAAAGTGCATGTACAGCTTTAGTATTACTATTATTCCACATAGGTTTCAATGCATTTAAATATAAAATGTGATGCAATTTTTGAAATCTATCATATTGCATTTTTACATAAGTTCTTAATTTGTTATCTGATTTTTTGTAGATTGCTGAGATTTTTCATTTATTAAACGAAGTACCTTTCATACATTTTTATTGGATAAATTTTAAAAAGCTATAAACGCATACAAAAGTACAAAGTCAAACAATATTGATAATCTTCTAAAGTTACTTATATTCAGAAAAAATGTCAACATAACTTTGGCTTCAAAATTATTGAATTTCGAGTATCTTCATTTCTTATTGATATGAAATTAAAATTGAATATCGAAGAAAAAAAACCCTTGTAAATTAATTTTATTTTAATGATTTTTTTTAATCTATTTCTAAGATTTTTTCCATTTGATAGCGTTGTATATATTTTTTGTAAATTTATATGAATTGAATAGTTCAATAGATTCCGTATTTTAATAATTTGATATTAATTTTTTGGTACGAATCAATCAATACTCTGTCTATTGAGTGCAAAGATATACAAAAAATTTTTTTAATTAATTAGTAAACAAAAGATTGCTATACGTTATCAATCTTATTTTAAAATAAAAAAATTAACGTCATTCAATAAGTACAGTTTTTGCATTTTTAAAATAAATCAATTTTATTCGTACAATTGATTTTTACCAATTAAAACTCGAATTCACCCTAAAAAATTGTATTTTTATATATTGAAAATTATTAAATGGAATTCCATGATTATTGGTCGAATAAGTTATATAATTCCTTTCGTTTTTACTATAACTGAATAAATTTTTGTTAATGAAAAAGGCGAAAGTAAGTAAATGACATTGTTGGCTATCTATATCTTGAAATGACAAAATGACACCACGAAAAATCGTAGTACGAAACCGAATAAAGCATAAATATAAAGGATTCAAAAATCAATGATAAATAAAGTATTATTTTCATGTTGATTAAAAATGTTGAAAATTAATCAGTACATGTTCTGTGAATTCTTGAAGAAATTTAAACAAAACGAAAGTCACGTAAAACCTAAAGATCACGTTTAAGAAATTATATTTATCAATAATTCTAGTATAAATCATCGCAAAATATTCAAGTGAATCGATGGTAAAATATTATTAAAAAATCAACTGGAGTTCAAAAAATCATTTGAAATAAATTCAACACAAAAATAGTGACGCTTGAAAAACAATAGATCATAAAATATATTATACAATACTTACATAGAAAAATGGCAGATTATGAAATATTATACATTTAAGATAGATTATTAAAACCGAACAGGTGCACAAGTAAAAAAAGATTGATCACAATTTAACAAGAATTCAAATATCTCGAATAAAATATAAGAACTGTTAAACAGGGAATTCTGTTAAATACTACAGCAAGTTTAAAACATTTTTGGTAGGAAAAATCGTATAACGATTAATACTAGTCTTTTTACGCGAACGTAATTGCGATTGAAACAAATAAAAGTTATAATCATTGAATGATGAAATGTGTGATAAGAGTTGACTGAATGAATTTTTATGCTGTTCAATAGAAATCTGATTTGCATATCTTCATGTTGCTAAAAAATTTTTACCGAAAAATGAAGAACTGTATTTTTAAGGATTTTTTCATTCTACTGTGTTATACACGTATACAAATCGAAGATTCATTGTTATTGCTTTAGTTGTACGATTAATTTTTATAAATAATCATTATTAATAATAATTATTGTAACAACGTAGTTTCCATTTTTATCGCCGTGCACATATTTTAAAAGAGATTATTATTAGTAATTTATCACATTTCCCTTAAAAGAAACAGTTTTTAAATTTTTCTTTGGTGTCCTGAAAAATCACTGAGTGCTGTGGATTTGTGTCCATATTTAACCAATTTTTTGTCAATTTAATCGTTAATATTACTCTCAATATGCCATCACATTTATAACCATTTAATGATTAACTTGTGTACATATAAGTTATGAGTACCGTTTTGAATTCTTTGTTATTTATGTATGTAAAGTTATCACATGTATGTAAATTGTAAATTATATTATACTCTTCTGTCTATAATCATGTTAAAATAACAAATGCTTGAACATTTTTGGAATAAAATATACATAAAATAAGGTACGCAGTGATAAAATTATTCTGTCACAAAATGTTTTTTAAAAAATACACTTCTATTTTTTAATTGAACAGAATTCTAATGTTTCGTTTTTATCATATGCGTACCAAATAAAATATTGGCTATATAACTTGTTCGTGTATACGATTATTCTCTTCATTTGTTAAACTAAATTCAATGGAATCTCGCGAACCCATTTTCTATCAACTCGCTGACAGTAAATAGATTTGGAATGACTTGTAAGTACATAAACAAAATATTTAACCCTCAGATTATCAATTTTTAATACTGAAATAATAATTTTGTGAATGTATAAAGAAGGCCTACTTAAATATTTCGTCTTGATACATTCTATGGTGAAATCATAACAGATTTCACTACTTGACTGAAGTTTTTAGCATTAATGCTTTTTACAATTTTTAATGTATTTAAAATTAAAAAAAATTTATGAAACACTGCCATTAAAGTTTTACATTTTTCTAAAGTCAAAATAAAATAAAGACTTTTCATAGATTTTTACAAGTTTTTGGTTAATTTAGAAACATGATAGTACTTTGCCATCGAATGAAATGTGAAAATATGCAAATAATAAGATGGTTTTTCATTTGATAATCAGAGGGTTAAGACTGATTTCTGTAAGACGCATAAAAATATAATTAGCATATTATGTAATTTATAATCTTAATATTATTTCTAATCTTCGTTATTGACTAAATATGAATTTGTTCTTAATAAAAGGCAAGTGCCATAATTTCAAAAAAAAATCGTCTTCATTTATAAAGAATGTTCCAACTTATTTTACGATTTGTACGAAAAACATCAACTTGAATGAGACAGGATGAAAGAAAATGACAATATTTTTTTAAGGAGATATAGAAGAACATCATTCACCAACCAATCTTCATTTTGATGTTCTTAAGGTCGCTATAGAGGCTTTTGGAAAAATATTCAGTAGAAGTTTCAAAAAACTTGATTGAAATTTTGATTTTTTGTCTGGGTTCTATATACCCTTAATGCTACCCACTTTTTGTTTCATAAGTTTCATTTAAAATTTTTTAAAGATGTCTTTTCATACCAGTGTCCCGAAAGAGACTACTTCCCTGCCGCTGCGCAAAGCGGAAAGAACGATTTTCCGTCCACTGGGTATGAAAAATAGTATACAGGCCTATGCCGCGAAAAACAGAAAAGTCTAGGGCAGCAATGTACTATTGAGGAGTTTTATGATGTACAAAATAGATCGAAAAATCTCGTAATACTTGAACTTATTAATCGTTGCCCAAAAGTGAGATGGTGAGGAGGTTTTACTGTATTTTCGGATTATTATATTACATTCGGACGTCTTAGATCGATGGAATGTTCGCTTGTTGGTGAGTCGCTAGGGAAGTGTTTCTCAAAATAAAGTCAAAGACTATGAACAACAAACTTAATTTATTATTAACAAACAATTCCTCTTGGGCGACACCACATGTGTGGCTACAGGAAGAGTTGGAGAGACGATCGAAACAATAGTTACTTTTACAAAAAGTACAATCAACTAATAGTGACTTATTTGACGCTTAGTAGGTGTACCCGCTCAGTTGTAAATAATTCCATAGGTATCCGTGTGGATTATCCTCGCGGCTTTCCGCAGAAATTCTCGTGGATTTACGGAAATCCTCATTGATATACGAGGATTGAATAAAAATCAACGTGGATCAGTTCAAAATCCGCGGCGATTACATTTTTTTCAAACCATCATTGATCCTCGCGGAATCCACGTCTAATCCACGTGGAATCCCTGTCTAATCCACGCGGATAACCATCATGCAGTTATTCGTAACTGGGCGCTGCTATCGACAAGGTGATATATTTAACTGCATATTTAATCTGCAGATTTATGTAGATTTAAGAGTCAATAAAAAAGCTTGCGCACTCTCTGGGGTTGGTAGAACTTGACCAAAGGCTTCAAGAAGTAGTGGCTCTTGTCTGACAGTCATTTCATAATCAAAAAACGAAACTTTTCCATCGTGATCGATGTCGAGCTTTTTCAAAGTCATTTCCGATAGATCTCTTATACCTTCTTCTGGGTCTTCTTCACCAGGTTGTTTCATGAGACAGTTTCTTGAAACATATTAAAATTATATGATAAAAATTATTGATCAACCTCGAAGTGACTGGAAGTATTCCGATTGGCATATCCTTACATATTATGCTTAAAGCATATTATGATTCATTGGAATAGTTTTATTGAGAAAAAACTTTAATTTAGCTCGAAGATAAGGTTATCCCAATCGGAGTATTTTCGGCCGCTTAGAGATTTATAAATTATTAATGAAAGAAATTATTCATGTACTTGAATAATAAAAATATTTCATCTTTTGTGATAAAACCATCTCCATTGAGATCATAAACTCTGAAACAAAATTCAATTTTTTCGCGTATGTTTCCTCTTAAAAATACATCGAGGCCAAGAATCCATGGTTCAAGTCGTATGGTCCCTTCGCTATCTCGGTCCCAACATGAAAACATACGTTCAACCAAAATTTCTTCAGTTAGCAAATCAAAAGTGTTGTGTAATAATTCCCGAAAGATTGATCTGTCAATACCCTAAAAAGTTTCGATTCATCCGATATTTTTGACGAAAATTTAAAAAGGTAAATAATGGAAGATAAGTTTTTTTATATTATACCTCAGTATTTTGCAAAAAGCTTGCTATGCCATTATTAGTAGAGAGATCCCTTCGCGATCCTATGTTTGCGATAAGTTTACTATATATTTTACACAAAGCATCTAATTCTTGTCTGTTAAACATTAATTATAAATATGAATTATTTTTGTTTATTAAAAAGTTAAAAACGTTTTGATCTTTTTTTTAGCACAATTTTTTCAATTTAAAATAATAAAGTAAAGAAATAAAGAAAAGTATATAGGATTGTTTGAAATATAATTTATTGCCAATTTTATAACAACTTGCTATTCATACAACGGTGCTTTAATTATTTGAAATAATAAATGAATTTACATTTATAATTACCTAAATTATTTAGAACAAAAAGAAAAGTAATAAAAAATAGAATTCTGTATGAAAATCAAAACAAGAAAGCTTGTCAAATTTTTAATGAACCACTATTTTTTATTATACCTGGAAAATTTAGTTTTTCGGCGCAAGCTTTCTATAAGTTTAGCCTGATGAGCCGCTGCTCCTTTGGCCAGATTCTTTTCACCGGGCATTATGAGCTTGCAAGCTCGCGAGTCCCGTCTGGAAGAACCACGTCTGTCGGCAGCGCCTGTTGCCGTTGAACCCAATGCGCAGCTCGAGTCTGACTGCTGCCTGCGCGAGGCGACCGACACCTTTCGACCGCTCGCCAAGAAGATCGAAACGCTTCTCATGACCATTGCACCAGTGCGGCCGCTTATCGGCATTCTTTGAGGGTCGGCTTCTACTACCCCCATACCTGCATCCCCACTCGATTGGCTTGCAGCTCTTTTGTCGCTCATCGTAGACTTATTATGATTTACGTGTCTACAAAAACCGATCAAATGTTTATGAATGAATAAATATTTGCAATTGAGCGTGTACTTCCAATTTTTACATTCAGATTTTCAAACATTTTCTACTTATCATTTGTTATAATTTAATTTATTAATTGTCTTATTAAAATTATATTCAACATTGAATTGTACACTAACAATAGTAATAATATTACGTTACAATATTTCAAACTAATGTAAAATACTAAAATTCTTAGACAATTTTTATCGTCATCATTTACCTTTGATTTTGATGTTATTTTTTATCATTCCAATACTCTATATGGATAAGGATTTATTTGTTATAATGACCTGTTCAACTTTATTCGCATGAAATGAAATTGGATCATAGAAATAAAAACTGAGCATCAGTATCAGTGCATGTTGCAAACTCATAAATACAGCATTGAGGAATCGAATACGTAAACTTTTCTCATCAGATAAGGCATGTATTACATACGTATCAAAGATTAGAAACGAAACAAAGTTCAGTTTTGAGTGTATTGATTATTTGCCGAGATGAAATACGGGATATAAAGTTTGGCCGCAAATCTCCGTAAATTCAATCATTTTCATAAAAAATTTATTTACGCGTAAAGTTACCAAATTACGAGGACACTCTGTGATATCACTTACAGGAATACAATAAAAATATATTATACAATAAAACTAAATAAAATATTTTTTCCAGGCATTATTAAAAACTTTAAAGTTTTGTATAGAAAGAAGATTTTAATTTATATCTTAAGTAAAATTTCACTTGCATCGTCTGCTTCCGATTCGTCCAAAAAATTAACAGTTTTGGATGCGATTATTTGGATTAAAGCAGCAGTAGCTGAAATCAAGCCTGACACGGTCCTTAATATTTTTAAATCTTGTGGATTTACTGTTAAATCAGACGAGGACGAAAATTCTGTGGCAGATGAAGACGAAAATACTATTACAAATGAAGACGAAGAGTTGCAAGACCTCGTCTATAATTTTTCTTCTGACTTGGACGATAAAATCTATGCTGAAATAAACAATAATATAGAGACAGAAAATTATTCCGTAAATATTTTGGACTTCATTCCCGAGGACGATTCTGAAGACGAACAGGAGAGCGAAGAACAGCAAGAACCCACTAAAATTGTAGATGATTTGAATGCATCTGCTTATTTGGACAAGTTGAAAGACTATTTTTTACATAACAAAGATACTATCTCGTATCAAAATATTTGTAGTGCGCAAATGCGATTTGACAGTTTGCAAGTAAAAAAACCTCGTAAACCACTATTACAGATTATTTAAAAAAATCATTTTATATATTAATAATATCATGTTATTAAAAAAAAACTACTTGTTTTCGCTCACTAAATTTTTTGTATCACATGTTCATTTTATAACCCCTTCTTAATAGCGGCCAATTTTTTCGAAACTATCAGTGTCGCTAATGGGTGGTTTCATTTTACTTCAATGGATCATGGTACCTATGAATTGATCATTGTGTTCTACAAAAAAAGTACAAATATTCAACAGTACAGAAAAAAATAAAAGAGAAATATATTAATTCAAATTGTATAAGTACATCATACCAGGGTAAATCAAGTAAATAAAACTTTTTGAAACAAAATATTATTGAAGTGGAAAAAATAAACCTAAAGTAGATCCATCAAATTTGAAATTTGTTCACTATTCTTTTACACGATAAATAAAAATATTACACTCATGGTGTAAAATTTTCTGAAGTCGTAAAAAATAACTTTCTTGATAGCCTCATCATCTTGTTCTTGATTTACTTGAAATGCGCACTTCGAGCCGTAATGTTTATTACTTCCTTTTGATGTGTTCGTGTGAAACTCAATGAGAAGCACGAAAAGTTTATTTGTTTCGTGATTGAAGTAAGACAGTTTCAAAAGTAGCAGTGCCACAGGCGAGACATGTTTGTTATATTCCGCAGCGGGCTTTGAAAATGTTAATGTTTAGTTTGAATAGTGTTTCTTAAATATTTTTGATTGCTGTATTCTAATAAAATATTACGAAATTTTGCTACTTTCATTAATATTCGAAGCATTAACAATAACATGTTAATTGTTCATAGGTTCCATTAGAAAAATTGCAAGCTATTTCTATTAAGTATAACAAAAATTTTTGTGTGAATAATTATTCCAGATTTTTTTACAATAACCATTTTATGCGGACAGTTTCATAAAATTCTTCATTTGTCTACTTGCGAGTTTGATTTTTTTTTTCGTTAGCAATGCGTTTGTAATTAGTTTTTCAATAAATGATTTACTTTGAAGCTATTTTTAAGTAAACAAATTCATTGAGCGTCTAAACAAAACATAATGGTCATTTTTTGAAGCAAGTTGTATGCTTCAGTTCCAATTAGAGACCTCACATTATAAGATCAATTTTTTCAGCCAAAATGTACCGCAGAGTATTGATGCCAGATTTTAAAAATTATTCATTATTCAGCAACAGTCTGCTTAGATTTGCTTATAATAAAAGATATTTGTATTATTTTTGTAATAATCAAATCAATTTCAAGGAGATATTAAAGCCACGGTTGGAATGTCAAGTTTCACTTCAAAATTTTCGAACTTTTTTTCCGGGATGTATCCAGAATATTTTTTTCGAAAAAACTAAGTATATGTTTAGGAAACCATATAATAAAAATATTGACGTGTTTTTTTTTTAAATATTCGGTTTACATCCTGGAAATCGTGTTCGAACATTTTAGCTTTAACTTGGGTATTTTATTAACTTTATATTTTTTTAAAGTACAGAATTGTAGCTATACATATGCATTATGTCTGATATTCTGTGGAATCGAATCGTCAAAAAAATTATTTTTCTAATATGAAAAATGTATTGTTTTTAAATTCATGTAAGTCCTCAAATTTTACTAAATTTTTTCGGAACCTCTGAGACTCTTTCAAATATCAAAAGTTGACATTTTTCGTATTTTTTTTTTAAATTTTCGGAACTCTAAGAGTTCCGAAAAAATTTAGTTAGTCGTTAGATTCAAAAGCCCATTACTAAAATTTAAGAAATATGAGTTGATATTATTGTATGGAAGCGTTGTCCATTTTTTGGTGATAATAGTCTGGATCTGGAAGTTATTAAGAAATGTTACCTTTAGGTGTATTTTTTTTTACAGATTGGAAAATTTCTAGCAAACAAGATCTTTATCACGTTTTTTCGTACTCTATGCAGAGCTTGACATTTTTTAAAATACTATTAGTATTAACTTTGAATTTGCTGATGAAAACGTCAAATTTTGGTTTCTGAAAAAGACTTCTGAACGTCTCCGAAAATTTTAATAAAATTTAATGACCTGTGTGTTACCAAAAACCATAAACTTTATGTTAACAGAAAACAATTTTTTGGCCACTCGGTTTCAAAATAATAGGTCATAATACAATATATATAAAAAAACCCACTTATTCTGCTAATACTTGAAAAGCAATCAAACCTTATCAACAAACTATCTTGAAAATGAGCTTCTCACTTCATTTTGAAAGGCAATTCTCATTTCCCAGTTCGATGAGTTTCTAATCCGTACTTCAAATAATCTATCATCCGAGATTCGAAGCATAGACGGATATATATTCTTGTCATTACATGTGTGAATACCTTACACACGTCATATTCATGAACACGTGTAGTTCTGTAAACACTTATTCTATGATGAGCGATTTTCAAAACACGCAATGTTGGATCTTCCAAATTCGCGGCTCCTGACCTGAGTCCTTTCAGATACACGTGTAGTCCGTTAAATTACATCATGAGGGACTTATTTGAGAATAATTAATTTTGTATTCTTTGGTAAAATTAAAAGGGGCCTTGTTCAGCTGGAGTACGACTAACTTACGCGAGCGCGCAAGCACCAACATATTGATCAAACATAAATATATACCAATGTTTCTGCTTTGTAACTATGCACTGTCATACCCACAGCTATAATAATTGGCCAAGAAAAACAGTGACAAAAATTTTAATAAATATAATAAAAGACGTTAACAAACGTTTAATTAATCTTATTTCACCGCAATACATGCAAAGGATATTTGAATGGTATAAGGTTTATGGACTATCGATTTAACGAGTTATTACAATCATTTTTGAAAAGCAATTATAAGAAGGCTCACATAAATTTGCCCAGCAATCATCAGAAATTTGAGTCTTGGTTGGACTTTTATTCGTTTAGAAACATACGGTCATAAAAATATAATGGTTTCATGGCATGCAAATCTGTGAATTAATTTAATAACCGGAGTTCATTCCAATCGTTTAGTACCTAAAACGCGAGAGCAAGTACAAATTGTACCACACCATAACATTGATGAAATAATTGCCGATTAAAGAACTTTATTTATTAAAAATGTTGATTAAATATCCATAAGAACAGATAGTTGTAAATATTTATAAAAACTTTATTCTCTATAGTAATATTATTAAACATTACAAAAAATTAACAATACCGAGGTGGTTTAAACAAAAAGCGCCAAAAATCGTATAAAAAAGTTTCAAGGCTACTTATATACATATTAATTTTTCAATCATCTTTTTATTAAACCTCGAAAAATTTCAAGGTGGGATGAGTATTGCAAGACTTTCCTTATGCATAATGCTAGAGGTCATTTATGTATTTCAAATATTTAAAAGCAATAAAATGACATTCATTTTCTAAATAAGCTAATCGTCTCTTAAAATAAAAATCCGGCTACTTTTTGAATATAGTGAATAACAAAAATCTTGTTCCGTATACATATATTAAAAAAAACTACAATACTCCAATATTAACTTATTAGAAGCATGAATGAATATTTATTGTTTATTTCAATATGTAAACCTTATTCTACCGAAAGGACAAAAATTGTCTGAAATATAACTATTGATATAACATACAGTTCTATAATTCGAAGGCATCTATACTTATGTAGAGTATCAATTTAGATGAATAACTAAGTATCCGTGTGTACAGACATATTTTGGATTGCTCGTGTATGTACAGTCTATAGGCGATAGTATTCCTACTCGTTTGAATGCACATATGCTTAAATATTTCAATACATCGTTCGGTACTTATATGCTGATTAAATTTCTAATTTAAAAATACCAAATGAAATCACCTAAAGATTTCAAATCACTAACTTTACAAAACACTTATTTTATTCAAATGTATTTTTTCCATTATCATTAACATAATATAAATTTGAAATAAATATAATCACTTAACATGTATATTAGCAAGAGATTGCTCTTAATTATAACTATAACGGCTATCGGTGTCAAGTGTTTCTATTAATTTTACTGGCAAATATCAGAAAATTTTTTGAAATCATTTTGTAAATTCAAGAACGCAATTTACTCGTTATAATCAACAAATTTTAAACTTAAATGACCTTCGATTGTTATCTTATGAAATTTCCATTGACTTGTTTTTCTTACTATAAGCCCTCTAGGAACTCAACGGTCTAAGGGAATTCCCGGTGGAAACCTGTTATACTTAACGCAAAACAAATTATCATCTATGTCTTTTACATGATCTTGGGTAACCCAATCTTTCATTGACTGCTTTTTAGCTCTGGTTTTTACCCATAATTATTCAAGTATATGGAACTGAAGGATCCTTTCAAGGGCAACGATATTTTAAGCAGAAGCACTCAGTATTATGTAAACAAATCCTTTATCAATTGAATTTTAAACAAATACATCATTATTATTGTTTTGAAATTTGATGAGCAGTAAGTATGAATAAATTAATTAAAATAAGGATAAACAGTTTAAATATTCAAAGACTATTAAAATTAAATTTACATATGACTTCTTTTATCATTAAATTTATACAAATGATTTCGAGCGAAGTTGACTTGAATAGCTAAGTACTCTGTGTAATTTTTGTAACAAAAGATCAAATATTTATAAAAAAAGTCAATAATAATATCAAAATGGGCTTTAAGGATGTTGAATGGTGCAAAAAAACGCCAACAATGATGACGTCACGGGCCCAAAGCATCATCGTCATCAATATCGTCTTCGGCATAAGCGGTTACATCTACCTAATAATAAAGAACCAGTCTGGGTTTCTTGTTTGTGCAACTCGTTTCGATCAGGCTATATAAATTGTGGCGCACTTTGTCCGAACGCCAGTTTTCTCCTAGCTCTTGTTTGGGTAAGAACTTTGATTATAGCTTCAAAATGGTAAAATACGCTATTGCCTTCGTTTTGGCCTTTGCGGCTGTAGCTACTGGTTTTCCTCAACACGAGCAGCATCCCGATGGAAGTGAACATTACCCAGGAGATGGACATGATCATCACATTGGTAAGAATATCAATATGCGATATCTTTAAAAATTCTCTATTTGTTTCAAACTAATCATAATCATTTATAGTAAGGATTGTTCGTCACATTGCTATGCAGAATGGACCAGAACATTACCCTGGAGATGGGCATGACCATCATGTTGGTTGGTATTTTTGTGACACATTTTTCTAATTATTCAAAACTTTAGCGATTAAATCTGCAAATCATATATTAATTTTAGTTAGAGTAGTCCGAGAAGCTGATCCCACTCATCACCATGACCATTACCATGGACATGGGCACGGCCACGGTCACGGTCAAGTTCCTTACCCTCACGGTGGCGGTTTTGGACATGGTGTTGGCCCAGTAGGTATCGGTCATGGAGGTATTGGTCATGGACATGGAGTAGCTCCAGGCTACGGCGGATTCAACAATGGATTTGGTAATGCTAACGCTAATGCTCAAGCCAATGCTCAAGCTTCTAGTTTTGGCGTCGGTGGACCTTTTGGTGGTTCGAGTGGATCATTTGCTCAGGCCAATGCTAATGCTGGGTAATTTTTATAACATACCTTTTCGGTAATTTAATTTATAACATAATCATTACTATGATTTTATGTATTTTTTCAGAGCATTCGGTAGATAAATTGGTTCATTAACAAAAACAGATATTAGTTAAAATTCACATTGAAAACATAAACTAAAAATAATCTGACCATTTGAACATTAAGACGCTCATCAAAAATATAGTAAATATAATTTATTGGCATTAATGTTTATGGTAATCTTTATAAAATTTGTAAGATATTTAAGTTCTTATAATGTTTTAAATAAGTTGTATAAATAAACTTAACTTTATATACAATTTATGTATTCTACACTTTTTTCACTCTCCTCAGTTCCTAATAAATTTCATGAATAAATTATAATATTATAATACTAAAATTTAAAACTATAGAAATTTTGTATGTAGTTAAATGTTAAAATCACAAAATATATATTAATAAATAAAAACCTTCAAATTATGATAATCGAAAAACAAAATGATTTCGTGGTAAATTTTGAACTCAAATAAAATGTATAGTCATTAAAATTTTCGTTTTTTAATGATCCCTCTGACTAGATTTCTGGAATCCATTGAAATACATTGAAGTATGCAAAGATCAGAACCAGACGTGCATTTTTTTAATTCCTTAGATCAATCGTTTGAAAGTAAAAGTTTCATCAGCTGTGGTAGCATCTTAAAATAAAAAATTGTTCAATTTTATTCGTAGCTTGTGATCTTTATCATCATGAAATATTTCTTACAAACCTTTTATTTATCTACCGATATAACCACCGTAGGGGTTATGCTCCATACCAGTGAAATTGTTATTTTTAAGTCTTATGATTTCAACTATCGGTCGAATTGCTATATCATCAATAGTTTCCGAAGTTGGAAAACACTCGCTCAGTTTCTGTAGCAAAATTGAAAAAACCTAAATTATTAATTGGAAAAAAATCAATGAAAAACATACTTCAACAAATTTTTTACCTTACATTTTCTTGCCATTCTTTTTGATAAACACCAATATTTTTCTCCCAATGTACAATAATCAATCACGTGACTTGTATTGAGCTAATCAACAACAGACTATAGTCGTTTATAAAATTTA
Source organism: Trichogramma pretiosum (assembly GCF_000599845.2). NCBI lineage: Eukaryota > Metazoa > Arthropoda > Insecta > Hymenoptera > Trichogrammatidae > Trichogramma > Trichogramma pretiosum. The sequence goes on along the minus strand of NW_019640836.1, from coordinate 308,059 downwards.
TTCAGATTAGCATTTTTACAATTTCAGATTAATTCTTACCTTGAGCAAAAATAACAACGAAAACACAAGTAGACTGAAAAAATATAATGATTTCATTGTTGTATCTGTGCGTTTTATGCGTACCTGTTGTATCACTACGAGGGCTTTCTTTTTTCAAATATAGCGCGTTTTTATTCAACTTCAACTTATATTTATGAGCAAGCCAAATTATTTAATTAATTATTTATGAATTCGTTCACTACACAGATTCATAATTATATTTTCTCTTGATCCAGATGAAAATATTCAAGTTTCAAGGATTTTATGTAAAAAATCCAACTTTTGCAACATATTGTACCAGAGAGTAATATTATACAAAACTGGAAGAAGCCACATTAAACGATAATAACCAGCAACTGAGTACTGACACTGTTTATAAATGCAGTGAGCTCTCGTGTAAAGAGTGACACATATCATTGATAAATGATTGACGTATTATGAGTTTAATCTTTGTATTTCTTTGATACGAAGAAACATTCATCGTGCCTAAAATGTTTTAAATATTTTGTCAGAGATTTATATATTTCCTTCCAGTCACGTTTTGTATTGCAAGTAGTATTATTAACAAATATGCAATTTTCGAATTAACATGGATGAATAGCTAAAGTTAAAAACAATTAAAAATACTGGAAAAGTGCAAGGTTATTAAAATATGAATAAGTCTGTGAAGTGACAAACATTATATTATGTAAAGTTATCGTCAAGTCTAACAATTCTAAGGTTATATGATTTTTTCTAATAAAAAAATTTTTATATTATTTCTAATCATTTTTTATTGAATCTGAAAATTTTAAGTTTCCTATGATAATGATAAAAAGATAAAATTTAATTTAATAAAAGTCAAATATGAATAATCGAATTATCTAATTTTTTAACTACATATTTTTAACATAATAAAAATGTAGACGTGCTATATTATTGTTGAGTTAACCCGAAGTTTTGTGGATCAAGTTGAAAGCTGTATATGAAGTCTTCATTAGCTGAAAAAATTGTTTTTTTTAATCACTGAAAGTTATATAGATACCATAAAAAAGTGGTTTACCCAAACAAAAGTATCTAAAGATAACGTAAATTGCCCTTTCCAAGATATAGCTTCAACGTTGTTTGCTAATATTAACATCATCGTTAATAATTTTTGCTGGTTTACTTGTAATGAAGTCCAATTACTTTTATAAATATTATTTTTGAATTCCAATTCCTGGCAAAAATATTAAGGAAAACATGAAAATGAGTTAAGTGTCAAATAAAAATTAAAGACAAGAAATTAAAATAGTTACGTTCGACTTCAATTCTTCTCCGTATTTACAATAAAGAAATACTTGACAAAGCATACATGATAAATACATGGTGAATCCTAAGAACTCCAAGGTAAAAACATCGTTTTGTGATAATTGGAATATACTAGCGCACAAAGTAAGAGAACTCAAAAAGAAAAGCGGAGCAATAACAATCATAAAAGCCGTCTGAATACGTTTAACAGTTTTTTTCACCATTCCATAATGAGTTATTGTTTGTTTTAATAAAAACTCGTCGTTTTTTGAAATTGATTCTTGAAATCTGTAACTTACAAGCTCATACTGGCCAGAGGTTAGTAAAATAAAACCATAAATCATGGTATCCATTGAAACGTTGATGAAAATTCCAAAAATCAAAGCTACGAGCTGGATGACATATGTTACAGAAAATCCCAGTGTTGTTTCATCGTCGTAGAATTGATAAGTTTTAAAAGGTAACTCAAAATTCTCAGGGTCAAGAGTTACAAAAGGTAGTAGACAAAAAAATACTCCAGTGCTTTGAGACAATATTAATATGATCCTAAACATGTTGTATGCACTTTTTGAATACATTTTCAATATTTTTTCCTCTTCAGGCGAACATGCTTTATACATATCATGTCGAAACATTTTTAAAAGATGTAATACACTTTGACGTCGCATGATGAAATTTAAAATTTTTAAACACAATAAAATGTAGGTAACAGTCAAAAACATGACATCGATAAGTTCCTCAAGATCTTCCAGAAAAAAGTAAAGTTTAATAATTTGAACAATAGTAAAGTAGAATATAACCGTAATTAATGAAAATCCCCAAATAGATTTCAAAATGTTTTTATCAGAATCGGTTTCGGTCCAAATCCCACAAAATTGGAGTAAACGAAAATTAGCTGGTATAATATCCATTTTTTCTCTCAGATATTCACAGAACTAAACCACGAAACTTTACAGGAACAATAGCAGTATAGATAAGTTAGTTAGTATGCATCATAATTTCCTTTAATAAAGACGAATGTCGTTGATGTATTCGACGTGAATTTGCATATTTGATTGGTAATTTACAGTACAGGAGTGTACTAGAGTAAGAAGAGTTATACTGTACTGTAATAGTTATTCCGTCAATAATTTGAGATTTATATCGTATCAGTTGTCATATACTGATAATAACTAGATTCGAGTTTCAATTTCAAAGTGCTGTATGTGTAACGTATTAGACAACACTTCATTAAAATATGACTGCTTGAAAAGTGAAAAAATATGTGCTATGTTATTCTAGCCCCTTCGAAAGTCGAATTGATTTATTATTAATGTTTTATTTCTTTTATAAACTTTCATAAATGTAAATAAAGGATCGAATTCGGATTCACATAAAAGCTTATAACAGTTTAATATTTTAATTAATTTCATTTTTTTTTAATCGATAAAGTTTATTAATTTATGGCTGGAAATTTTAGCTAGTTCTAAGTTTAAATGTATTATTGGAATCGATATGAATGGGTATAAAAGTTGTAAAAATTTTATAAGAACGTATAAAGTTTTTTAAAAGTTTATACAATTTTTTGAATGGTTTTTTCTTTTTTTAAAGGTTGAACAATTTTGAGTTTCAAATGGAAAATGGATGATAGTTGCTTTTATATAGCGTAAAGTACGCAATCAAATCGAACTTTTAGAAATGTTCATATAAAATGAGTCTTCAATCTGACATTATATGTAAGTTTATAAAAATTTTTAGAAAGTTTGATAAAATTATACCAAAATACGTTTCCTGTCGGGGAGACTAGTAAAACAAACCTAGCTATAAAAATATTTATGGTTTAGAAATGGTTTTTATATTGTAAAATATGGTATCTTAACGTAACTTTATAAATTCGAATAAAATTCAATTATAATTTGTATCATGATGAGAGTGAGAAAAGTATTATTTATTGCTTACATTGTGCATATCAAAGTGTAGATGCTTTTTGGACTAAATGTTTAAACTAATTTTAGACGCGTTGTAGTAAATTGAAGGCGGCGTAAGAAGTTTTAACAATCTGTAAAAAAATTATTATTTTTACAGAAACAAAAAATAATCTTTTAATTCAAATTGTAAATATGTATTAAATTATTACGACACCCATAAAAATGTCTCCATAGATAAAGCACACAATCCGTGAAATGAAATATTTTTGCTATTTCGAGACACTGAGTTCAAAAACCAGATGTGTCGACGGTCTTTATTAGATAAATCCAGCCAATTTCCCATGTAGTAAGTTTCAGTGATAGCTCTACTCTGGTAAGTAGTTAATTGTGTATGCACATAATGTATTTCCCATTTATATGTATATTTTACAATATGTACATTTATATTTAATATTTACCTCATATCCTAATTCATTACCAAACCAGCAATATAAAAATACTTGAGTAAGTATACAGATGAAGTAAAAGAAAATGGAAAAAAACTCAAAACTGGCTAACTTAAGCTGTAAATTGTTTTTAAAGTATTATGTACAGTTTCAGTAATGAATTGTTTACATGGATTATATTGTATAGTTAGTGAATAGAATTAATATTCGGATTACCTTCGATAGTTGATAAATACTGGATGCTAATGTGATCAAACTACTCAAAAAGAAAAAGAAAATAACTTGTGAGAAGAATGCTTTTATTTTTCTTATCAACTTTATGATCAACATATGATGTTCAACACAATTCTGCACATCGTTTGAAGTTTTAGCATTTGTTATTCGAAACCCATTTAATTTTAATTGTCCGCAAATCAGTATAGAGAATCCACTTAGTAAACTATCCATTGAAATATTTAAAGTTATGCCATAAAAAGTAGATAGTGCTTGGATAGAATATGCTATCCAATAATTAACACTTTTGGTGATATCAAAAAATTGAAATGTTTTTATCGGAAGATTAATTTTTCTATTTTCCGTGGATAAAATAGAAGTTGAAAATAAAACTACACCGCAGAGTAAACAAAAACTTAAAAATGTTAAAAGAACATTTCTTGATAATTTACGAAAAAAATTTAGAACATCTTCTTCTTCTGTCGATTTTGGTTCACAGTGAAAAGATTTCAAATCATCTAGTATCTCTTGCATTTCTTCTTGATGAATTAAAAAGTTCCAGAGTTTAAGACACAAAGTAACATAAGTCAAAGTTAAATAAAGAACTTCTGAAAATTCATCGACGCTACCTTGCATACATATTAATTCTAATATTTGGCCCATAGTTATTTGAATAATAATAAATAGTACTACTATTTTGTAGGTATACTTTATAACTGGCAATTCATTATTATGATTGTGCCACATTCCACAAAATTGTAGGATTTGAAAATGAAGTGGCAAATCCATTACAAAATTTTTCTGAATTTCAATCTTAATTTATATGCGTTCAAGTGAGTAAAACAGAATAAAATGAATTCCTTAATACAATAAATAACTTGCCAAGTTATAATACCGATTTAAATTTCACTACACTCGAACGGCATAGTGGACTATATTTGTACTGTTAGATAATTGGATAAGATAGCCACATTATCTATGCACAAATAATTCGAATCACATACTTAAATCTGACAGCAGTCATCAAAGTGTCATATAAACTAAGTTTAATTTGTCAAACTCTAAGCTTTTTCGAATAACAAAGGAAAATCGCTTGAATACCTCTAAAAGAGCCGTGCCCAATTTGAAATTTGCATGTTATTTTAAAAAGTGAATCTCAGGTGACACATTCTTATTATTCTTAGATTACATGAGTAAGAATGTACAATTTACAATACAAATAAACGGTATAAAAATAACAAAAGTATTATTTGTGAAGTTTACTAGTAAAAATGCTGCAATGGCAAACTGTAGATAAACTTCTTTGAATTCAAATATTTTAATAGAAACTTAAGCGTATACATACTACAAATATAATTATGCAATAAAATAATTGGGTCGATTTTTGAAATTATTCTGTGTGATTATAAGTTTGTAAAACGCGATTGAGAATCGCACTCCATGGTTTCATAATTTTTTTATTACTTCCTAAATTAGGTTTATCTTGTAGACTTAATGAAAAATTTAAATTATGTTTTCGAATATCTTCTTTGAGTCGGTTTAGTACATCATTGATAGCTATGGGTTTACTATTTTCATCATTTTTACTGTATTTATTAATGGATTTGTTCGTTTTAAATTTTTTTTTACTTTTCCTCTTACCGTCTCTTACTTTTTTAAGCTTAGAATTTTTAGATTTATGAACCGTTTCATCAATTTTCCTATTTGGCTTTGATTTCGTCGTCAACAATGTGAAAGTTTTCGTATAAAAATTTTGACTCGACAGTGTTACTGTTTGAGGTATACGTGTAGTTCCCACTTTAATTTTTTCATCCAAGCTCGAATCGATTATTTTTTGAAGCTCAACTTTCGTCTGAGATGTTTGGTTTTGCTTGTTTTTATCACTTACTATTGAGTCAGTGCGAATTAATTGTGATGTTTCGTCGAAAGTTGTATTGAGTTTTTTATTACTATTATTCTCTGAAAGAAGATCATATTCTTTGTTATATAAATTTGTTGTAGGTAATGTTACATGTGAATTTTCGGTTTGAGAAATTGTGGAAGTATCATTTCTTAAATTTGATTCAAATGTAGAACCTATCATTTTTATAAAATCTTGTGTAGTTGTTCTATAATAAACTGTTGAATCAGTCGGATACGGTACACGAGTTGTTTCCAATTTCAAAGTTGACTCAGGAGAAATAGTAGATTTAGTTAAACTTGTTAATGAAGCTGTTACAAAAGTAGGTTTTGATGGTAGGAATTCTGTTGGAACAGTTTTATCTTCCTGCGTAAATTTTTCAATTGGAGGTGTTGAAAAGGAAAATATAGTTGAGCCAGTCGTTTCTTCTCGTACGACTGTATCAAATGATGGCGTCGACTTAGAAAATACTGTTGGATCTGTTATTTCCTCTTGAGTAGTAGTTTTATGGTTGACCGTTGATTGAGGAAACATCCATGAACTAGTTGTGTCTTCTTGAAAAGTATTTTCAAATATAGGTGTTGATTGATAATATATCGTTGAATTAATTATATCTGTTTGATAAGTTTCTTCGATATCATTCGACCTATTGTTTTTAAGTATTTTTCTAAAATCACACGCGTCAGACCCTAAAATGATACGATTATTTATGTATGGAAATCCAATAAATAAAAATAAAAAAAAATTATTGAAGAACTCACATTTCTGGCATATATAGTTTCGTGGAATAGAGCAACTAAGGCCATAAAATTTAGGTTCTGCTGAAGGTCCTTGTTCCATATTTAAACAATTTCCACTTTCATCTATGACTTCATTCAAAATGAAATTACTATCAATATCAAAAATTTTCTTTTCAGTCCTGCTCCATGTCCAAGATTCATTTTTTTTCAATCCATCAATCCAAAATTGTTTTAATTCTATGATTAATATCTGCATTTATCAAATGAAATCTTGTTTAAATTATAAATGAATAATATTCTTTTAGTACAAAGCAAAAATGTATTACTAACTATCACGTTTATCAAACATGATTTGCATCATATCGTTCATAGTTTCAAAAGAATCTAGAATTGCTAAAGTTGCATTATTTTCTAAACAAAGTCTGTAAGCTTTTTCCCATGGCACAGGTGATATGCCTATAAGATACGAACAATTACCAATATTAATTAATGCAGGTTTCGTAGCTTGAAACTCTTCTGTGGCTAAAATTGTTACAGGTTTTCAATTTCAATCAAGGATCAAAACTAATTAATTAACACATATTAAGATATGATCATTGTTACTGTGTTACTCACGAGTTTGACACCACACTCCAAACTTTTTATTGCAATTCACTCTCAAAAAAGTTGATAGTTTAATCATGTGTCGATCTAATATTAAACACTCGCCAAATTTTTCAGGATTTGCTATGTAATTTTCAGATATATTTTTTCCTGATGGTAGCCATTTCCAAACGTAATTTTTTCTATGCCCACCTATCCAAGTACTTTCAATTGCCTCTATTATGAATAAAAATAGTATTATACTGTTTCTCTAATAATAAATTGAAATATTGAAAATTTTACTTGGCCTCATTCTTAACATTTCCCAGCTCAAGTTCTCAATTTCAAATGCAGATGAAACTTCGGCTATTTGTAGGCCTTGATGACGGCAGTAAACAACTGCCTGCATCCAAGATAACTTTTCAGGATAAAATGTGAATACCTTGTCGTTCACTTCGATAGATGCAGGAGTTGAATAATTTAAATCATCTGAAAATTCGAACTTGATTAAAAATTAGTTACAAATTGAGTCAATCAATTCAAGATTAATTGTACTTTTTTGACATATAAATGATCTAAATTCATCGCACAGAATGGGAGTAAATGTAATCCCCTGATGATTCTTGTGTGAAACTGTTAGACAGTAAGAAACGTCATTCATTGAATTTAGGAATTTTATTGTCGATGTTTCATTTATTTTATTCAGATCAACTTGTTTATTTGATGTCATCCAAATCCAATTCCTAGAACCCGAAAGCCGTGAACCAATCCAAAATTGAACGCCTTCTGCAAAAATATCTTATAATTAAAATGCAAATAATTTTAAAATTATTATAATAATTCTACTATTAAACAACCTTCGTTCATTTTACTAAAGTAATCACTGATGATCAATGCTTCTTTTTCGGCATCCAATATAGCCAAATTTGATTTATGTTCAGAACAAATGATTTGAGCTTCATCCCACGTTACACGATAATCGTAAAATGTATAATGGATGTAGTCCAATACAACAGTTTTGCTTTGAAAGTGTCTAAAATTCATATCTAATTTTCTTTAATTTACTCGCTTGTTATTATTATCTACTAATAAAAAAAGATTTTTACCATTAGAATTTGATTGCTTTAAGTTTAATTTCACAACTATTAAAAACAATATAAATTTGAGCATATCGGTAAAATGATCAAAATAACTTTTATGTTTATGTTCGAATTTTATCAATTGAAGTTCTGGTTTTATTCATGGTTTTAGTCCTCTTTGAAAATGATCGATGACTGTCGCCACAAAAAAACACGTAGAAACGTACACAATCACGCTATTACAAGCTTTGAGCATAATCTCGAATTCTTCGGCTACTAGCATTAAAAACAAAAGTGTGAGTCGGTATCGTAATCGTCAACGGTGTTGCGTGACTAATAACTAATAGCGAACTATTTTAACCATCAGCTATATGAAATGCATTTGAAATCAAATTGCATAAATGTACTTATTCATAGGTTGAAAAAGAAATATTTTAAAAATACATTAATGAGTTAATGGTAAAAAATCATAAAAAGTTTCTGAAAGTGCCACATTTATTGTAAATAATTTTATGTGCATTTCAAAAAGTTTACACTTTTTACAGAAATGAATCATGCAATCTTGTTAAGATTGCTAAGATTGTGAGTCAGTCTAGCACATAACACACTTACGCAGAGAGAAAAAACATTATTAAACAGAAGTGAACAATTTTAAATGCATGAATTTTCAAAGTATATTAAAATTACTATTATAGAGTTTTATAAAAGCTTTAAGAAACTTCACGTAATAAGTTGAAAGCTCCATAAGAAGTTTTAACCACCTGTAATAAAAGATTATACGAATAACTTAATTGAAATTATAGAGAAAATCAAAAAAAATTTTAATTAACAAGAAAATTTTTTTTAAGTATTCATTATAGTGATTCATGACGAGTTATAGTTAATGTTTTTATTATGGCATCTGATTTTATTTAATAAATATTTACCCATAAAAAAGTAGACATTGATAATTGACATTGGCCATGAAATGAAATATTAGAACTGGTTTGAGCTTTGAGCATTAAAAAACACATTGATTGACGATGTTTTTTGTTAAAATCCATCCAGTTTCCCATATAAATAGCATTTGCAACTTCACTACTCTGAGTTTAAAAAATGTCATAATTCTTAGCTTTTAATTTCCTTATTTGGTTTTGGCATGTATATTTCAGTAAATCCCTATAAAATTATAATTTTACCTGTAATTTTAATTCGTTGCCAAACCAACAATAAATGTATACTTGAGACAGCATTAATAAAAAATATGTAGAAATAAATACAAATCCAATACTCATAATCGGTAGCTGCAACATAATACATGATATTAATTAATTACTCACGATTCCATAAAAATATATTCTTTGATAATTTCTTCGAGATTTTTGGATTGATTTTCACCTTAGACATTATGAAAATGCTGGTGCATAAAACAATCAAGCTAAATGTAAAACATGGCGCAATTACGGGAACAAAAAAAGATTCAATTTTATTTCTTATTCCAAGAATTACTTTGTGATGGGCTACACATTCTTTGATTGAACTTCCATTGCTAAGGTTACTCAATCTCATGCAGTGTATCTTAAATTGTCCTTTTGCTGCTGTCAAAAATCCAAAAACCATAGTATCCATCGACACGTTTAAGGCAACTCCATAAATTGATGACACCACCTCCAAAGTATAAAAAATCCAATAATTTCGTCGATTGTTTAATATATTTTTGGGCAATTTTAATGCCAGTGGTAATTTAGTAGTATCAAAACCCTCATCTATGACAGGTGCAATAAAGAGGAACGCAGTACATATCATTGAAAGCCACATTATCAACGTCCAAAGTTTGCTAGCACTTTTGATGTAGCCAGAAATTACAGCTGCTTCTTTATCGTTTTTTGGTAAACAATGCGGTGATCGAAAGTCTTCAAGTAATTCTACCATTTCACGACGACGAGTAGTAAAATTAAAAATTTTCATGCACAAACCAACGTAAGTAAAGCTGACAGACAAAGCATCGGAGAATTCTTCAATACTTTCACGGGAATCTGTTGCACCCAATATTTGGAAAATAGTAAATTGAAAGATAATTAACATTACAATTATTTTGTAAGAGTTTTTTAAAACCGTAAAGGTTTTATTTTCCTGCCAAATGCCACAAATTTGAAAAGTTTGAAAATTTTTAGGCAAAAGATCCATTATATCATATATACTAATCTGAATCTATATTAACTTGAGATTATTTATGATAATTTAATTTTAAAAAATTAATTCTCAAAGAAATATTTTTATCTATTTTAAAGTTTGACAAATCACGGAGCTATAGATCTATTAAAGCGCTTGTACATTGTAAGAATGTATAACCCTAACTTATAAATCGACTCTATTTATTATTAACGTGTAATTATTTGAATTTCCACAATACAATAAGATATCAAACATTGATCGTCATTATAGTAATCGTTGCAGTCAAATGGTAGTTTAACTAAATTATGTGCTTTTTTAAAGGTTCATTGTTATAGTATAACTAGACTCGTACACGCAATTTGCACGCTTGGCGACTATTCAAAAAAATTAGATTTTTTAAACATAAACAAACAATATTGTTTGAACCCGTTCGATTGATGTAAATTAACATAACTATATAAAGCTCGATGAAAATATACGATGAATACACGATACTGATGATGAATCAGTATGCTGGCTTACTTTATTCGGCAATATTATGATTAGATCTTTGACAAAAAACAAAAAATTGAGTAGTTGTTTGTTTAAAATAGAGAAAAAAATATTCATTTTATCCTTAAAATTGAAAATATTCTATTGGAAAAAGTTCTTATTGAGTATGGTATAATATTTGAAAATGCAACTCACTGGAACTAACTTGTATGTATGAATAAAAATTAACTAATATTATTTCAAAAATTCGTTGGAAAACAATTGGCAAACTTTTATTAAATATAGTATTTGAGATTTACAAATAATATTTATTATGGACTTTCAGAAATCCAAATTTATGCAGAAAATCCGGGTGGTGCTTTAATAAAATATAATAAAACTAAGTTTAACTAAGATTTTCAGGTCGGTAAAAGGTTGTTAAAACCTTTAAGATACTTGTTGCAACAGATTAAAAGCTCCATACGATGTTTTAACAATCTGCAACACATTTTTTCTAAATAAGTTAAAAGTAATAATCAAATTATCGTGATAGTTATAAATTTACAAAAGAAACTTGATTATATTTCTATGATAAAAGTAACACATTAATCTTCAAGACCAATATATTGTAATGCGACACAATCACACACACACACACACACACACACACACACACACACACACACACACACACACACACACACACACACACAGGTTTATACGATTTTTGTTATTATATTATAAATTTAATTAAATCATACCCATATGAAAGTATCCATAGATAGTTGGCACTGCCCGTGATATGAAATGTTTGAACCTGATTGAGCTTTCATCATTGCAAAACGAAGCGTGCGTCGGCTTTCATTCGAGTATTCTATCCAATTACCCATATAAATGGAGTCTGACACTGCTTTGCTCTGAAATTTTAAATTACTAGTCATATCGTCATTTTTTAATGAATGAGCAAATTTTTATCACCTGCAGTTCCAACTCATTGCCGTACCAGCAATAAAAGTATACCATGAATAACATACACACAAAATACATGGCTAGAGAAATAAATTCAGGACTTGCAATTTTTTGCTAGATTGGTAAAGATAAAAGAGGGAAAGAGTCCAAAAGAGTGTTTTTTTTGTAATTAAAATTTGTGAAATTAATATACGTACCTGAGACATTCGAAAAATACTGGTACACAAAATAATTAAACTAAATGTAAAAAGTGGAGCAATAACACGGATAAAAAAAGATTCGATTTTATGTCTTATTCCAAGAAGTAACTTGTGATGAGCCATGCATTCTTTGATTGAATCTTGATTGCTAAGGTTGCTTGATCTCATGCAATTAATTTTGAATTGTCCAGCTGCTGACATCATAAATCCATAGACCATTGTATCCATCGATACGTTCAAAAACACTCCATAAATCGTTGCTACGAACTGTGAGGCGTAAGCCATCCAATAATTGAATCGGCTGCTCGAAATATCGTATGGTTCGTACATTTGATAAGGCAAAATACTGCAATTGGTACTAAACTGCATGATAGGGGCCATGACGAGTGAAAAATTTGTAAATTGTGATAGACCCATAATAGCCATGAAAAGTTTCCCAGATACCCTCCTATAATCACGGACGATACTCAGTTCATCTTCATTTTGAGCCTGGCAATATGTAGATCGGAAGTCGTCGAGCAGCTCTGTCATTTCTTGTCGTCGCACCACGAAATTCAAAATTTTCATGCACAAAGCCACGTAAGTAAAAGTTACGAAAAGAGCATCGGAAAATTCGTCCACACTATTGCTGGCATTAGGTATTCCAAGTATTTGACAAATTGTGAATTGAAAAACAATGAACATTACGGTGAATTTGTAAAATTTTTTCAAAAATAGAAATTTCTCCCCCTCGTGCCATACTCCACAAAAAAGACACGTTCGAAAATTATAAGGTAAAATATCCATTCTTTTATTTGATAATTGTTTGAATACTACTTGAATGTAAATAACGAAAGATTACCAATAGAGACGATTTTATTGTATGTGCGTCATTGTAAAAATACGTACTATATTATCAGAGCAGGTTATTAAATAAGCTGCAATGAAGTAAGTTTGTACTTGCGATAAAAACCTATTGTATAATTAAATTTAAATCCATTCAAGTCGTGAAATAAAGTTATACATACAATTCTTAAGATTTTTTTTCTAAATTTTTAAACAATCTTTTTTTAATTAATTTGTTTAGTTTAAATGATTTATTTTTGAAAATATTTTTTTCATAACAGTTCATAAGAAACTAGTTACGTTAAAGATGATTGTTTGCTTAGCAACTCACTTGTCAACCCTTTTGTCCATAACTCACTCCACATAATAGTTCTCTTATAGCGAGATAATGATATGTTCGAGGTATATAAGCTTCGCATTGCGAAATATTTCCCTTACATTTTTTACTGTTTAATATTTTATCTACGTTGCATAATATAAGCTTAACTCGCTAATAAAATTATGATACGATAAAGAAAAAAATTTTTTGTGTGGGTTTTAGAATAGTAAAATCTATATTTAATGGAAACATTTTACTTGGGTATTGAAAAAAAGTATTTTTAAACGGATAATATTTCTAAAATTTAAAAGTGTTATTTAAACGAAATCTTAAAAAATAATTACATATCTTTATATTATATGATGGAATGTGTTTATAATGGCCCACAATGGCAATTTCGTACTCAAATTTACTTGCGACAATAAAGTTAAATGGAAGGTAATTTTTTAACATTTTTAGAGATAGTTATACTTATGAATATTTACACTGCAGAAACATTATGCAATATGGAATAATGCATAAACCAGAAAATAATACAAATATACAGGCACGCGTTATTTTTATTTGTCGAATACCACACAGGAATTTTATACCCCAAAAAATATAAAATGTAATCACGAAACTTTGGTTTTAACTTATTTTATCGTACTAAAATGCATAATATTATATAATCAAAATATATAATATTTCAAAGTACATGTTTTACATTTAGCTACAGTAATTTCTCCTTACAGAGGCCCAGCTCATCTTTGCATAGTTTCAAAGGCTCGGGTAACTGTTTAGCTAGATTTCACTGGTCTCTCTTAAAGATTTCACTTATAACTAATGCAGACTACTTCATTACACGCATAATAATTTACTGTGAAAATTATAAATCAACGAACTCACACGTTACACAGACTTTAAATGAGACATTTTATAGATTTAGCGATGATAATACGTAACTTGACCTATGGTAGCATCTAGATCGAAAGATAAAATACAACGAATGCAATAGATAAATTTGACCAGGTATCGATTCATAAATAGAATAAGTAAAATAGTAGTCAAAGTATAACAACAGTCAGGTGAGTGACTCGAACGATGACATTACGATGATTTTAAATTATTCGAAGAAAGCTTTGTTTCGTGTAATTAACGTTTGTTCGGCCTTCGGAAGATACCAGCGAACAAGACAGTACGCGACGGTCTGTCGTAGATGAAGTAAGCGAAGGGATGATTGGCGGTGAAAAATGCCGGCTCCGTAGGCCTGCTGGATCGGAAGCTGAAGAGGGCCGTGGCCGCGGCGGCCGTCGTGCCCTCCTCGGTGATCTCGATCTTGGCCCGGTGCACGGCGTCGCCGAGGGTGATGGGCTTCTCGCCCTCCTCGACGAAGGCCCCGAAGTCGGAGTTGGCGCTGTCGAGCACGGATTCGGCGCCCATGGCGTCGAGCAGCGTCTTCACGGGCAGCTCGCGCTCCAGGCTGAACTTGGGTATCTGCAGGTCGACCTCGCGCGCCGGCATGCCGCTGTCGAGGATGTCCCTGAGCTCCTTGGCGCTGTCCTGGTTATCGGACAGACGATTGAGCAGCTGGCGCACGCCGTTGGACTTGGGCTGGCCGGCGGAACGAGCGGCCGCCGCGGCTTGCTGGGTTTGCACGAACGGCGGCAGCAGGATGTACATGGACACGTCGTCTCCTTTGTAAGGCAATTGCAGGATGTGCACGCCGAGCTCCTCCGAGACCACTGCAACGAGGAAATATATGCTTGTTGCGGACGATCCTTTCTTGCTTTTTATACCAACTAAACGCGAGTTATCTTACTGTGACTGAAGGATCCCTTCTGACGCATGAACGTGGCGATGGTCATGTTCTCCTGGCCGAGGTAAAACACGTCGCGCTTGGTGTTCTCGGGCAAGAATTTGCTCTGCCAGAGTCCCTTGAAGTAGACGGCGTTGGCCAGGACGGCGTCGGTGCTATCGTCGATGGCGCTCGGGGGCAGCAGGTCCTGGATGTTGCCGCGAGTCTCGCTGCTCACCCAGTCGTTGATGCGCTTGCGGCTGGCCTCGGGATCGGCGCGGAAGTCCTCGCGCTGAAGCTCCTCGCCGTAAAAGTCGAGCACGCACTGGCGCAGCCGCTTGGCGCTGCTCAGCCACAAGCGATTCGCCACCCGGTACTCGTAATTGTCGCTCGAGTTTGCCTAAAATACACATCGAGCATAGCAAAAGTTTTTAGAAATTACATCGGCTCCTTTTGCGCGCTCGTGCGCTTCGAAAAATTCATCGTCGCAAAGTGCAGCAGAGTCGGGAATGAAAAACGGCTGCACGCGATCGGCTCGCGCTCCAAAGCCGCAACGGCCTCGACTAAATAAGCACTTGTATATTTTTTGTCCCGAATACAATGCGGCACTCTCGGCAGACTGCAATGAGCATAAACTTTTATGTACCCGCGACTCGTACACGACTAAGCAGAGCAAACTAATTTTCCGCGCCGCGTGTTGCGGACAATAATATTTATTTATCGATTCAAAACTGCGATTGCGATGCGGGGAAAAGCGGCCGCGTTCTTACCTTGCGTGCCAATTCGAGGGACTTTTCGTAAGCGTAGAATCTCTGCACATCGAGTTTGTTAAAGTCTTCAGGGATGTTGAGGGCTTTGCGCAGAGAAGTCTCGGTCTTGCCGTGGGCGCCGGAGTAGGCGAGCCCCAGGGCCTCGTACAGGCTGTGCGGGCTGAAGAAGATGTTATCCTGCGTCTCGATCTCGGAGATTTTCTTCAGCGACTCGAGGGCGAAGTCGAAGCGGGCATTGCTCAGAATCTCGGCGGCGTCCGGGCGCATCGTGGCCGGACTGTCGTTTTTGGTCAGGCATTGGCTGCTGCAGCCGATAACCAGGAGGCTGCCCAGCAGCAGCAGTAGCGGAGCTCCCGAACTACTTGCCATCTGTGCAGAAAATGAAACAAATTATTCAGCTGATGAAACTCGTCCGTTTCCAATGCATCGAACATCGCTCGAGAACGATCCGATCGTGCGGGCGCCTCGACGTCGCGGCTTTTACGCGCGCGCGCACACGAGGCAGCTCTCTGTCCTCGCGACGCATGACGAATCGGGACGAGACTCGCTGTGCGCGCGATGGACTCGAACGATTGCGCAAATCGAGAGGATTGTATAACAGGACATATCGTGCGAGCTTATCAAAGTGTGCAGGCGTGCAGTGGCGCGTGTACGCACTCGTTACTTTCCCCGAAAACTGATCGAGACGTCGTCGTTGCAATTTATGCCCGCTGCGGCTGAAATGTATGTTTCTGCGATTGCACCGCATTCGCGAAATTATGTGGAGCGATTTCGCGTTTCTGCCCGCGACATCGATTTTATAATTTCGTTATTGTCGTTGGCGAGCTTCTAACGGGCTATAAGTGAACCGAAGCGTTGCCTGCAGTCATGAAAGGCAATGAGCAAACATACGTTTCCCCTTTGTGTCGTACAATAATTGTGACATGTAAATAATTCACTTTGTCCAACGTTTTATGCGCTTTTTTGTTTCGCTCTTTTTTATGGACAAATTCGATCTAAGTGGCACGCGCACCTCATCCATAGCATGATGTGGCTGGCACTGCTGAAAGCACAAACTTCACGTGCGAATGAGATATATTGTGGATTGTTGTTTGCACGCACATGCGAACACGAGGCGTGTATATCTGACACATAAACAGTCCTTATCAAGATTTCGAATTCGATGTTACGTATATGTAGTGTAAAAATGTATGATTCACTTCTGACTTTTTAGCTTTTATCACTGCATCGCTTGTAGTAATTTATTTTGAAGGATATTGCGGCAACTGGTGCTACAAACAAACGATATTTTGTTGCTCACTTGCCATTTTACCTAATGATAATAAATACATAGAGAAGTATCTTGCTCCGTTTTACCGTCTCTGCAAGTAAATTCAGGATCCATTTCGAAGCTTAATATTTTTCAAATTGTTCGGACTTGAGGACTTTTTTCCACTTTTTGCCAGAAGCCTAGCAAGCAGTCGGCTTCGATGACGGTTGCAATATACTCTTAGCTCGGAAATTCCAACTCTCTACTCTCCGTCTTTCTATTGGGTATTTAGCGAATTTCTTTGACTCGATTCAAATTTATCGTATTTTAAAATCTACACATTAATCACACGAGGGGAAAAAGAGCCCCTTTTTTTTATCTTATCCGAGGAGTACAATTAAATGTTTGAATTTTGAAAATCACGAAAAAATAGACGAAAAATGGCGTTAAAAAGAATTAATTTGCGCTTATATAAAAATACTTTCTCGCGTAGTGTAGCACGTGGGTAAGAGAAAGCTCACGTATGTATGTGTGAGTATGTGTGTATTCTGTTTTGCTCGATGGCCAGGTACGGTCTTCTCGCCCACGCAATACTGTATATTTTTTGAAACCTTTTACCAAATGTGTTTGCGATGCTCGCTCAGTTTTTTAGTCAAGACTGCGCGGGGCTCTCTCAACATATACAGCCTGCAGTTTCAATGCCAATCGCGATGCCGTAAACTTTCACGAAATTCCTTCGTTTGATTTTTCTGACGCGAGGACTGAATTTCGTGTTTACGAATCGTCACGATATCGAGTGCAAAAAATAAGGCGGAAATATATGGATAATCGAGTGGGTCCGCTCGCGCGGATGAGCTCGCGCACTTGGGTTATTCGCGCTCTGACGTTGTTCGCGCAAATTATGACCGTAGGTACACTGTAATGTATATACGAAGTGAAAGCATCCGACGTATAGTCCCAATGACGCCACGATATCTTTACACAGCCTTTGCTCGTATGAATATCTACATACTACGGTATGATGTCAAAAAAACAACAAGGATTTTTCATTATTAACTTCAAAATGACTCATGCAGCTGTATATTTTTTCTCGAAAATAATTACTCCAACTGAAACAATATTTCCTCATGTATGCTTAAACAGATTTTAAAATAAAAGTGAAAAAGGCACTCGAGTATACAATAGCTCCTTGGATAAAGATGAGAATTTAAAATTATTCATTCCTCGCGTGTAAAATTAGGTAATACGTATACGCTCATATCTGATCAACACACGTGAACATTATATACCTGCTCTCGCTCACAATGTATAAATATACAATAATAATATTATGATTGAAGTCGCGCGCGTCAGTAGGCACGTCTGAAGAATATATTAATTTTAAAAAATTGACTGTGCGCATCTGGCGAATAAATAAGACATTACAATAGTGCCCCGATGAATAATTAACTCGTATAATAAATAATAATAATAATTTACATCCGATAAGTGTCGATCATACTCGTTAGTTGTAGAGCCGTGCATTTTTCCATCGTCATCCATCAAAACTTGGGGAAGTCGAATATCGACCCTTTGTACAGCACAGCTTGAGAATATTATTGATGTTTCATATCTCCGAGCTTGGAGAGCTCGATGACTTCTCGACGTGTGTGTTTTTGCGCAGTAAACACAATGAATGGTTATAATTGTATCGCTCAAAAATGTTGCAATAACAAACAGTTGCTCGCAAGTGAGTACAATGCGGCGCGTATTGTAGCTTATTAGCCAATGATGAAGTTTAATTAATACTTACAGCTCCGCAAGTCGCGAGTCTTTGAGAGATCAGCGAATAATTGCAGGCTGCAGTTCGCCGACGAGTCGACGATTATTATGCGATCGATGATCATGTTTGAGAAACGAAGAAAGCACGTTATATATCATAGGATGGGATTCGTTGGGGTGAAGCATTACCAGGCGAGCTTCTCATCTCTGTTTTGCCAGCAAGATAACAACAGCTGCTGCTGTTGATGCATCATGCAGTTTGGTCTAAGAATTTATCGCGCTCGATAGTGGAGACGCGAAACGGACAATGCCAATGGCTCCTCTCGAGCAGATCAAAGGCTACGTTTAATCGGCTTGAGATAGCTGTGAGATGGTGACATAACGTAACAATTAAATTCATCGATCGCTTGACTCGTTCGAAAGCGATTTAGCTATTCGTAATGTTTCGTACAACACATTTACTTTTGAAAATTGCCGTGCTTCGGTGATGTCACGTAGCGTCGATTTTGACAGTGACAAATTTACAAGAAATCGTTTGAATAAAAATTCAGATTCGTCAAGGGCACTTTTAACTAGCAAATGTAGTAAAGCGTCAAAATGACAGTTATCCTTGGGTCGGATGCGCTCGAGTTTCTTATCGATTATCTCACTGGCGGTGCGTCTCGCGGCGGTAAAAAATCGGCTCAGGGTTCGCACGATGGCCTCTACTCGAGGCGTGAACTGCGCTACGGTGGCTTGCGGTAAACTTTGATATCCGTCAAGCAACGAGCGGAGTACACTTGCCATCGAAACTCCAAATCGACGATGGAGTTTTGGTAAACAGACGACAGTCGAGCTGTCGGATGATCATAACGAGACACGGGCTGCTTACAGATATTCCGCTTGAATAAATCTGCTATAGGCGCGCGTGCCTGTACGATATGCGCTGTTATGGCTATAGCTATAGGTGCGGGCTCGTTAATATTATTCGCGTGCGTCGGAAACCGATGCTCTCGCGCATCGGCCTCGTGCATACAACAAGTAGGTGCTCGGCAACTTTCACCCATTAGAAAGACTCACCGGACTGGCCATCGTGAACGAAGGGAAGAGAAGAAAGCTGCGGACACTCGGCACTCGGTGGACGCGCGACGATGACGACGATCAAAGTGAAACGTCCGTGCGAGCAAACAGAGTACGACGTGCGACACGAGGCAGAGCAAGTCGACGACTACCGCGCGGCCAAAACTAAAACTGGCAGGGACGCTGCTCTTGGCCGCTACTTTTAACTCTGCCCCACCATCCAGCGCGAATCGTGTATAACATACGTGCGATACTACATCGCGGCTCTCGCGGGCCGTGAGCGTCACGAGCCCGACCTGCCTGCCTGCTCGTTGTGTGTGTGCGGCAGCGATCGCCAGAACGTATATACGCCTCGTGCAACGCGCCGATGATGCTGCTCTGACCAGCTTTACTCGCTCCTGCTGTTCGTTCGCCCCGATTGTTGTATGACGCAGGCATCGCTTCGACGCGCGCGCAATTCCAACCGATCCATCGGACCCGCGACGCAGATCGACGCTCGATGGTCGGGCCGATTTTCACCTCCACTCACCTCCCATGCGCTCGTCCTGTTTATTTTCACTTTGGACGGAAAAACTGAATTTTCGTCGAGGCTTATCGAGATTTTTAACAGCGAAAACTCACGCTTGACTACGAGTTATACTGCTTTATTTGGCGCCTCGGCTTATTCCATCTCATTTTAACCGATTTTTTCTCGTAGTCTAGACATTTTCCTCACCGGGGTAATTCCAACGATTTTATAAGAGCGTTTGTCTCGGAGCTTTCAATTGAAGCTGTGAAACAATGAATGAAAATTCCAACTCGACTGTGACATCGAATACGTGCAGCGTTGAATGCATTGATGCTGCAGTCCAGCCAGAGAAACGGAATTATAAACACAGCACTAAGCACAAAAGAATTAATGAGAGTTGGTTTTTTTTCCATCTATTCTCAACAATAGCGTAATTTATTTTCTCGAGATCTGTGTGTATAAACATACTTCTCGCTCGTCCAATTAATTGTTTTCTCCGACTTTTATTTTCCTCGAACATGCGGATCGAACAAGAAATGCAACTCTAAACTAAATATTTGCTATTTTTAGATCGAAAGCGGCCAATATACTTCTAAACACAAGTTGAAAATCAATAGCAAGAAAGGAGTTTCACCAGAAAAAGTAGTAAAAGAATATTGGAACGACGGGAAAAAATCGCATTGAAGCGAGGTTGAATTTAAAATGATAAAACACGTTTTGGTTCCGTCATCGTAATGCGTAAAAATCAGTTAAAAATAATTTTATAGCTATCATAAATTATGCGATGCCTCCAAACTACTAAGTTGTTTGTTAAACGTTTTAAATGTAGCATATTAGTACCTATCTTTAAAAAAAAACATTTATTTAGAGAAAAGGCGTCAGGTTTTTTATTTTTTTTTTAAATTTATAAATTTTGAAAGTTACTTTACGCGTTTCGAAAAAAGATAATTTAGATATCAAAAAATGAATTCTACGTAAAAAAATACTCAGCCTCCTGATCAACCTTTTGGAAAAAATTTAGTTACAACACAAGTAATTTGCACGGCTTTAAGAATTGCACATTATAAGAAAAAAATACTGGCCATTTCTCTATCAAGCGTTGTTGGATTTGACGAGGCATTAGCTGTTCAACAATAAACAGGTAAAATAATAATTGCAATTCTATGCAGGAAAACCCAATATTATAGCTCGCATAGAGCAAGTTGCTCGATCAGCGCTACATCGATCGACAATGAGTTGCATTCTGGGTATTTCCCAGGCTGTATTCTAACGAGCCCGCATACAATGACGTGAATTGTATACGCTCGTTACCGATCACGCGCATTTTTACCTCAACGGATCCACCGATAAAAAAAATCAAGTTTGTCCCCGAACGTAATAACGTCAACAACGCCTGAAATTTCTGGCCGAAGGGGGTTTTATTTTACTGTGAAAGATCTTGCGTCATAGTTAGTAGTCAGTGTGAGATTTAAATAAGAATTCACAAGTTAATTTAAGTTATTCATTCTGTTTTATAAGAAAAAAATTCAATTGATCAAAAATTATCATTTTTCCACTCTGAGCCAAATTGAAGCAAGATAAAACTTTCAATTTCGCAATTTCGCGATTCGCATCAATCAAAATTTAGCATATGTAAGTATATTAATTTTCGTAAAATATTCTTCACTTTATTTTATTACATTTAATATATCATCATCAAAAATAATAATTGATTTCATTGTTCTAGTTTAATTGCATATATACATATAATATGAATATTTCTAAATATACAGTCTCTATAAAATAAATAATAAACTTATATACATATATATATCTTTGTAGTAAGTCTCAACTTAGGAACAGTGAACTGTTGCTAATACATATATCACATTTAACAAGAACAAGTTATGCTCTCAACAAAATAATATAACAACTATTTTCTTAAATTTATCAATGCACATTGGTTCTACTCACAATTCAACATTTAAATATACTTATATGGCTTTAATGTTTTATCATAACTGTTCTTTCATCTAAATTTTCTTATCCTTTAAACTTATTACACTGACTATTCAACAATTTAAGGTTCAACAATGGATTCCATGCTTTTTACCCAAATTTTCATAGGCTTTTCTTTTTTACAATAGTAACGTATTGTAAAGAAATTCATAATCATGAAAACAATTCCCAAAACTATATAATATCCACCATAAACAAGATACTGAAAATTTAAATAAACTTATTAGTATTGCATTTGCATTTGTATAAAAAATAAAATACAATTTACCTGTGATTTTATATCCAATGCTAATCCTTTCTTTTCCACCACTATGAGAGTTAGTATGGACTGCAGCAATAATGCAAAAAATGTATTTGTTCCAAATATTAAACCATAACTATCTTCTGATAGATGTTTGGCAACCTCAAAACTATTGAATAGAAAAAAATAAGAATTTTCTCATTATGTTACATGATGATATAATTTTTAATACATTACCTGGCAACAGTAATTATAGAATGATAAATGACTCCAAAAGCTACATAAGCAGCGTATAAAACCCAAATATTGTCACACATGTATGATGCAATCAATAAAAATCCTTCAATAAAAGAAAATATGGACAATATTGCTTCTCCTACTAATGGCCAGTTAAAGTGGAGATTTCCAACGCAAAATACTACAAGGGCACCTGAAAGTTCAAATTCATTATTGAATAAAGAACAGAAATTTAATTAATTGTTAGTTTAGTTAAAAATAATATAAATAAGGTACTAACTTATTAATGTGTATACAGCTTCCACTGCACCATTATAAATTTGAAAGTCATTTGAATTTGGCTCAGTATGCTTTACAGCATTCTCCCATAAAACTTGTATATAGCTTATGACCTGTAAGTAACCGCAAGTGGCAAATGCCCACCACAAAGACCATTTTACAACATGCCTATTTGTATAAGCTTTTATAAAATCTTCCCATAGAAGATAGTAAGCATGTTTAATTTTGACGAAAAATGTCTTAGTTTCCGTTTGAGAAATCCTGTGAGAAGAAGAAGCTGACAATGTATGATTACTATCTGGGCTTCCCAACGATGCAGAAATATCGGTTATACTGGGTTCTGATCTATGAAAATATATTGACTGATCTACCGGTGGCAAAAACAAAGCCCAGATTGTTGCTATTATAAGAGCTGAAATGTAATTAATTTATTGATTTAATTGTATTTTATTCAATTTGTGTTGTATTTTTAAAATTGAATTCAATTAAAATGATGAAAGTTTATTACTAAGTGTGAAATTTTTCAACATCATAAGCTTATCATTTAAGCAACAATAAAGATTATCTGATAAGGAATGTATATTTATGCATAAAAATTTAAATGATTATTAACTTCCTAAGTGGTTGAATAAAAATTACTTACAGGCAACTGTCACATAATTAAGTTGTTCATAATCCAAAATTTTGAATGATATTGTCAATTGTGCAAAAACACCAGCCATAAAACGACCAAGCAAGAAAGCTCCCCTAGTATGGCTGGTTACTTTCTGGTAACGTTCTTTATCAACCTTAGCATAAATGTAAGTATAGTAAGCTACTTCAGTTGATAAAAGTAAGCCATAAAGAAATTCCACTATTTGCATGTGAAATATGGTTGTGCCAAATATAATAGTAATAAATGTGGCAGCCCCAGATAAACCACATAATATAATGACAGGTTTGTATCTAATCAGATCAGTCAACAAAAATACTAAAATTAATGTGGCCAAATAAGCATATGTGCTAACTGGAAAAATTTCTTGGTTGACCTGAAAATTAAAAAAATGTTCATTAAAAACTGATTCATTTTTTTTATTTAATTCAAATTTTTGAAGATTAATGAATTAACATTACCTGTTCAAGGGTGAAATTTTTCCAAGTACCATTGAGGTAATTCGTTACAAATGGTTCATTTGGTCTAAATTCTTTGAAAAAACCAAAAACGCAAAGAATCAAAGAAATTGTGGACCATTCCATTGCGAAATTCATGACGACGGAGTTTTACTTTATTTGTTTATTTGAGCGTAAAGTGATAATTAAAAAAAAAAGTGTTATCAACTAAAAACTTTCGATTTTACGAAAGAGTTTTGAAGAGAGAAAAGCTTGATCTGTTGCTGAAGATGTTCTCGATTCATATGCAACAGCATTTATGTAACACAAGGCGCGTAATTGCTTGCAACAAGTCTCTCTAGCTTCTGATCCAATGCGTGCAACGGCGAAAGATTGAGGCGGTGTAATTAGTCTCGAAGAAAAACTGTCACAGCTTTCGGCGAGTAGCAGCTATCAATCGTTGCGTTTTGATGAATGGCGAACGGGGCCGAAGATTCACGTAACTCGTCAAGGCTGCGGCGAGAGTTAAAGGACACGAGACTGCCGTCGGTCGCGTGCAGTGCAGGATCGATAAGCGCGAGCTGGAGAGCAAGTTCACATGTTTCGATCTGCGAGTAGCGCGAAGGAAGCTCGCACACACGCGGCCTGCTCTCGTCGACTGTCGCGGTTCTATCGAGAGCGAAAAGCTCGGAAAACGAAGCGCAAGCAGACTCACTTTGCTGCACGGCGGCTCGACTGAAACTAGTTCTGACATGCGCGAAACTACGTGCGTCCGCGGCTACTAATATATAGTGCAGGCTGCTATTCGACAATCGACACTGAACTCCTGATCAGTGATTGCATATATAGTCCCTATCTCAAGACTGCTCGACTCCAGCGGATCAGACAGTCTCCCACGAAATTAACGCATGTCACCGAACTTTTTAATGAATTGACTGATGAGCTTGATTATCATGAGGAAATCTTGATAAACAGAGCCAATATCAAAATAAAGCTCTATTGCGTTAGAAAGAGCAACTATATATCCCATACATGCTGTACAGCGAGCTCTAAATGACGTCAGACCTCACGCACGAACAACTTAATTATTGCAGAGTCAGAATACTTTACAAATAAGATAAAATTAGTTACATAAATTTTAATATTATGTAATCCTTTGTTGATAAGTCAATGATAGCCAATTGTACGTTTTCATAGCACAAAATCTTGTGAATAATGATCATTGTTCATTTTCGAGTTGACATTGAACTGCAGTCGACATAAATATTCTCTGTTACACTATAAACTCATTCATTATGTACACTAAAATAAAATAAGATGATTAAAAGTTTAATTTTCAATACATATCTTCAAAAATAAATGTCAAACATCAACAAGGGTGCAAAGTTACTTCTTGCAAGCTTTTAAGCATCACAGATGTCTTCCGTGAACAATTTTTACAATTTAAAGAAAAATAATAAAATACAAGACTTCGAAGTTCCATACACTGTGTAAATCATATTCCGTACAATACTTATATTAAAACTAGGGTCACTAATCAAAATTTTAGTGATTAGTGTAATCTCCAATAATTCCTTACGGCAACTGATAAGAAATCGCTCAAGACAAGACCGAGGTCACATCAGCTACTACTTGAATAAAATGATTCCAAATGTTTAAGCCTGAACTTGTTTGTATGAACTATGAAGGTTTAAAAACGCAAGTTACAGCCTACAGGGTATTCACGCAGGCGCTTGACTTGACGTCGAGAATGTCGAGATTCCGGTACTAGCGTACGTTTGCACGAGCTTCTCGCTGAAACTGCAGAAGACTCTCAAATAATTTGCTCTTGACTTCCCGCGTTCGCCGCACGACCTTTAGTCAATTCGGAGTGTTAAATTCATAATCGATCAAAACAAAACTTTGTTTTAAATCAGGACGTATTGTAAACAAAACATATGAATCTCGTTTAATATTGTAATTTGCAATCGGACAGACGAATAATTACATCATGTTATGAAAACTATTTTTAATTGAGCAGAACGAATAATTCAAAGACAGGTACAATTCGTCCTAGCATTTTTTAACCTGACGTAATATATAAATATTACATGTGATTTAATTTAATTACAGGATTATTTGAAAGGAATAGAATTCACAATGCCACAAGATATTCGCTCATTTTTTGCCAGGCAAAGCTCGTCATCAGCTGTCACTCAAGAAAAATCGCGTAGAAAGCCGCCGAGAATTTCAGATGAAGAAAATTCAAGCCCTTCGAAAGTTAAAAAAGCAAAGCACGATGATAAAAGTAAAGATAAAGAAGTAAAATCCCGGTCCAAAAAACGTACCATCGAGTCTTCAGACGAAGATGATGTCAAAACTGTGAATGTTAAAAAAGCTAAAATTGAAGACAGTTCTAAAAAAGTAGAAATCATTGAGGACCCTTCAAGTGTATTTAATAAGAAACCAGTAAAACGTATTAATTCTACTAAAGTTACTAAAAAAGAAAGCCAGAAAACAGAAGCTAAAAAATCATCAAAACATCCAACTGCTTTTGAAGATGATGATTTTGATGCAACATTAGACCAGCTAGATACCTCTCAAATTGAAGATGAATATTTGAACAGTCTCAAAGATGACGAAAAGGAGCATAATAAAAGTGGAAAGAAAGACAAAAGTTCCCCTGAAAATAAAAAAAGTGAAAATTCAAAAGTAAATAAAGATAATGTTCATTGTGACGTTAAAACAAAAGATTCTTCTAAGAAGATTTCTAAAAAAGATCCTCACCCAAAACTTGAAGTTGAAAAGTCAAGCAGAATTACAAAGGATAAGAAAAAAAATGACGAATACAATGAGATAATTGAAGAAAATATTGAAAAGAAAAAGCAACATGCCGCTTTATATCAAAATTATTTGCACCGTGGAGGAGCCAGAAATCCTGGTTCTAAAGATGTCCCTGAAGGAGCTGAACAATGTTTTGCAAATTTAAGTTTTTTAATAACAGGTGTACTTGAATCTTTAGAACGAGAAGAAATAGAAGAAATAATAAAGAAATATGGAGGAAAAATACTAACTACGGTATCGAAAAAACTCAACTACTTGATAGTTGGAGACCAGCCCGGACCATCAAAAATGACCAAAGCAAATAGCTTAGGTGTAAAACAAATTGATGAAGATGAGTTTTTAAATTTACTACGTACTTTACCAGGTCATAAAGTGAAAATAGACAATAGTAAAATTCAAACCAATCAAAAAAGTCCTAAAGAAAAAATTAAAGAAGAAAATAAATCTTCAAATACACCTATTGATTCTGATAAAAATGAAAGTATTAAAGTAAATCATAAGAGCCCATCAAAAAAAATAGAATTGATGAAAATTTCTAAAGTAGAGATCAAAAAAGAAGAATTACCAAAGAACCTTAAACTTGATACTTTAGAAACTGCATCAAACAAAAATCTTAAGGTAGTTGAAACAAAAGTAAAAATTGAAGAATCTCCTCAAAGTACTGAATCAAATATAGCTATGGTGACAGCTTTGGTTGAAAAATATAGGCCAAAAGATATGAAACAGATAATCGGTCAAAATGGTGATAAAAGTAATGCTAAAAAACTATTTAAATGGCTATCTAATTGGTACAAATATCATGGTTGTCATGCAACAGAAAAAGGTGTAAAAACATCTTGGAAAGATGATTCTGGAATCACCAATAAAGCAGCTTTGCTGTCAGGTCCACCTGGTGTGGGCAAAACTACTACTGCTTATGTTGTCTGTGCCCAATTAGGATTAGAAATTTTAGAGTTTAATGCTTCTGATACAAGAAGTAAGAAATCCTTGCAAGATGAAATATCAAGTATTCTTTCTAACAAAACTGTTAAAACACTATTTTCAAATACAACTGATAAAAGTAATGCCACAAAACCAAAGCATGTGTTACTTATGGACGAAGTAGATGGCATGGCTGGAAATGAAGATCGTGGTGGAATGCAAGAATTAATTTCCCTCATTAAGGCCACCGAAATTCCCATAATTTGCATTTGTAATGATAGAGCAAGTCAAAAAATAAAATCTCTTGCTAATTATACATTTGATCTAAGATTTCAAAAGCCTAGAGTAGAACTCATCAGAGCAGCAATGATGTCTCTTTGTTTTAAGGAAGGTATTAAAATTACTCCAGATGAATTGTCACAAATTATCAATTCAACAAATCAAGATATTAGACAAGTCATTAATCATTTATCTATGATGTCTGCAAGCAAACAAAAATCAGAACAAAACTACCAGGAAAAATTGAAAAACCTCAAACTAGGACCATGGGATGTCATTCACAAAGTTTTCAGTTGCGACGAACATAAAAACATGAAGTTTCGTGATAAAAGCGACTTATTTTTCCATGATTACAATATTGCGCCTCTTTTTGTTTATGAAAATTATCCAATGGTTAGGCCAAATGCTCCACGTTCTGAACTTCTTGCCAGACTGTCAAAAGCTAGTTCCAGTTTAGCTATTGGAGATACAATTGAAAAAGCTATAAGAAGTAATCAATCGTGGAGTCTTTTACCAGTACAGGCTGTATTCTCTTCAGTAATACCAGGAACAGTGATGTCAGGTCATATGGGTGTCAGACCTAATTTTCCAAGCTGGCTTGGAAGAAATTCTAAGAGCAATAAATTTGATCGACTGCTTCAAGAACTAACTTTGCATATTCGTTTAACTACAGGAGCAAGCAAAGAATCAGTTAACTTAGATTACATCAAAATGCTGGTTAATTCTATATTGACACCTTTAATTAATGATGGTGAAAATGGTATTGATCAAGCTGTAGCAGTAATGAATGAATATCATTTATCAAGAGAAGATTTGGATTCATTAATAGAACTCACTCAGTGGCCACATACCAGAGATCCTATGCAAACTATTCCACCTAAATTAAAGGCAGCATTCACTAAAGCATATAACAAAAGTGCTCAAGCGTTTAGCAATACTGGTACTACAACAAAGAAAAAGTCTGCTCGAGAAAATAAAGATGATGAATATGCAGATGGAAATGATGAGCCTCTATCTGATGAAAATGAAGAAGATGAAAAAATTGAAAATGATAAGCTTATTAAGGCCAAAACTTCTAAAGCAAAAAGTGCTCCAAGTAAAGCCAAGGCAACGGCTAAAACATCAAAACCTTCCGCATCTAAAACTGCGAAAAAACCTTCAACTGCAAATAAAAAAAAATGAAATGATGTTTCATATTGATTTTTGTGTATTAATAATACATTAAATTTGCCTCTGTATACCAGACTGAATGTTGTATAGTTAATAATTATATTTTTTAATGCTAATCATCGAAACTATTAAATTTTTGTATTGAAACTGAATGGCTTAATGTTTTGATTTCAAAATTTTTATGCAAATAAAATTTTCACTTTTTATGAAAAACGTCTTAGATTAATGACATTTTGCTATTAAATTGCAAGCGAATGATCATAAACGACATTTTTTGAGCCGCTTAAGTAATAAACCTAAAGCGAATTGTAAATAAATAGATTTCAATCATACATTGATAATCGATAAAAAATGCGATAAACTCGAGCTCCACTCAAAAAAAATTTTTCATTCATCTGTCAATTCGCAAAAAATACAAACAATCGCCGACCAATCCCAAGCTAGCAAGTGAATAACCGTCACGAGTTGATGGTCAAGAAACAGTTTCGTACACCGTAATGTTGTCATGATTCGTAATATACCTTATTTGAATATTATGGCCACGTCTGGCGAAAAGTTCGCAGTGAGTGTGCGATCGTCGCCGTCGACGGCTGCTTGCGGCATTGTTAAAATCCATAGTACAGAATCTGGGACTCGAGTGTAGCCCAGTCGTTATCAATATAGTGATACAATTTTGTGAGGTCGGCGACGTATATTCTTCAAATGATGCAGAGGGTAAAGAAAAGTAACTGGGCCCTGGGTCTGCTGTTAATTGGCGTCTTTTTCGTCGTCGCCGTCACCGCAGAATGGAACAGTAACGACTACATGAAACGAGAACATTCGCTCATCAGGCCTTATCAAGGTAATTGCTGAATTGAAGATGTTTCCAAATTTGATAAAAATATGCCGGACTCATTCTGCTCATACATTGTAACAATTTTTCAACGGTGTTCTTTGAATTCTAATCATTCCGTTATTAATTAAAACTGTCCATACGGGGTGCTATGGAAGACATAGATTGATTCGCAGATGCTAAACAAGTATTCATTAAAAATGGAAATGCAAATTATTGACAATTGATGCGTCATCATTTTTGAATAATCATAGGGAGAAAATTTGCAATTTAGTTACCTTGATGGTTTTTGAGCATGTAATAACTTCCAACCACGATTCGCGGACGTGACTGTCGCCGGCTCACGAACTACTAAACTAGCACGAACTATCACTTACATTAAATTATAAATTGTCTTTTTTTCAGGATCTGGAATGACAATACCGTACTGGGATTTTATGGGCAGTACATTAGTGACAAATAGTTATATAAGATTAACACCTGATATTCAAAGTCAGCAGGGTGCACTATGGAATACAGTGGTAAGTGTATTTATCTTTTTGTAAAATTTCCGAATGATAGCAACAATCAACTTAATTGTATCTGCAACACAAAACTTTGCTTATTATCTGTATTTTACTTCAGTAGTTCATATTGATAAAATTTAATTTATATATTAAATAATGTTTTTAGCCATGCAATGCCAGAAACTGGGAAATGCAAGTCCACTTCAAAGTATCTGGTAAAGGAAGAGACTTATTTGGTGATGGAATTGCCATTTGGTATACCAAAGATAGAATGCAACCAGGACCTGTTTTTGGTAGTAAAGATTATTTCCATGGGTTAGCAGTCATTCTTGATACTTACAGTAATCACAATGGACCCCACAATGTAAGTGATTTTACATGAAGATATCTTAAAATTGGTTATTTAAAAAGAGATTTTTTATAACGATTTATATGAAGTAGAGATGATACAGAGTAGAATCAACAAAAATAGGATTTTCTTCTCCTCTTGCTAGAATAGGGAGACTTTGGGATAGACTTCCTGATGAGGTCAGATTCTTGACTGATAACTTTCATATCTATTAGTAGTTGTTTTTAAAATGTACTTAATGTATTTGATGAAATAACTACATTAGATTTTCCTTGATTGCTAGTTGTTATACAATATAAATATTATTACATAATATAAAATCTTTATAAATTTTTGTAAATATAGAGTAAAAATGAATATTTATTTATTACAGCATCAACATCCATATATTTCTGCTATGGTTAACAATGGAAGTCTCCATTATGATCATGATAGAGATGGTACTCACACACAACTTGCTGGTTGTGAAGCAAAGTTTAGAAATTTAAATCATGACACTCATGTTGCAATTAGATATGAAAAAGATACATTGACAGGTATGCTTTGTGAAGATTGTTTTTTAATTAAGAATTAAGGATGATATGTTTTATTTTTACTAATTTTTTTTCAAAATTATTCATTGCATGTAGTTTCCACTGATATATCAAATAAAGGTGCTTGGCAAGAATGTTTCTCTGTTAAAGAGATTAGATTACCAACTGGATATTATTTTGGAATAACTGCCACAACAGGTGATCTTTCAGATAATCATGAAATTTTATCTGTGAGATTATTTGAATTAGATCTGCCTAATGATGTAAGTATTTTTTTCACATCAAACCACTATAAATAGCAAATAAATAAACAATGATTTTTTTATTTTTGACAAAGCCTAAGGATGAAGAAGATAGAGCCAATATTATTCCTTCAGCAACATTTTTTGAATCTCCTAGAGGTACGATTTTTATATCATGTTTATAATTGACTTATACTCATTTATCATATATAATGGATTATTTATTTTAAATCATTTTTACTTTGTTTCAGACCATGTTGAAGATCCTAAACCATCTACACTTAGCGGCGTTAAAATATTTTTACTAATGCTCCTTGGCTCTGTTGCATTAATTGCTTGTGTTGTGATTGGAATTATGTTCTATCAAAAGCACCAGGAAAACAATCGAAAACGATTTTATTAATTTTGTGTACTACCAGTGTGTTCTCTTTTACAAACTTATGAACATTTTCTAAAAAGCCAATTAATTGAATGGTGAATTATAGTTCAAATTTAAGATCGTATGTGTCAACAATTGAGAACGATAATTTCATCAATTAAATTAATTCAATCTGTGTGAGTGTTTGTGAAGACCTGTGGTTATAGTACATAAGGTATAGAAATAAGTAAATCAATGTAAATTTTTCAGTCATATCTTTTTATTAACTTTACGAAGATATTTTTCAAATAATACGTGGAAAAATGTATACTCAGAACAATTATCAGGATTGTTCATTCAATCTTTTTTTTATTTTTGAACAAAGATTTTTTTTAATACCTATCACATTATAATTATTAATGAAAACTATTTTTTTTTTACTTTGGGTTGCTTCATAGTATAAATTATAAGGTAATTGAAAGACTAACTAGATTATATATTTGTATATAAATGAACATTGAAATGTACAATATTTGTAAACTGCATTAAATCTGAATGTGCAAAAACTGCTAGCTGTGCAATTGCAGTCATAAGACACCCGAAACATCAATGAGATAACATGTAATAAAAGAATATGTTTTGAAATCATTGTCATAATTTATTACTGATAAATTAATTAAACTTGAGATAAAATTTTCATGTTATTGACAAGAACTTTATTGCAAACACTTAACCGGAGAGTTTTCTGAAAAGAATGGACTATAGTATTTTAATTATTTTGTTACAAAGCTCGTTTTAAATTTTTTTTTTTTAATAAAATTGCAGGAATACATTCAATCAAAGATAGTAATGAATTTTCTTTTATAATTTAATTCATTTATTTTGACGTTATTGAACTGCATTGTACTTCCAATATATCTAGAAAAATTGCAAGTATTGAAATCTTTCATTGCATAATTATCATATATAGTAGTTAAAATCAACATTCTAAAATCTGAGCCATTTATAAAGTTGTAAAAATCAAGGACATATACATTCTATTACGTATACTTAAGATTTAAATTTGAAAATTCCGTAAAAGTAATTCTATGAATACATAAAAGAATAAAATTTGACTTACACAGCAGTCATTACAAAAAAACTAGCATAATAAATATGAACAAATATTTAAATCTAACTTATACTTTAGAATGCCTGTTTATACTAACAGTTACTTTGTTTCTAAGAAACTAAATCATAGATTCAAGCTCACGCTGTTAAACAAGGACTCAATGGGAAATTTCACCATTGAACCTAAATCGAAATAAAATGAGTATTCTACTTTTTTGAGTTATATTTTACATAATTTTGTCTTAGACATAAAACTTTAAAGCTGTACATTCAGACGTCATGAACTTACTAACTATAAAATATGAATAATAGGTAACAAAGATATGAACACTTGACAACGCTACTGTAAATTTTTTTCATTCAAAGATTGCTCTTTTCATAAACAGGTATATTTGCTATTATTTCAACAGGTGAAGAAATTTTATTTTAAACACTAAAATTTTGATCTGAGATTCATTTTATACTTATAAGAATAATGTAGAAATCGTTGAAAATTTAATAATTACGATTCGATCTGTCTATACTTCTTCGAAAAAATTTTGTTTTTCATTTTTATTATTATTATTATTTTTTTAATAAAAATTTATTCGTTTGAGTAATTTTATTCCTCGTCAATAAAAATTTGCCAACTCTAAAGAGCTAAAAACAATTAAACGTAATGATATTTAAGAATCTAACTATTTAAATATAACAATAGGATTGAATAGAAAATTTAATACAGTTTTTAAACCTAAATAAATACCTCGCGCAACTTCATTTAATTTAATTTTATGTCTATGTCTTTTTTGAGTCTTGAGATCAATCGCATGACAAACATGACAACCAACTTCTTCAAGAAAAACATGGGGACTAGCACCTCCGAGTAGAGATTCACCTTCTAAGCCAGCATTAGTTAGCTGGCCGGCGAACCATATCTTATCACCCGGATAAATATTGAGACTGAAGTTGGCAAATGAGCGATCACCAAGAAGAATGACTTGGGCTGGACTTCCCCACATACCGTTTTTCATTTTAACTGCAATCTCAAACTCATACCAATCCCAAGCGGACAAGTGACAACGAGCTCGTTTACGTCGTACATTAAGATACGCTTTACAGTTCATTTTTCGTATTTCATTCTTGTGTCTGTAATGAGATTTGAAAAAATATTTAGTACAAAGTAAATCATAATAAAAAGATTTCAAATATTAGTTGTTAAATATTTCAACTTCGCAAAAATTGAAAAATATTGCGACTTACTTTTCGCAATCATCTTTATGCGGTTCGCCAAAAGCACATCTTAACGGATTAGCAATGATATCGGGAAAATAGTCTAACACGGTAACGAGATTATTTTGGACCGACTTGACTCGTGTATTTACAACGTATCCTTCCCAAGCAACGGGTACACCCTCTAGTCTAGCGCACTGAACTTGAACTTGAGCTTTCGATGAAGTTTCTTCCCATGCTGGTTGATGACAATAGTTCTGATATTGTTCCCAAGTTAGTTCGGATGGTAGTTCAAACGGACCAGCTTCCAAACCTGATGAATCTCGATAGCCTGATAATACAGGCCATGTTAAAAATGTTCCAGCTAATGCACCAAGTAACAACTGCAAGAGATTTTTTATTATTTGTAGAACATTTTTTAAATATAAGTATTTTTTTTAAACAAAAGCAAGCAAGAACTTTGAATCAATGTATTTATATTTAATTTAAAAGTAAAAGTCTTTGGGATTAGATCAAGTACATGTACAAACCTGGACAAATGAAATGACCCAGTTGAATCTTCTAGGAGCTCGGGTTTTTCTTAGATACCAAGAAGTTAAAAACGGAAAACCACCAAGGATGGCTGTGGTGCCTATTCTCATAATTAAGTCGCTTTCTGACATGTATTTAGCTGTGGCTGCAATTGGAAGTATGATCGAAGCTACCCCAACAATTGGTAAAAACAATACCATGCCCACTAGTGCTAGGGCACCTCTGATGAGTCCATACCAGGTAGCACTGTGTGAACTAAGTACTGCCATTTGCCACCAACTTAAGGTCACACAATGAGGTATCAAGCTTTTATAGATACCTCGACCCTTTTCTCTGGTTGCCATCTTTAGAAAAATTGCTGGTATGATGAGATAAAATACTACTCGAAAATTTAAACAAAACTCGATTCCATTGCCAACTACATATGAGGCAAATGTTGGTACCTTGATATCAAGGAATCTCCAGGTTTGCGCTACTACCAAGTCCATTTCGTAAGGATACTTGGCCAAAACATTTATGCAAAAACTGAAGAGAGCTAGAAAATCGAGATACCGCGAATTGTTGTCTCTCCAAGCAAAATTGATAAGAGTAATGAGCGTCAAACAAGATGAAATGACACAAAACTCTGATTGAGGTGTCCATTGAGTTGCTATGACTGGATACAACATGAGATTGAGTAATAACGCAAAAAAGAAATGAGCATAAGGTTTGAGATTATTTTTACAAAATTGATATTCTGCTTCTTGGGGATTCAAACTCCCTCCTGAATAGCTGAGGAACAAACGGGACCAAACTCTAAGCTCACTAAGTTCTCGTTTAGTTTGTAGCACCTGGAACGTAGCTAGAACCATAACGATAAAAGATAAATAGTAAAGTGCCAAAGGAATAAAAAGCACAAGACTTTCAGTGCCAAGAATAGCATGAAATAGGATTAGTAACAAAACATGCACATGAGTTGTGAAAAAAAACTTTCGAAGTGGTAAAGTTTTTCTACCAAGACTCTCTAAAAGCCAAACATATAATCGTCTCAGTGAAGCTAAGGGATGAACAAAAGGTCGTTGTAATAATGGCACTGTATCAAGTTGGATTTGGCTTGGCTCAGTTAAACACAGAGCCCTTGAAACTATTGGAAGATCACCACGTGCATAGGATGCAGCGGCTGAA
Organism: Trichogramma pretiosum; assembly: GCF_000599845.2. Lineage (NCBI taxonomy): Eukaryota > Metazoa > Arthropoda > Insecta > Hymenoptera > Trichogrammatidae > Trichogramma > Trichogramma pretiosum. The sequence goes on along the minus strand of NW_019640836.1, from coordinate 271,951 downwards.
ACTAGTACATTTTCACTTATTTTTTCCCCTTGATTCACTGACCAATCTATAAATTAAATTAATAATTAGTTTAAAAATAAAAATTGATTTCTTTTTTATGATCAACAATTGTACCTGGAGCAATTTCTTCAATCTTATCTTTATTTTCATGAGGTACAATAGGACTGGAATCTTCATCTGACGGCGTATCTTGTTCACAACTGCTATCTTCAGTTAAAGAATGCTGAAGATGACTTTTACCATTAATATATCTAGACTTTTGAGAGTTATCATCATTGGTTGGAAAAACAATTTTTCTTATACACCTTTGTAATTGTTCAGTTGTAATGAATTCTTCGCCATTTGATAAACTGTTATTTATTCAAATAATTTAGCATAAACATCAAATCAAGAACAAAAGAAAAAAGGAGATTTTTATAAACAATAATAACCTTGTGAACATCTCTCTAGCTGCTCTTCTAGCAAGCTTTTCATCTTGAGACATGTCTAGACAGCTTTTTACATCAAAATAGTTATGTTCGGTAATACCTCGTCTGGTAGCTAAGCAGTTGCGAAGCATTTCAGTGGCCTCTAAATTACCCTGTTCTGATGCTTTTGTTAACCAATAAACGCCCAGCTTTGCATTTTCCTCTTTATCAATTTCCAGTTCTAAAACCAATAATTGGAGTTTAAAAATTAAATTTTAATCATTTCAATAAATTTATTTTGAATTTACTTTATACTTTTATAATTTTGATAAAGTTTAATAAAATTTTCATTAAAACTAATTTTGATACAAATCAGAATTATAACTTACCGCAAGATTCTTCAAGTAACTGTTTGGCAAGAACAACCTGGGATTCAGGACAACCATCTTCTGCAAGTTGAGATCTTAGTCTTCTTAAAGAACCTCTAGGTCCATCTGTATAAATGTATCAATTGCTTTATTATATATTATAAATCTTAAATAATATTGATAAAAAATTTTGAAATAATTTAATTTAGAACCTTGTAAAATTTCTTATGTGTTATTTGAAAAAAAAACAACAACTTTCAATGTAACTTGTGTTTTTATACTACAAGATTTAAAAACTGACCAAACTATTACATCAAGCTAATTTTGTATTGGACCTAAATAGATTTTATCTATTGAAAGATGAAAAAATAAATTGAAACTTCTAAATGGTAAAAATGCTATTTAAATAGTTGGCAGCTTCATGTTGCATTACTCTCTTGCATCTAAATTTATTTTAAGTACTTTTATTTTTATTTTATTGAAATTATAAGAAGTAACGAAGAATTCACGACATTGACGCTTTATAAGAAGGATTTCCGGGAGATATCCTTTCAAAAGCATGTAATGAATCTCCGGAAAATGTTTTTAAAAAAAGAGAGAAGTCGAGAAAAAATTTGCATACAGCTTTACATGAAGATGCGAGTTTCTGAGTCAATTTGCATATAATACATGTCAATGTATGTATTGGCGTAATACTAGTTGATCATTACATAAAAAGCAGTGGGCAAGGAATAATGCCAGTCAATTGCGCGAAAAATCCTCGTAAATTATTCACTGATTTTAGTGAATCAACATTTATAAGTGTCGTTAATATAAATTTTTTAATTTTAAGTGCATTATAACGATATGAAGTAATAATAAAAACGGAAAGAAAGGTTGCATTAAAATGTTCAAAGCGATACATTTTGCTTTCGTACATATGATTTCTCCTAAAGTAAATGGATACAAGTGAAGTAGAAAGTAAACGAGAGTTTTTATGAGCATAGCATGAGTAGCATGTATATAAGACAAGAATGAAGAGAGTTGGTATCCACCTACGCGCGCATCAATGCGAAATGTGCAGAATAAGCAGAGACAGAAGAAGAGATAAGTGCAACTCACCATGCAATGTCCATTGTTTTCTGCCGGATTTCCCGGAGTGCGGCACTACGCCGGCCATCCTCTAAGACGTCAACAAACTCACTTGAATGAAGGAGCGATTCTGGTCCGAGCAGACGTGCAAAGCAGCTCGTCTCTTTCTTAATATATCGCGTCCGAATCAACACTGGCCATATAACGATCGACTCACAACAGACAACACATTACACAGTCGTCGCGGTTGTCGGACACACGAAACATATAAACGGCGGCGGCGCGTCTCAGGTGTGCGCGCGTTAAAAGACTAGCTGCGCTGCGCTACTGCTGCTGCCAATGGTCCGCATTCTGTTCACTGCAATAGTCGACTCGCACTCGAGAGATTGAACGAAAAGAGCCTGAGTTTGGCGAACCGAACCAAATGTAGTTAAAACTGCAACTGTAGCACGTAAAAACTTTCGCTTTCTCGCGCGATTCTACTGAGCTGTGTCGGAATTACACAGTCAAGTTGTCCGCGGCACTAGGTTAACGCTTGGCAGTTGGCACTCGGCTCGGCGAGGCTACTATACATCGGAGTGCAACGCAGTCCTCTCTATGCGCGTATATGTAATTCGCGCGCGCCAAGCGTGGGTTCGCACGGCCAGGCGCATGCGCCGGCGTAGGGCAATTTTAGCCGCAGTGCAAGCAAAAACCTCTCCAGCGTGTGAAAGCACGCAAGTCGTGATCTCGCTCATCTTTTGAATCGCCTTCCTTCCCCCCAGTCCAAATTCTTTTTACTTTCTCACTCGTACTTATTATATCTTCTTCTCCTTCGTTTTTCCCTTTGCTCGAGAGTCGAATCTCTCTCTCTCTTTCTAATCTGCCGAGTTATTACTCGCATAATCGCGCGCTCATGCCGTTGGCCGTTGACCGTTGGCCCGGCGTAAAAAGCAGAGCTCGCAAGTGCCACTCGAGCCGCCGAATTGTTTCCAAACGTACATTATACGGCGCATCGAGCAACACGGTATCGTCATCGCATCGTTGCAACACGTTCCGGCCGCCTAACTGATGTTTCGCTTCGCAGACCTATCATTAGCTGACTTCGTATATCCGCTCAGCGTTCTCTTTCATGTAAGTTGCTGAATGCTGGTCAACAGAGAGGTCAGAGATGAAGAAAAACAAACCGAGAATCGTCAATAGCCCGACACACCTTCTTGCAGCTCCACATTTATTCATATTTTTTGTATTGAACGTGCACAAAATTTAATTTACGATCGAACCCCGTGAGTTTATCCGAGTTTGAGCAAGCAACTTAATGTTCTACTCGATTCTTAATTTCATAACTTACGATCTGGAGTCAGGATAAGTGATCGATGCTTTTTTTATACGTTCGATCTACTTACGACTAATTCATACAACATTAATGATATAATTGAGGCTAAAAGATCAGACTTGTAAGTTTAAAGCGACAATTATTTTACATCTCGTACACGAAACACGTTTGTTTGTTTTACTTGTGCCCAAAGGCTATTAGAAGAAATACATATTATTTTGGAATTTTTCCCATGTATTTCACCCGTTCATCTACTTTTTGTTAATTTACCTTTTAATGATGCCAGAAGCTGCATTTTTTCCTTTTTTAATCGATGCGTATTATATGCACTCGGCACTTATTCGAGTATCTTTTGTAATTCCCCTCAAAACATTATACAGTTGAATGACAAACGAATTTGTGAAAAGCACACCGATTACTGAATGTAATGGGCATTTTCCCCGGTAATTTTGTCGCGCAGTGCGCAAATTCATCTTACTCGCGCGCGATACAAGTGTTAATGAATCATAATAAACACTCATTATTTTTCGTGCACTTATTGCCGTAATCTAATCTCCGTATCACATGACGGTTGCATTATATACATGCTGCTCTCAAAATAATGCCTTTTTTTAACGGATCGGCAAATTTCGAGTGAGGCAACACTCGAGACTGGTGACGCACATTTATTTCTCAAAAATTGCCTCCGCTTCTCAAAGTCTTGTCTCAATCTCGGCGTAATCTTTTCACAGAATGAAAACGAAAATTCGAAGATGATAAGACATGTTTGTTTACACGTTTGGGTCATGAAAAAAAGCATAGTCAAATTTTTATTTGTCTTATTGATTTAAATAGATTGTTTACTATATTGTGCTTTAAATATTTCGTTTAATATAGCATTGCCCTCTTTAAATTAATTCCTGTATAAGAAAAAGCAGCTGTATAAGCATTACATTTGAAATGAGTTTACAACGCTGTCATCTCTAAAACTAAGTGCATTGATATTTTTCGTTGTGCATATCGACGCCTCTTACGAAAAGTAGGTAGTTTACGTGTTAAGTTAAATGTAAACTTCCTACTTTTCGTAAGAGGCGTCGATATTATGTACAATATGTAAAAAATTCCTACACATTTCTACTTACTCACAAAATTGGAACACGACAATAATAACATTTGAGCATAATAATAGAAATTCATTTATAAAAAGTAGTTAAATAAATTGATGCATCTATGAATATCTATAAGCTGCCGAGTTCAATTTGTGCATCATATACATAATACAATTCAATCTTGATTAATAGTATAAGTTTTCACATTTAAGGTATTATAATATATGTTTAATAAACCAGTCAAATAACATGTGATTTTTTGGTTTAGAACAAAATATTCAATAGATGTGGCAGTCGCAAATAGCGTTATTGTAAAATGCACATGAAATATTCAATCGTCTTAACAGATTAGGCCTATTTAGCTTTCGTTACATGTTCCCTTTCAGTTTGTGCGCAATCGATACCGATTTTAACATAAAAAAATGGGTAATTTTATTACCCAATAAGTTTATAATGGCCAATAGTTGTCTTTGACGTCCTTTCAAAATTCGATTCGCAAGCAATAGACACTTATCAGCGTTTAACAAAACCATGTCTGTGCTGGTTCTTCCGCTAGTCATATGTCCGCTCGAGGAGACATTCCACTGTAATACATTTTTTCAAAGGTTAATCGATGTTTAACTAGTAAAAGTATAAAGAATATAAATATCTCACAAGCTATTGGAGCTGATGTAAGGCGGTGGCTTCGGTCGAACGTAGTTGTTGCTGTGGTCCCTTCAAAAATAACAAAAAAAAAAACGCCAATCTCAAACTCAACGCGCGATTGAAATAAATCGTGAGACTCACCTGGGGCTGCGACTAATGAGCTGCGAATCGCTCGTGGTAGGACTGCATGAAACCTGATTATTGGGAAGCGAGCGCAGTGTGCCTGCCCGATTGCTGCCCATAGTCGCGTATTGAATCATTTGTACGCCGTTGCCCCTGCTACCGTTGTCTAACAGCAATGGCGAGCCCCTCTTGCCGTTCGATGTGATTCTGAGGAAAATAAATTCGTGCAACTTTTTTACTCACTTTTTTTTGTGATGGAAAAACTTGATAATGATTTTGAAAAATCTGACATCGAACGTAAATGTTGGATCCTTAATAAAATTGCTCTTGAATCAGTAATACCAATGCCCATTAAACAGATACAAAAGCTTGTACGAACGTTCGCGATTAATTTAAATAAATTACTTATTGAGTATTTTATGAAACTCTGTCGACCTTTTTTCAACTGTTTGCGAATGATGTAAACATTTTTTTAGAGCTTCTGCAGCCTTATGCGATTAGTTAATAGGTGATCTCGCTCTTCACGCCATAGCAGACCTCTCGCAGGATTTAGACCCACCACGTGTGACTCGTTCGTTTATCTATGCTAATCTCAATAAGCTGAATGATATCAGCCAAATATAAACTCGAGTTCGAGAGAATGCCGATTCCCGCATGATTTCACAAAAAAATGTTTGAAGCACCTGATTTCACCTTATCGCGTCCCTGCGCGTGCAGCTGCGTAAACACAGACAGATTATAAATATCTATATTATGAGAAGGACCTGCAGTATGCTCGCTGCAATATTTTGAATAACAACAGCAGCAACCATAATAGACGGGCACCGTTGATATTGTAAATAACGACGTCATTCATAGAGTTTTAGTAAAAAAAAAAATGGTGCATGAAAGCTACGTGGGTTCAGATGTGGCAGTGCTATAAACTTCGTAAGTCGAATGAATATATAACTCGTAATGAAAAAAACTCGTGCAGCGAACAATGTACGGCTTCCAATAATATTTATGCAATGATTGAATTCAGCCTTGCAGTATGAATTTTGGTGTAGGACAACTCCGCCAACTGATTGCGATGTAGCTTCGAATGGCAAAAAATTTGTGTAAATGTCACTACGTCAAAGCCAATCCTGAACGAATAAATGAAAAAAGTTTATTTGAATTCAGAGGACTAATTTGATGAAATGAAAAATTCGTAGCGAAGGAAGACGGAAAGTCAATCTCTGTTGATTACACGCCGTACTTGCACGTGAAAGTGATTTCACGAGATATATGGAACAAATATAGGATGTAGCGTAAAAAAAGACGAAGCATCGTCTAACAGCTCCGCCGCTCAATGAGTGTGGATATAAACGATTGAAACGAAATAAAAAAGTGACTTTTTTTCTAACAACGAGATCGTCACAATAATAGTGATTCGATCGAGCATACGCGTATAGTTGTAGATGTAACGAAACTATCGCGTGCGCGATCGATTGTTTTTTTTATACGTATTTTGTTGTGCCAATGAGCGAGCAAAAACGAAAAGGGAGAAAAAAGCTCCAAGTGTCTACGTCGCGGCCATGTGCAGAGGCAACTATGTGGAGCAAAAAGAAGCACCCGAAGAATGCGATCGTTTGATTTTTTTCTTTCTCTCTCGTTGAATGCGCCAACGATTTTCGTATGTTGCCATAGTCGATCAAGAGCTAGTTGAATATTCAAAAAAGGTTCGCGCGCGCGTGATAATTTAATTTTGCATGCTTCGAACGATCCGACGTCATATATATCGCGCCACATGCGTCACTTATAATAGCATGTCTCTACGTGTGTATATATGCGTGCTCGGCTCGGCGCTTTATTCGTTTTTATATAGACGCGCACAAAACAACAAAAAAGACAAGACATCGTTATTCCAGGCAGCTGGGACGCGAAACTGGATCACTTGATGCGTGTGACCTGTGATATTAAGTCTACGTTTATACGGACTCACCAATTGTATGCGATGAACAAAACTACCAGTTCTCTAGCTCTTTAATGTATGCAAATTTAGATTATCCTTTATAACTCGATGGAAAAAGTATTTTGTAACAAATTCAGTTTGATTGATTGATTCAATTCATTCATTTGCTACACATTTCTGACTGAAACTATATTTTTCATAATAATTTTTTAACTCTACTTGTATCATTTTATGACTTTGTTCGTCAAGAGAGAGTTATATTTAATTTTTTCTGCAGTTAAAGCTGCTTTCAATCTCTATGTAAAAGTCTTGTTTAAATTTCATTCCGCTATTGAAGGAGTATTTGAGTGCAAAAGTTAATTGTGCACTTGATATTTTTCGTATCTCCACGGGAGCATCAGTCTCGAGTTTTCTCGGAAGAGTAAATTTTTTTTTTGACTCGCGCTCTCGCCAACTTCGCTCGGAGGCATATTGCTTCAAAGTACATATGCCGAAGTTGCTGCATCGAGCAAAAGTCTATTAACATACAATTTTCCTTCTCTACTCCCAAGAGGGAAAAGTGGCTGCGTCAAAGCGAGCGTATATAGGCGTTCGTTGACCTTTTAGTAATTTTTATTTCGTGGTGACTACCGCGAGCCGGCAATCGTATGCGGTATATGGCAGCAAGTTTTCGTTCCTCGTGCGCATATTGCGCCGACGGTAAAGTTTCGCCCATGCTCCCAAATTATACGCCCTATGCTCTCCGGGAGTGTAGGATGTAGCTCGAATCTATCATAAGACACGATGTGCTCGGTATACCTATGTACGGGCGAGATTGGCAGCGAATGATACTCATAGCTCGAGATGCGTGGCTCGCATTGCATTTTTATAAAGAAGAACGACTACACCGGTGGGATTGCGCCGCGGCTGCTGCCTGTAGAGAGAGAGGCCATTGCACGCGATCGTCTGTATGGTAGCATAAATATATATAAATAGCAAACGCGTCGTCTTGCGGCTGTCCATCAGTGTGCTCGAGACGGCGTCACTGTAGCTTTGCGTAATTCTCTCGAGTGCGGTGCAGTCTCGCAATACGTCGTCGACTCTCGTCTGTATATAACGCAAGCACTGCATCTGCATACATTGTCTTGCAGCTAGTCGTGCAAGATGATCGGATGGGCCCGCGCATTATGCACGCATATGCATCTATACGAGCGGAGGCAGAGGCGCGCATATCTACGTATAAGTCAGTCGCGTCTCTATAGTTGCAACGTCGTTCTGCGTTATCGGTACAAAGGACGCGCGTCATCGGTCAAGTGACGCCGCTGCTTTCTATGCATCTTGCAGTGTCCCTTAATTTTTTTCGCTCTTTTATCATTCCATCCCGCCTTCCTAGATCTGTTCAATACTACTAAAAAAAACTATAAAAAAATTAATGTTCAAGATTTCTTGAACGCATTGACCTATCAAATCTGTACATTTTTTGGCGATGAAATAAGTCCAGATCGGACTTGATTAGACTTTCATTGTTACTCTCTTTAGCAGTCAGCTTTCAAAGTGCTTAGACTCTTTTGTAGTATTTTTTTTCACGTTTAAAGTTGCTCTGAGCTAAACTAGACATACTACTAGACTTACTATTAGATACAACGATGAAATGTGGAAATTTTGGATGACGGACGTTTTTGTAAATCATAATAAAATTTCGGCAAGTGAATGGCATCATGAACAACAAGTTTTTTACGATAGCAGAAAACAATTTTTGAGCTATTAGATTCCGATAGAGAATCGACCACATACCTTTATGAATAACCGTACTTATAGAAACGCACCGTGATGCACTCGCGTATCGCGACCAATGTAATTCTCTACTGGCCTTTTGGCGCTTCTTTTTGCACTCTCGCTCACTCTCGTCTATATATAGTCGCACATATGTACAGTCAAAGTCAAGAGCCAGTATTAATGTAGATACAGAAGCTCTCGATGTAGACGATGTTGCCCCCGTGGCCGAGCCTCGAGCTGCGCTCGCGATAACCGGTTTCGTGACTATATACTTATAACACATAGGCGCATTAATGCATTATGATACTCACAAATCGTCGTGTTGCAGACAGAGAACAGCGCTCAAAAATCCGACGAGCAGCAGGAGCATGAGAGCCGGCACGAATACACTGGTGAAGATCTCGCGCCTGTAGCTGCGCTGCGGTAGGGCCGATTTTTTGTCCACCAACCAGCGCCAATCGGACGCCGCACTCGGCTGCTGCTGCTGCTGCTGCTGCTGCTGCTGCTGGTCCTTAGAGGCAGGCGCGGAACCGATTATACTGGCACTCGTGTCGTCGTCCCTGCCCTCCGAGTCCTCGTCTCGGCGATCGTTTAGATCGTCGATCTGCAAACGGTAACCGAAACTATAACGTCTTGACTATCGTGCCATAAACTCGCATTGACTTACCAATTTGAAGTAACACCAATCGAATTCCAGGTCCCGGAAGAACCGGTCGAACGACACTTTCTTGAAGTTGCAGCTGCTGAATTTTCGGATTATGGGTTCGAGTTCTTTTTCCAAATTCTGCAAGTCGCTTGAGAATTGCGTCGAGCTGCCGATCCTCAGTACTGTGCTGCAGAAGCAAAGTCATTTTCAAAAATATTTCCTTCTGCACTTAAAATCGAATTAATATTGAATCTCTTAAATCTTAAAGATTTTAGATGGATAGGGTATCGGTAGGTAATAACTAAAAACTTATTATTTTATCGGTAATTAGAAATTTATTCTTTTATTTTTCATAAAACATTGAACAAAAGATAATCTAAATTAGTCAGTCTTCTCTACATGAATCTCTCTACTTTCGCCTTCTGGAGTCGTTGCAGTCGTTGGCTTGACCCTTGACACCGTAAACCTTGCAGGATCCAAGCAAGTTGGTCAAGTTGATCTGGGCAAGGACAAAGTTGCACCCAAAGCCACCGTCGAGGACACTGAGGCCGAGGATCTCACCGACTCCGTTGAGGAGCGATTGGCATTTGACGCAAGTGATCTTGTAGCCAGGGTAGTTTTTGTTCAATCTTGGCGGTCCCGCAACGATGATCTAAACATTTTCATCGTCCATTGCAATTATATTTGGATTGAAGATGAGCAGGAAGTAAGTAAAAGCATGAATGATTATCAGTGTACTTACGTTCAAGAAAGGAATGGTATCGAGAAGAGTGTCGCCATCCTCGCGCTTGCACTGCTGCTGCTGAGCAGCTACGGCGCCGATCAAGCACACCAAAAGTGCCAATTTCAATGCGACCATGTTTTATGTCTATGGGTATGTGTTGCTTGAGAGAAATTTCTCTAATGTAGTTTCAAGCTGTACTGATGCTCTACTGCTGTCGTCGAAGCTACCAAAGCCAGACTCTTTTATATATGAAATTTTCTTATCGTAGAATCATAACATTTTCATATCGATAAGCTGCTTATTCGAAATCGCAATGCGCAAGTAGCGCACCGGAAGGATTTTCTTTACATTTAGCAATATCCCCAATCAAACGTTTTTTTATTGTGTCATTTTGGCACAGTTACAATGTTATTATTAATCAGTAATCATCTAAACATTTACAGGCAGTTGCGCTTGAGCTGCGAAAGCTGCAACTATATTCAGTCGGGATAAAGCCAGCCGGCATTCGAGCAAATTAGCAGTTCCGTGTGTACCGATCAAATTAACGCACACAAATCTTCTTCCGTTTTTGTCTTATTTATTTGCACGCGGAATGACATTTTCTCCTTGCAGAGAATTGCTGCAGATATACGTGCACTTGGTAGCGACTGTCCTTGTTTTCGTCTCATTTGTTGAATGCGGCAAACAAAAATACTAGTCTGCTTTTACAGTGACAAAACTTAACAGTTTTACGAGATGACAAATAAATTAATTATGACGTTCTCTCATTCGCTTACATTATTCCGCGTCGTAAATATTTGCGTAACATCGGAACTCGCGGGCTACCTCTGTAATTGTGAATTGTTTAAAAATATGTTAAATAGTCCAAAAGTAAGCCTGAAAATGGAATCAATTTCCATCGCATCGACAAAAATCATCACTGTGTGTGTAAGACGACACATTTGGGTATGCGTCGTTACGGACTGTTTTGTTGTTGAATTGATTAGAGACTCGAGCGCAATGTTCCATTTCTTTTTAATGTGTAACAGTGAGATAATTAATTTCGATTGTCGGTACAAATTAAAAATATTTAAAGAAAGTTTCAGATGAGAGACTAATTAAGTTTTATAGTGACGGCAATCAGGATTATTTTAAGCACAGCGATCATAAACCGAAAGTAAGAATTTTTTAAACTTTTGCGAATCTACGAGATTAATACTAACAAACAAATGATAAACAATGCGAGGTAGAAAAATTATTTCAAATAGAGGAAAATATATAATTATGCTTTGTTTTGTTCACTACTAATTTATCCACGAGCGAGTTATTTTATATTGAATTTGTTAACAAAATCAGTTTTAAATCCTAATGCATTATTACATTTAGATGTCTTTGGTACATCTCTAAAACTGTCATTGGCATGATGTTAGATTCATAATAGCGGGTATAATGCAAACGTGTTTGTAAAGCTAAATTCAAAACACGCGGTGCGCTCATGAACAAGTGCGTAAAGTGGCAAATCGCGAGGAGCACAAGGTACACGACATACAGTAGAGCTTTGGCACGAAACGCGAATCCGCGTTCGAGGCCCAATGGCCTCTGTCGCGGTCTCTCGGCGACACGCGGGCTTGTGCGTGCGTCATAGGTTCGTTGCATTCCCAAGGACCTCGGCGGTATAGACGCATCTCGCGTTGCAGAGAAAAAAAAGAACAAGAGCAGCCCGTTCCAATGCCTCGAGGCGGTTTTATACACGTTTTGCGAGGCGCCTGCAGCTTTGGACGACGCGAGGCTTTTAATTATTCGACAGCTAGGCAGAGAGCATTTCTGCTACTACGTGCCGACTGCATATGTATACTCGTTTGTGAGACGACTATCGAAGCCAGGATTATTTCACGGCTATTTTCAGACGTTCGCGAGTTCGATAACGTTTCTACATTATTTTACTGGCCAAGCGTAGCGAAGCGTCGACTCGCGACTGCTACGGCGATCCCCGTCAGCTACACTCGCGAGCCCTACTGCCAACTGCCACACGAGTAGACCTGACATAATACATGGATAGCTAATTGGCCTGTCATCGGCCAGATCACATAGACGCATACATTCAACAAGCTATTGTACTGTGGCTGTGAAGAGCTCGACTGTTCGAATGAAAAAGAAAAATTCGACTATGTTGAGTCTCATACGTTCCAGCAGATGTATACATACCAGCGCACAACTGCGAGAGAGCTTCGACTTTGGAAAAAATAAGTAATGAGCTCAAAGTTTTCGAGTCGATATTAGCATGGTATGTGTGTTGAGTACACGTGTATTCGCGTGCTTCCCAAGGAGAAAGAATATCACTTATATATCGTATTTCATCGTTTGTTATAAATAAGTATCATTCAAAAATAACACTCAGTGGCGCAGCGCAGATGCGCGAATGGTGTATCGATAGCCACGTACACGACCGATCGTCTTAGTAGGCTATTTTCGGCGGCCGAAGGCTCGCAACAAATCGCACACGTGCTATCCGACGACGGGCTCGAGCGATCGTCACAACAAATCATGGCAGTTTAGTTCGCGCTACACAGCCCGTGTACGTACAAATTTCGAGAGTGAAATATGGCTCGACGCTGTAAAAAAAAATGCATAACAAGATCGGCTCGATCTTTGTGAAAAGCCATTGGAGTTGGATAGCGATTGCGAGCGCTCACGTCAATGCTTCGTTATGAGCTGCACTTATGCATTAATTACGATTACGCGCTCGTTGCCGATCGAGTGGCGTTTCAACTTTTCATCTACGCACACGAAGGTAAAAAATTTTCTTCGTTGAATCAGCCTACTGGATGATTTCATTTTATTCGAAACAATACAATGGGCTTCGACAACAATGAAATCGGTTTGAACAAATGAAAAATTGGTCGTTCGGGTGAGAGATGACGATTATCCGCATAGGTGTTTGTTTACAATTAATTTCAAGCGATACCGCAGGTAAATCGTCAATCGTCACATATCGTCGCGTTTGTTCACAGAGCTCGTGACTCACTGGGCGATTAAGCAGCTACTATCGATTTTTCTGGCACTTTTCGATGTATCCGTCGTGGCGCGATTCCTCGAACCGGAGGATTCATCATTGTTTTCTAAAAGCTCGGCGCGATACGGCGATAATTCGTGAATCAAAAGGAGAAATTCACGGTAGCGATCCAGTGGGTAAATTGCAGTAGCTCACAGCCAAAAAGCCAAACCCAATCGAGAGGCGAATGGGCGAACTTGCGAGAAACGACGAGCGCTGAAATTTGTTCAAGTGACCCATGCGAGAGATGATTAAGAAGTATATAGCGACGTAGCACGACGCAAATAGAGTAGTATGTAGTAGCTGGCGCGCGTCAAATCTTGCTCGTCGCTCGAGCGCACTCGGGTAATTAGACACCAAAGAGTGCGTTTGATAAGGCTCGCCGCTGTTGCAACCAATGCAGGCTTATTAGGCGCTTCGCGCAGACTGTGACGCGCGATCGAGTGTATTACATGCGTGTGTGTATTAAGCCGTCGGCCGTTGGCGAGTCGCGTGTGTGCACGTGTGTGCATGTGTGTGCGTGTGTGTGTGTGTGTGTGTGTGTGTGTGTGTGTGCACGTGTGTGCAGGGGCACATGTATACAGGATGATGAAGAACGACGAGAGGCCAAGGAAACAGTTAAAAGTTGGCGAATTTGCGGCGCGCTCGACTCTACGTCATACGTAATGTGCGTAGACTACGACGACGATGACGACGTGGAGGAGTAGGCAGGCAGCGTACGATATATAACAGTATATAAAGGAAAAAGCTGGTGGCGCGCGCGAGCGAAAGAGAGGGAAGAGTTAGGTCGCAGTCGGAGCTGCGGCCAGCGACCGACTACGCGAACCATTAACGCGCCAGCGAGCGAGCGAGAAAAAGACGAAACGAACGAAGCAAGAAAGATACGAGACTGCCGAGTCCAATATTCGAGTGCTTCGAGTGCTTCGGCTGGTTTGGAGCAGGTCCCATGCACGAGGTCGGAGCTCGCGCGCGCCACTAGCAGCGTGGTTCGGCGCGACCGGCTTGCAGCGAGGCGCCGTCAAAGCGCTGCATCTCGGGCGCGCTTCCTCCCTCTTGGCACCGACTGCCTGTCTGCCTGACTGACTGACTGACTGACTCGAGAACTTGGCCAATCGCTCTCCGACGGTGGAACTGGCCAGTAGTGCAGCCGCTACAAGCTCAGTCGGACTCGGCCGTTCGGTTATAAAGCTCGCTCGGGGCTCCTCCGCGACAACGTGCCTCGCTATACGAGATCTAGGCCGTGTCTGTGTGCAGTGCGTGTCAGCCAAGTGCATCGGTGCGTTGCGTACGTGTGTTTCTGTGTCTCTGTGTCTCTTGTGTGTGTGTGTCTGTGTGTAGATTTCACAGTGCAGGCAGTCGAGGTGTCGCCGGTCACGCATCGGCCTCGCTCGACAACGCCAGTGGGTGTGTACAGTGCGTGCGGAACGGCAGCAGAAGCACACGCTGCTATACGCGTTTGCGGCGCGCTTACACGAGTCGGCGAGCAGACAGAGCTGCCTGCAAAGTCTCTGCGTGCGTACGTTATCAACGCTGGCAGGCGTGTTCGCGACAGATCGGGACCATGAGAGGATCGACGAAGCTCTTGGGCAACGATCGGCTGCTCGGCTACGGTCTACCGGAACTGCCCGTCGTGTCTTGCACTTTTCCGACGAATCGCCGGTCTCTCACCTAGAGCCAGCACAGCCCTCGTCAACGTCCATCTCTGGTGAGTCTCTCTCCTTATCTCGCTCCTATAGGCTCGTTTAAAACAGCACCTCCTCGTTTGCGCGTAAAAGACGCACGAAATGCGTAGTACTGCTCGTCAATCCTATTGTATACGAAGCAGCTACGAGCGTCGCGAGCGCGTGCGATCGTCGTAAATGATAAATAGTCGTAAAAATTTTCTTACCTACCTACGGCTCTTAGTTTAATATTTAACGAGTTCTTTGAACTTGTCGACGTCTACGACGATGCTCGATTCTTAAATATCTCCCTGAGAATTAGCTATACATACTTGTATATTCTTTTCCCCTTTCGCGCGCGCGACTTTATTCCTTTGCGGGTATAATAGTACGTACATTAACACTTAATTAAGATACCCTGCTCGGAAAAACAGGTCTGTGCAGCTTTATTATAAACTATATATACTCGCTCGTTTCTCTTTCTCTCTTTCTCTCTTCTCCCATGTACGTAAGCGCGCCTCTACATATTATACGTTACTTGGGTTCATTCAGCAGAAAGCCGTGGAGCCTGCACAGTGTGTTTCGCTGCTCCTTTTTCCACGACTGTTCGCGCGTGCGTATGTGATAAATACATACCAGATTGCAAATAAACCAGATTTCTATATTTATCAAAGTGCATGTGTGAGAGTCAATGGCATGTAGACTGTGTATCGCGCACACACACACACACATTTATCAGAGTCCGCCCGCACAATTCTCTCTCGCTCTCTTTCTCGTCTCGTTCAAATATTATTTCCTCTTTTTGTTATCTCGTGCCTACAAAACCAACCCGATTATAGTTGCGTTGACGGCTCTCCAAAATTAATTTCATCCCGAATAAAAAGGAAAAAACGTCGCGCGAGAGGGAAAGAGAGAGAGAGAGAGAGCCGATTTTTGTCGATGTCGCTGACCGATAACGATTTTCTCGTCGAAAAAAAAGGCCGCAACGTGCGAGCGCAAAAAATACATGCTTTGGCGACCGAGTGCATGCATATTAATGAGCATCTGCCGCTGCTTCGAGAATACGCGTAAACGTCAGTTGTACCGCGCGCTATAAAGCATTTATTATTATGTAAAAAAGTATGATCGTCGTCGTCGTCATCGGCGTCATTGACGGCTCATTATTTTTGCCGTTACTCGGGACGCTGTACAATTTATCAGCCGATTGGCGACGACGAGCGCAGACTGCGCGTACTTTTATATATGCATGCATATTTCATGAAATGCCCTCGTTTGTACATATGCTAAACATTTACGACAAGAAAGTCTACCGTGCGTCTTTGATATTCTTTTTTTTTCAACAATTACATATAGTTCGTGACGAATCAGATGACTGAGATTCTCAATGGGGTTCATACAATCTGCAGTAAATATGACACTCGGGTCAGAATTTCAAAAGTGCTTACAAACTAGGGAAAATCGTTAATCGTGCTTGTGTTACTCACCCTACTCCCTCGCCGGGTTTTAGAGGATAACGAGCACCCAATTCCACTGCCGGTGCCAAAAACGTCAGCTGCAGATCAGTGGCATTTTTCCAAATGTTTCGCCTGAAACAAGTTGCAAAAGTACGCAGAAAATGAGCACAAGTTTAAAAAATAAATATATCAGAGTCTATAGGTCGCGCGCGGCTCGTCTAAAACAAAAACATCTCTCGACGACGTCGCGAGATCTCTTTCCAAAGTGAAATATGATTTGTGCAAATGCAAAACTATCCATTTTGCTATTACAGCTGATGCTCGTATGCGTATTGACGCAAGCACGAGTCGTGCAAATGTGTGTGCGAGTCTGTGTGCGGCGGCCTGTCCACGTGCATATGTTTATGTGATAATGCATGCACATTTTGCATGTGTATGTAGATGTGCATCTATGATGCACGCGTCGTCGTCACAAAAGCTGATGAATTACGGAATGTACGTAAGAGAGATAAGAATATAGTAAATATATTCTGGCGCTACTTTGAAATTACAAGCAAAAATATTTGCTATCGCGTGCGGTCGCACTGACGGCCAAACAAATGTAACAATACTGCGGATCGTATTTCATTGAAAACAAACAGCGATTTACTCGATACATTTTACAGGATCTTTCCAAACGGTTTAGAGAATGCCCGAATCGAATCGATTAAAAGTATAGAGGTACGCAAAGCTCGTTACCTGAAAATATCAAAGAGCATCTCGGTTCGGTTGAGGTCAAACATCTCTTCGACGTTCCAGCTGTTGACTTTCAATTGAATCTGATACTTGGAGACGACGTCGCTCTCCGAGACGATAACTTCCAAGGTTTTCTCGCGCGTCTCGTAAGTTTTCTTGTTTAGAGCAATGATCTCCAACTGCGACATATATAATATAATATACACGAGAAATAGACGAGCAGCGTCATTAGCATGTCGCGCTCACATAATGCAATACAGCCTGTATATGTATTTCAACAGAAATTCTCATTTTTTCTATTGTCAACTTGGCGAGTTGCCAATATTACCTTGAAATTTTTTTGATCCTTCGGCGCTACCCCATAAAGATATCCACGATGCGTCCGCTCGCTGTAAATATAATGAATCCACGAGGGTAAATCCGGCGAATCCAGTAGCGATGCCTCGTATCTATACTCGTTTCTCCGTTCTGCAAATTATGAAAACCAATCAGTACGTTACTATTATGGTTTACGGATGAACAGTCGACTCACCATCCGAAGTCCAATTGAAGTATTGAGGTACAATGGGAATAGCAAAAACTTGTAGCGAATTTATGTTGACATCCGTTGCACAGGCGTGCTGACCCACCAGCAACACCAGACAGCACACCGAGATGATGTTGAGCATTTTTGACAATCTTGATTTGAAAAAACATTAGATAAATTCGGTACTTTTCATTGCTGTAATTGCATTTGTAAGCTTTTGATGCGCCAAGAAGGCATCGAACCTGACTTACTGCTCTCATTAGCTGTCTAGATCACAACTTAATGCTCGCGACTTATATAGTAATATGAAGCAGTGACTTCTCACGAGGCGTTCGCGGAGTGCAGCGCAGCACAATTTGTTGGAGTCGTTACTTGTGCAACTTTTTCAATGGGAAAAAGAAGGAGCGCGTTTATTTTCTCGAGTATAGAAAAGTAGAATCGTTGAAATAAAAAGCCGCGCAACCCCAGAAGACAGTTTACCCGAGGTCAATTCGAACGCATTTATTTGAGCTCGACGCGAAGAAGCTGACTCAGGTCAACGCGTACAGATATTTTTCCGGTTGGCTTTGGACGAAAAAAAAATTGTTCGGGTGCATTGTTTTGTGAGTAAAAAAAGTGCACACACGAGAGGCTCGCGGATACATTATAGCGCGTCGAACAAAGAGCAGCGGCTACAATGACTGTATATATACGCGCGTCGAGTTGAGAAAGAAAAGCTCGTGGGTATTATAATACACGCATGCTATATACGCGGGCCGCTGCGCTGCACCGCTGCTGCTGCTATGTGCTCGCGTGGCGAGACGATGACGACGACATATATATAGGATTGACGCAATTCGTTTTCTGCCTGCTTAAGTACTACGGGCTATATAGCATAATGCGTGCGCGCGGCCACGGTCATAGCCAGAGAGAGAGAGAGAGAGAGAGAGAGATCTACTCTGGGCGCTGCGCAAGAGCCGCGAAAACGATACTCTTCCACGAGTTTCGAGTATGCCTGCAGCACTTGCTGCCTGTGCAACATGTGGCGTTGAAAACAAGGGTGTCCGCGCGATCGTCTGCACACACAAAGCGGCCACTTTGCCAAACTGCATGCTTGATATTCTCTTTCGAGAATTTTCTCACCTATTTTAAGACCCAAATCAAGTGCTAGTGCGTACGTTCGTATGCCACTGCTGTTTACGAGCATTTCACATGCATTTTAGCGAGAGTTATAAATAATTCATATTTTTTAACGCGAAAAATCTTCGGCCAACTAACTTAGGCCAGGCAACGAACCGATAATATTAATGTCGACGTTTTTTTTTTATTGTCGAAAACGAGGCAGCCTGAAATGTTTGCATTTTCAAAATTTGACACCGAGTCGTCGGTATTTTTCTAACAAAATTTATGCTAAAGAAATTCTTTACTCGTTAATTTACGTCGTAAATTGATTGAAAAGTTCACACGGTGTCGCGTTGCAGTTAGCCAGAGTTCATTGATTCGACAATCATGCTATACAATTTTATTAATGGGCATTAGCGATGTATATGTGCTCACTAACATATTTGATGAGCTGGAATAAAAACAATCGTGTTGCCTTTCAATAAAACGTTTCTGATTTCACTTTTTATTTTATTTCATTTCATTTTTCTTAACATTAACTCGTTTCATTAATCACGTTCGTCACACGTGATGTGAAAAATTTAAAGCCTACGAAATTCATGAATGAATGCAACGTTGTTGACGCTTCTTTCAGATTCTAATGATAATATATTCTATACATTGATGTAAACAATATAGATGCTCTTTGGTTTGTTTATTTGTTTTGATTATCTCGAGCTAATATCAGTTTTTATCTACTTGAAAAAATTTAATTGTAAAAAGTCAAGGTAATCGGAAATATCAGACAAGGTTGTTTTTACGACCTTACGTTGAAAAATATTTTTTAATCCTCGGTCGATATACGATATCACTTAGAAATAGATAATTAAAATTATTCGTGGCTTTATTTATTATCATATTGTGCATTGAAAAGTAGAACTTTTTGTATGCAAGATTTAAATAATTGAAACAATAAATTTGAATCGATAAATTCTTTCTAGTGGTTATTCATACATAGATTCAGATGCATGGATAAATCTAAATTTTCTTGTCCAGCAGTAGAATGGCTAGACTTGGCGTAAACAAAGAGCGCGCATTCGATTGACAAAAAATCAAGTGTAAGCTCAATTGAAAAATGTGGCGAAACGGGTAGCTTATAAATATACATGCACAAATAGTACAATATAAGTGAATGAAAAATGTAAATGGGATTTGAAAGGTGAAGCGTATACACGTTGGAGAATAAACAGCGTGGACGAACGCTTCGCACGGGAGAATTTCTCCTTCTCTCCCCCCCTCCAGCGGTGTCGAGCTCGCGCGAGCTTGCGCCCTCGGCGCGCTCGGGGCTAGTCTTTATCGACTCCCAACGAGCTCGAGCCTATATTTCGCGCTTACTCACTAGCGGAAGAGATCGAGCTCGCTGCTGAAAGAGCCGACCGCAAGAAGCAAAATAAGGATCAGTGTTTTACTCACGGGGTGAGTGGCCTGCAGAAGTGGTCGAGCTCGCAGCGGTTGAAAATCGGACTCGAGGAAGAGCTTGCGACGAGGGAAGGGTCGGGCGCAATAGTCTGCGGCGAGGATCGACTACGCGCTGGTGGCTGCGGCGAGCTCGGGCTGCGCACTCGGCTCTCGACGCCGCTGAGCGAGGCAGACGCGCGCGCAGCCTCGGCTACATATATATATATATACCTGCCACTCGTGTTGGCGAGTTCTCATAGACATATATCGATGCCGTATGCCTAGGAAGCTATGGACAGGCACGAGGCGTGCGCGCGATGCATCATTGCTAGGCAGACCATCGGAGCCGAGAGTTCGTACGACTAGTCACCCCGAATTGGTCGGCAGCGAAGCACAGCTCGAGTCTGGGACAAGAAGAGGCAGATGCTCGCGTAGAGGCCAGTACGCCCTCCCGCGGCACATACTCAGCTCGCCCTTCTCTCCGTCTCGTCCCTCGACTCGTTACTTTGCCTCTCGTGTCGCTTCGCAATATAACGTGCCTCAGTCATAGCTGTATTGTGAACGATCAAAGTTCACCTCCGTGTTGTTGTTGTTGTTGTCGTTCGTCGATTTGACAGCTGTCCGTACGGCTCGAGTCGTTGTCGCCGTAGTCCTCCTCATCGTCGTCGACGGAAGGGACCCACAAGCTCGTGTCTGGGGTGAGCCAAAACTTTCGATAGTATATTCCTGTAGATGTTGAAGCTCGAGCTTTTCTGTATTTTCAACGGCAACGGGAGCCTAATTTTGCCGGGCTAATTCCTCTATTTGTACATAAGTTACGTTTAAAGTACATAGTCAACAGAGAGCTAGGCTCAAGACAATCGTTCGAGTCGCTCGTGTAACGACGTTATGTTTATATAGATCATGCCAGAGCAAAGCGCGCCAAATTACGATGAACTTAATTTAAGAGCTTGGCACGATTTATACACTTTTACTTTTGCATGAAACGCTACGACGTGCGCGGGTGCCTAGGCTGTCGCCCGTTGCAACAAAGTTCACTAAACGCTCGCTAAACGATTGCGATAAATTTTTTATTTGTGCATGTATACATAAATGTGTATCTCACATCGCGCCCGCGTATACTCCCATACACGAGCTATATACGACTCGACGATAAAGTCTTTAGGCGAACTCGCGAGCATCCAATGTCCATGTGTATATGCTTCTAACACAAAGCTTCTATAATGTTATAACCGCACACACCCGCTGCGGCCGGTTTGATTTAATAATAATAACATTGTATAATGACACTCGGGCGGAAGCCGTACGTATGAAACTTGCAACATCATTTATAAGCTTTCCCGTGCCCGAGTTCAAAGACACGCTTAAGGAAAAATTTTTCAATGTTTTACCCCGGCTCGATACTCGTTTTACGTCCCAAGAACCCGATATGTGAGATTTATACCCCTTTTGGAATGAGCGAATATTTTACCTCAACGTAGCACTTTTTGTCATCAATCGATGATATACTGATAATAATTTTCCGTGCCTGCACTTTGTGCCAAAGAAAATAGCCGAGCGATAAAAAGTACAGATCGATATCGTCCCATTTTTTTACCATTAAAAATACCCGTGAGTTAAGTCATTGATAATCGATGCGCTATGTTTATAGCACGTAGTCGCAGATTCTTTAAAAATATTGTCAATTCATATTTGTCAATTTAAAGATTAGGATCGATGTAGAACGAGGTTTTAATATCATTTGAAACGCTGTGGTACTTTTTTCAAAGAAAATTTAATATTTTATCGTTGTCGAGCAAAGCACTGAAAAAAATAACACGATTGTCAAATTTGGAAAAAAAACTTTGCCCGCTCCATTAGGAACGGATGCAGAAATTGAAAGAAAATGCGTAACGGTCGTGTACACAGCGATCACTCCTTAGCGAAATGTAGCGATTACTTCATTGTAAACATAAGATAGGTCGTAACAATCGATCGACAGATCGATCGACGAATAACATCATCGACGGATCATTTACGCGTGGAACAATTCGAGCTCGGCTCATCGCGCTCTCGGTAGCGCGCCACAATCCGCGCGCATTTTATGTATACAACGCGCGGGAAGATATAATGCGCCTAGAGAAACAATTGCATCAAGTGCTGCCATTGAGGCCGCTGCCACAAACGCACGACGTGCGGACCGATTGGTCGAATGAAAATAAAACGTTAATTCAGTCAAGGACGAAATATATTGCACGGCGAGAGAGAGAAAGAGCTTTTCCTTCACCGCCAGCACTACCGCAAAGTGTCAGTGAGCCGCATCAGTCGTACCCGAGTGAGAGAGAAAGATATAAATAATTCGCGCGCGCGAGAGCGAGAGTAGAAACGCAAATGCACGCTCGATAATCGTATGCGCGAGCTGCGCTTTTATTATATGTACGTGTGCGCGCATGCGAGATTAACTTCCGCGAATCGATACAACGTCTATTCTGAGACTTATCCGAAGAAAAAAAAAGCAGATTGAAAAGACGCGAAGCCCTTTGGCTAACTGCCATCCTAGTCGACGCGTCCTTACAATCAATTTTGCACGTGAAAACATTCGCGCAAGCTCGGTGGATTTTTCTCGGGCGAGCGACAAAAAGCTCGAGTTTATGAGCCGATTGACGTTTGTATCGAGCGCTGCACACAAAGTGTAGAATTTCTCCGCAAATGCTCGCGGATAAAGAGATGACTCGCGAAACAAAGTGTGTACGCGGCTTCGAACGGAACAGCTCGAGCGCCAGAATCAACAAGTATACAAACAGAAGCGACGAAAAAGCCAAGCGGCGCCGATTCGTGCGCGGCAACGTGGCCTCGATTACAGCTACCTATAAAAGTTGAACCTATATCCATGTCTAGATAGTAGCACTGCTAGTCGGGCTGTGCACAAGTGTGCGTGTGCAAGGCTCAAAGTACCTACTACCCCCTCGAGCCGAGCCGTCGCAAAAAGAATAATAAAGTTTTCTCGGTCTTTTCCAGCGTTTTCTCCTTTTTTTTTCACCTCGAAAGCTTCCGCTTGGATAATGAAAGCTCGGCACGTCCTTAAACTCTCGCGCGCAACGATATATAGCTCGCTTCGACGCGAGCCAATTATAGCTCAGTTCTCCACGCGTGTACGAACGTGCGTGCCCTTACATACAGATATATTATGCACGACTCGATACGCGAGCAAGAGCTCCAACTGGACTGCGTGGCATGTGCGCGAGGATCGAATATAGAGTTTGCCTCGCCGCTGGCTATTAAGCTCGCTGAAAGGGTGAATCGATGTCGAGCCTCGGCTTAACATGTCATGTTTAGCGAGCTCGCAACGCACGCGTAGGCAGCGCATAATCGCGCAACGGGTACAAAGCTGCGCTATATACGGCACTGTCTATCGACGTTTGCGGCTGCAGGCGTGGTCACTCTCACTTGGCGCGATCCTAGTGCACACTCTGTGCAGCCGGTGCCTGACAAATGAATCGATCCGCAAGCTCCAGCGGATGCGCTTCGATCTTGTCGCGTTTCTGCATTTTTCTGACCTCACCGTCGATCAGATTATACATACTCTTGAACATCTTCGGATAAGTCACCAAGTATCCTGCTCCTACCTAGTACCTCCTGCACGTGTACTGAGAACTTTGCATAAATAACAAGTAGTATACTATTAGTGTTATTAAGATCATGTTTACTCGTCATATATAGAGACAACCCTTTTTACGCTGACTCGTGAATTACAGCAGTCGCAAAATTGAACTCGAACGAGTTTACATTTAACTTACACCTACATAGGTGTATACATAACATATATACCGAAGCAGAGGAGAACTCATGCATATTGAACGGCAGCAAATTTCAGCCCTACATGCATACGACGAGTCTGGATACGATTGCACGCGTGTTCGTACGAAGCTACGGCTGGCCGTGCAGAGCTACAGCCACGCGAACCGATATATTATATTGCATTGTCTCTTATCTGGCTGCACAGCGTCGCACACGTTATAGGGCCTCGAAACATATAGAATTGCGTGCACGAAGCTGTCACGCGCGCAAAACAGGGTGACGCCGATTATTTGTCGCGCACGAGACTCGCATGACTCTTACATATCCACTTCGTGTAGCAGATTCGTAAATTATTATCCGACTGGTATGGCGCATAAATGCTTACTTTGTTGAGATTTTCACTGACTTTCCTCTTCCCAACTTTACTCGCTGCGAGTCCGAGACTCGGGCTAAAGAACCACCACGGTACAGTAGAAAAACTCACGCGTTCAAGCATAAAGAAAGCAATTAGTCCCGTACGAGCTGTTAATTTTTTTCCTTCTCTCGCTTAATTACAAAAGTTCGGAAGCGCATCTTTAGTCTTGTAATTGAAAAACTTTAAATCCGTGTATTTTGTCGACAATTTGTTTGTGTGGCCGTAGTTATCGAAGAGACAAGCATTTTCAATTGCGCTTTTTATTATATAAATAACCAGTGATCGGTTACGAGTATTCTAACTAAACATTTTCCTTATTTTCATGAATTTTTTTTTGCAAAAAAATAAATATTTGATGAAATATTGATCGGTTTTGAATGTAATTTGTACTAACATTCACATTATTTTGGCTGACATATTTTGAATTCCTATTTTGTTTTTAGAAATTACACGATAGTCAACTACGAAAAAGCGCTATTTTTTTAAACGTTATTCATCAAATCGCTTGTCTGGAACAATGATGCAGTGCTCATATTCTATTGTTCTTATAAGTGTCAAACACATTTTACATATTTAACTCAGACCGGCATATAAAGTGATATTTGCAACTCATTATGAGCCTATTCTCAACTCCATATTTGATATCTTATTTTCAATTATACTTAACAGTATTGTAATATT
The DNA here is from genome assembly GCF_000599845.2 of Trichogramma pretiosum. Taxonomy (NCBI): domain Eukaryota; kingdom Metazoa; phylum Arthropoda; class Insecta; order Hymenoptera; family Trichogrammatidae; genus Trichogramma; species Trichogramma pretiosum. Next base: position 247,058 of record NW_019640836.1, on the reverse strand, counting down.
TTTAAAATTCGGAGAAAAATATTCTTGAATTAATATTTATTTATAAATAATAAAAAATTGAATAACCAACATTTCTAAAATTTATCTATTAAAATTTCAGACGAAGAAGTATTGGCAATTAAAAGAAAAAGTAGAAACCATCTCTGAGAGAAACAGCGGAAATGTCATCGAGCGATGTTCCGTTTCTGCTTATCACCGCTAATGTCGGGAGCATCTTCGAAGAGGTAAGTTAAGGAAATCAGAATAATTTTACCATTTGAAGTACTTTCGAATTAACTAGATGAATGTGAAAATCAAGCTCAAGTACGAAATTTGATTCCACGTATTAATATGTGAAATTAATTTCGGTTCAATAAGTTTAAAAAATAGCCTTAATTTAACTCCAAATCTGTTCAAAACACAATTACTTTTTTTCCAGCCGAGTACTATGCTAAAATTATGGACCGAAGAATTTTTATCGGTAAGTTTATAACAAATTATAATAAAATTTCCCGTGAGAAAACTAATATTATTATTATTATTAAATATATAGCCGCAGTGAGCATAATACAAATCGATCGACTGATTTTTCTATAATTAGGTTGCTATATATTATATATTAATCAAGTTACAAACTTATGAGTTAATTTTTATTCTAGACAATAGCTCGGCTCGATCCGAAATTCATCGCTCTTCATTGCCAAGAAGTCGGAGGAAAAAATTATGCCGAGAGCATGCGCCATGTAGAAGAATTTGTGAGGTACTTGCATTTTATTTAATTTAACAGCTCTTTTTTCTAAACATTTACACATATCGTAACGTGAGAGGATGAAAAGAAAGGGAGAGATAGAAAGAAGCATTTTTCATTTTACTCCCTTGGCCTAGATTTAAATAAAGAGTAAATCATGCACCTTTCAGTGAGTACGTGCAACTCTCGCATCGTGGAGCTGTATAACAATATCGGCTCGCAAAGGCGTAAAAGCAGGCAAGCTTCGCCAACGACCTAACTGCTTGATTAATATTTTCATGTTGCTTGAATTTAAATATAATCTACGTCAAAATAGATGCATCAACGATAGGCAAGCTCATTTGTTCGATAATCGCGAGAACCTTCGTTATAAGAACGGTACACAAGGACGAAACTTGACTAAATAAATATTCAAAAGCTCAAATTACTCATACAAAATGCTACATGTCAAATATTAAATAAAATAAATAATAATACAAAAAGAAAAAGCGCAGCCATATTAAATGACATACAAGTTGGAAGTCTCTCATCCGCAGAGCCTAAAGCGCTCTCTAACTGCAGCTGATTGGCCCCGTGAAATTGGCTAACTTTCATCCCTCTGGCAGCAAGCCGAAACGAGGTCATCCTAATGTGCAGAGGGCCGCGCGTCCGTCGCCCGCGGAAAACATGTATACCGCTATACACGTATACGCAAATCGCACAATGAGCACGGAGAGTTACGTTTGATAGGGCGCAGAGCCATGTATCGTCGCCACCGTGTGGTTTTCCATGCAATAAGCCTCGTCGGTCGTGGTCGCGAGCGAGTAAGCTTGGCTCTCGCGACGCTCGGCTCCATTATATTCCCATATCGATTTCGATAAACGTGTACGTATGAGCGAGCTCGTCGGCAAAGACTCGAGAGTTAGATCATCGACGCGCAAAAATACGAGAGATTAAAATAAGCTGCAAGTGTTTACGGCATTATGATGATGATGACGATGATGATGACGCTTCGTCGGAGCTTATACTCGTATCAGCCTGGAGAGAGATAGTTATGTAGCCTCGTATAAAAGCTTAAAACGGCAGATATTCATACGGGGTCGTGCCCGGGAACGATGAAACTATCGTCGACCGTAAAGCAGCTCGACAAACTCTACTCACGAGTACTCTGCTCAACGATACAAAAAATATATCCATCCTCCTGCAATTAATTCAAGCTTACTATCCTTTCATTGTATCGACTACTTTACGCTGTAACAATTTACCTATACAAGAAACTTTTAATTAATTTTCCTGAGGAAAAAATACCAAAGCCAGCATAGAAGTGAACATTTTAAAATTCTTATCGGTTATTCGTACTATAGATTACATTCTGAAACAAGTACGCAAAATTACGCTAAAAATGTCCTATAAAGCATCGATAGCACAGTGCAGTTGATTAATCATAAAATCTTTAATGCATTTATTAGATTGTTGATTTCCTCCGAAGAACTACGACTATTCGACAAAGTGAGAGTCTTTCTCGACGAAGATTTTTCGTCAGCAGAACATTTTACTGTGAGTACCAATAATAAATAACGTTTCATTGCGCCGTAGCAACAATAACTCACAATGACGAATCGTTTTCAGGCCCTTGGAAACCTATACTTTGCGCATGAAAGTTTAACCGACGTACAGCTTTGGGACTTTAAAGGTATCATTAAATTTATTATCTAATTTTGCTCGAAAATAGGCACTTTTAAAAAATGTATTATGTACCTGCAGCGGGAGTTTTTGAACCGGCAACTGGTACGGAGATTCATTCGGGCAATATCGAAACCGTGCCAACGAAAGAAAAGGCGAAATTTCCTCAGGATTTTTTTCCTGAGTGCAAGTGGTCTAGAAAAGGGTTTCTCAGGACTAGGTGGAGCATCAATGGAACTGTCTTTGATCTCATAAACATTCATCTTTTTCACGATGCCAGTAATTTTATCGCCATGGAAACAGTGAGTTTACGCGTGATTCACGTATATATAACCAGTTTCAATCAAAATGCTGTCATTTTCTCCAACTATTTATATAAAGCACAAATATTTCTTGACAAATAATATCATTTTGATAGGGACACAAATGACATCATTCGAGCCCCACGTCTCATTTGAAAATGTATGTTCTGTACTTGCTTATCTAGTGTCAGTCATCATGTGTATTAATAAATTCATCTCGGTAATGTTCCCCTCACACAAATGTTTATCTGATAAATTCTCGAATGAAAAATATTTTTGATGTGGGATTAGGGAATTCATGGAAGAAATCAGTTAAGCTAAATTAAATAAACTTTCATTAAATCAATCATTAAATTGGAAATATTTTACCTTTTATCGTACAAATACTCGAATAAAATAAATTTTTTTCATCTTCTAATAGTTCCCGTCAGTGTACAGTAAAACTCGTCGCAGAGCTTTGGAGCATACATTAGATAGGTTTCACAATGATAATTATCCGAATGTACCCTACTTCGTATTCGGTGACTTTAACTTCAGAACGGATACGGCCGGTGTCATAAAGGTGAGAATTTTTGAAGTAGAAAAAAAGTTTTTGAATTCGTGCATTTAACTTTATTGAAACAAATCTGTCGTTTCCAACTGCAGAAACTCACCACGGATACACGAGAGAGTCAAACATCGAACAAAGGTACCTTGTCAAAATTACAATTCCACAACGAGAACGACGACGTGATTCTGAGTCTCGGCAAGAAAGAGTTTAAGCATCATCACCATCAAACGGTCTTCTCTGAAGACAGCGGGGAATGGGTGAGCTCATAATTATAATGTTTAGTTTAAATAAATTTGAAAATCAGTTTATTGGTAGAATACTCTTTGATCTGACTGTCCACCATTGAATGTAAAATTAAAACACTTTCCGCAAATTGCAGTTGCGAGAATACGATAAGGAGATGTCCGATTTCGAAGATAGACTATTCGAGTTTCCGATCAAATTTGTGCCGAGCTACCCATTCGAAGAAGACGTGAAGGAAGGGACAAGTTATATGCAGACGCGAGTACCAGCTTGGTGCGATCGGGTCCTGATGAGTCCTACCGCAAAGTCTCTAGTCAAAGACGTAAGTAGTTGGTCGATATTTTTAAGAAATTTTTGTAATGTAACACACGATTACTCATGTGATGGTTCTCGAATGTCCACAGTTATCAGTTCCAAATTCCACCGAATATGGCATCATTGGTCCGGAAACTTGCATGGGCGATCACAAGGTGAGTTATCAAATTTATTAACCTTTACTTCACAAAAAATGCTCAAGTCCGTGAAAGAAAAAACCTTTTACTCACACACTTTGTGATTGTTTGAACTATCCTGTTAAAAAAAAAAACTTTAACATGATACACAGTAAATGAATGAATAATTCTCATGCATACATTTTAATGTACGATTTGGGTGCAGCCTGTTTTTCTGCTGTTCCGAATGAGTATCTAAGCGTCGTTAAGGTACTTATTAATTTCTTCATTTTGGTTAAAAGTATCTGTTTGTTCTCATTGTATGATATATATATTTGAATATTTTTAATCTGTTTTAAATTTCATCGTTATTATTCAGTTTTGGTATTAAGATATATTTATACGTCTTGTATAGCTACTTTTACCTTGCCCGAAATCTTACGTGTATTTTAATGATATGTTTCCTTTGATTGTTTGATAATTTCTTTGCCAATTTATCACCTAATGCCAGAAATCGTAACATTATACGTACATATAGATGTATTTAAAAGCATCCACACACATACCACCTGAACTTCACATAGATTTTCCAGCTTTCCTTTGTTATTCGACACGATCTACATTCTGTCAATCTCGCTTCTAGTTTAAACCTCATTTAGACTTTACAATTAAGTTAGTTATCGTTTTGTATCAACCGTAAGGACCTGTGATAATCCTAAAGATCGTTACCCCCAAACATAGTGAATTTAATTTTTTGAAAAAAGATCACTTGAAATTAAGAGTAAAACTTATATCTTGAGTTGGAGATATTTTTCATTAGATAAATGCATGGCTCGTCAACCAGATTTAGTGAAAATATTCAATAATTATAGTAAAATAGATTTTGAATCTCACTCGATTGCTGATGAATAAAGAAATACGTAACCTTGCTTGAATCTCAATTTATAGACTCAAGATAATAACTTAAACAATGGACAATCATTAACAATAAAAATTTCGTTAATACTTTTAAATATTTGAAAATTAAAAAAAAATGTCATTCAATGGTTTTTTCCATTCAATTGCGATTTGGTTCCATAAAATAATTGTATTTCGATCTCTAAATTTGTCATTCTAGTCATGCCTCAACACGTGAACTCGTTTAGTTGCTTGCATAATAGTTGGTTCCGAGTTTAAAGAAACGGAAAAAATGTAAATTTACAAGCTCATACGCTCATTCTGATTTGATAACATGTGTAAGAAAAAGTGTAATTTTGTGTAATGTATGTTAATTGCAGCCGGTGTATCTGAAGGCCAAGCTGATCTCGGACGCAGGTATGATTAATTGCTGCAGCTCGCCTAATCCCGAGCAAAACTGCTTCCGCGTGCCTGAGAGCTACAAGTTGCCTGTACCCCGACCCTTGAATCCCTTACTGAATCCGTTGACGGTAGTTTTAAACGAAAGCCACGAGCAGCCGCACAATTTGAGGCTCAGCATGACAGCTCGCTATAATTTCCCGGCGCAAGACTCCAACTTCCTGCTCGCAGTACCCCTCAAGCATGATCCTTACACCCCGGACAGCATGGACAGTTCGAGTCCCACTGCCCTGCCCCAAATATCCTCGGATCAGCAAGAGCAGTCGCAGCAAGAACAGCAGCAAGAGCAGCAGCAAGAACAGCAGTCGCAGGCGTCGACCGAGAGCCAACACAGGGATCGCGCGGTACCGGCGGCTCTGCTCAAGTCCAAGCTCGAGCTCATCGCTCAGGAGTTCGAGGAGGAGGAGTCGCGAGAGCACGAGGCCGGCTCGGCCGAGCGCAGCGATCACCGGAAAAAGAGCCGGGCCAGCTACGAGGACGTGTCGTGGCAGCGCTCGCATTTGCTCACCAGAGCCTGGCTCGAGGGCGAGGGCCAGCAGGCTTACCACTCGTTCGGCGACGAGCTACGCGCCCCGGCGAGCCAACGCGAGCAGCAGTGCCAGCAGTCCGAAGAGCTTCTGGATGCAGCAGCCTCGCAAGCCGATCCGTCCCCCGACGCGATACCGCGGATAGCCATCATCAACGCCAGCGACTTCGCGTCCAACTCGGGCTCCGTACGCCACTCGCAAGCCGACGACTGCGATCAAGATCAGGCGTGCGCCTCGGCCCTGACCACTTGCAGTAAATCCGATCAGCAGCTCGAGGCGTCCACCTACTCGAATCAGAGGACGAGGAGCCTCAGCGGCACCGACTCGCGGGCAACGGCCAGTGTGGCGGTCGAGGACGAGCACAACAACGAAGAGTCCATATCAAACAGCAATGACGTAATTGACAAAGATGAAGACGAGGGTAATTCCAAGGACGACTCGTCCAAAAGCGAATCACTGAAAAGTCAAGCCATCGGCGACAGCCCTAAACAGAAGAGAAGTAATAACCTAGCCCAGAGGATAAGGAAAAATCTCATCGTAAGGAGCGGCGAACGCTGCAAAACTTGCTGTGTGCTATCCTGACCTAAAGTAGTGATTCATTACTGCAACCGCTCTTTGACTGATAATCGTTGCACTTTTTATCGTAAATGACCAAACACGCCTTTTTTATTTTTAGCCAGTATGTCAATTCGTGACTTATGTAGTACAGTGAAATACGTACATAAATTCACACGCTAACTGTAGTAAGCAATTTTTTTATTAATATTTACCTAAGGTATCGTAACGAATCTATTGTTTGTTGAATTGATTTGCGCGATTTAGTATTTTTTTTCATCATTATTATTCATTTGTTCGCGTTTTATGAGACGTCTGAACAAGTGTCATCTTGGTTCATACGAATCAATTTAAGTACAATTTATCAGTCACTGCAGTATTCCAATTAAATCTGTAGCAAATATCCTATGCCATGCTCCCTTGCCATGCTAAATTACAGGTCGAAACATTACTTCTTATGACCACGTTTTGACTAGTACGCAGAGAGTAGTTTTATGTCTTAGTTAATTAAAATTATGTAAATAATATACCTTGGTATATTTTTGTGGTAGCCACGTGAACAACTATATTGCGTTGACAAAATATGCCAAATTATTATCAATAGGTTCCTGAACAAATAAATGGAATATTTTTCATTCCATAAAAATCGAGTATTAAAATATTTGCATGGTTTTAGCCAGTTTTAAGCTAACTTTTACTTGAAAAACACTCCATCTTTCGTTGAAAGTTAACTATTGTAATTAAGAAAATGAATATTTTTAATTGTCAATGCTTAAGTAAGTAGTTGATAATTTTTTTTATTCGTACAATCATCCTTTAGATGTAAACACAAAAATTAACAGAGTATTATTTAACTTTATGATATCATAAAATAAAAAAACAGTTAATTTCGAAAATTAAAAAGACTGCGCTTCCGACAAATAAATGAAAATTAACCAAAACAATAAAATTATGACAAATCAAAATAACCATTACTTGCTTTTATCTTAAATATTGATGTAAACTGGATAAAACTGCCAAAGCTGTAAAGCGTTTAGTTATAAGATTTTTTTTATTTCAACGTGAATGTAATATGTGCCTTGTTTTTTCGAATTCTATGTGTTCCCAATCGACGTATGCATTGTTTATTTAATGAGTTAATCAAGATAATATATTATTTTTATAAATTACAAGAGTAGCCTTATAAAAATTTTGACATTTAAAATTGACTTACTGTAACAAAATTTCATTCAATAAATTAGCATTCAGTCTAAAGAAAATAAAAAATTTTCAAAATTATATGCTTTTTGGCAATAATAGTACTTTTTGTTTATATTTATATATTTTGTATATATGTGTATAAAAATAACAAGTCAGTGATTATTTTTACTAAATTAAAGTTTTATGTAAATTTTATCACTAGTAATTAATGATCTTTATTTTTATGAGAAACCAAAAAGCGAATTATAAATTTATTATAAAAATTATACATGTGATGCATTTTATGTATAAACTTACTGCTTACAATTTTTCGATACTGTTATTATATTTTAAGTTAATGAAAGTAGAAACATTTTTTTTTGTTTTTTATAATAAACGACATCTCATTCCTTAAAAATATCAAATATATTTGCGTATTTTTCATAAAAAAATCATTCAATTTGTACTTTTTACATTTATTTGCCTCATTTCAATATTTTACAATTTCGATTGTTCCTCAAAAATATGATTATGTTTGCACTAAATTTTTTCCCATGTACTTAATTTTCAAAAGTGTCAATGTAATCAAGTTTTTATCGTAGATGTTTGAGTAGTTTGACGTTGTAGTTACTTAGTCAAATTTTTCAATTGTTTGTTGAATTTCTTACCTTTGCATGCTTTTGAAGCGTAAAAATATTAATCATGAATAAAATATTTAAAAACAGAGGAGTAGAAAAGTATCTCTTCAAGTGTATTATAATTGTTATTTGCATTTGCCTTATAATTACTAATTCCAGATAAATTTAATAATTTTTTGAAAGTAATCTTTGAGATCATGTTAATTCCTGCACGTAATTTTATGTAATTTCTTTGCATATACTTGAAATGTTCTCTTTTTGGATAAGAAAATGCAAAGGGCGAAAGTTTAAATTATGAAAAAAATTATAATTGTCCAAAGTAACGATCAGAAAATAGTATAATGTGATTGTTAAACATCATATTGACTGCACTGAACGTACCTGCACAGACTTGGATCCTTGGAAGCCTGTCGAAGTATTGAGATGTATGCAGGGATTAAGCGGTTCCCTCCACAGAACTGACTCGTATCAGCGTCAACAGCAGCAGGAAAATCATCATGAGGAAAATGGGGCTTCGATCGGCAGCAGCACGCGATATATCCACGTTAAGCACAGAGCAGACTCGACTGTGAAAATTTTTCGCGAGACCACCGTTTGAAACTGCAGTGGAGTGTTCACCTTCGCGTAGCTCTTGCTGGCACTCAGCAGTGATTTCGATTTTAATTAATAATTATTGTTACTATCACTTAATTCCAATGTTGCATGAAACCTCACAACCAAGCCTTTTGAAATTTTTTTCGGACCCAAAAATGAAAAAAGTTGCAGTTTCGGCCCTTTATGTAGTCATTTACACCACCCCTAAGATGGAAATTCCTAAAAATTAAAAACGTCAAATTAAAAAGAGTTTAACGAAACCATCTTTTTTAATTTAAATGGCAATGTAAAAGACTCGTAGCTTCCCTATTCTCATTTTCAGGTCTGAACAAACTTTTAAAAGCTAAGAAGTTAAATTCCATGCAACTGGAGAACTAAGGGACAAACTTATAATAAGTATACACTTCGAACATTCCGTAAGACATTTGAATTCACGGAAAATTTCGTATGCAATAATATTGTTTTATTTTTTCTATTGTTGTAGCTTCGAATCCATTTACACCAAAAAATTATTTTCGGAATGTATACATTGAAAAAGAATTCAATAATGTTTTGGCAAAGACCCATTGATAAAATATTTGTATGAATTTCAACAAATTTTACTTTTTATGTAAAGATTGAAGATATAAAAAATTGTAGTTCAAGATTGCTTAGAATGACTCGTAAATACAGAATGTTTGTTTATAATATAAAATAATTTCATTAGTTTATAAAAGCCTAGAAAATTTGAGTTTTTTATTTCCAAATAAACTTTTTCTAATTATTGATAATATTTAAATGAAAAAATTAATAATTCAAATTTTTTATTTGAAACTTAAACTGATTCAATCTTAGGTTGTTTTTTTGCTATGTATCTTATTCTTGTTTGTCAAAATTAAAATTAATTCTATCGAAATTTAGTTGCTAACTCGTAAAATTTAATATTATACAATCAGCTATTTAATCAGCCAAATTCATCAGTAGTTTTATTTTTATCTTAAAAATTCATTTTTATTATGAAGAAGATACTGAAACCGAAATAAAAATGATAATTTTTAAAATGTTCTCTAAAATTAATACAAAATATTTTTGTAAAAGGCTTCACGGTGTCAAGAGAACAACAAAATAAAGACATTAATGAAGTTTTTCAAAAAAGCAAAAGAATACAAATAAAATTTTTATTGAATAATGAATTGAGTTAAGTTTGATAAAAAAAACTGCAACTTTGTTGCATTTGTCCAAGTCTATGAGACAATGATCCAGGTCCGGAGTAATTGACCAAAAACAATCTAGTTAAATCTTTTTTACCATAAAGAATGTTAATTTTTTTTTTGTATTTGTTTTCTTTGATGGTAAAAAATCATTGCAATTTAATTGTAATTTACTTTGGGGGCATAAGATCCCATATAATAGTCTGCGTCTTTCATTCTCTGCTTCCTGTAAGTAAATTATGTATGAACAATACCTGAAGATTTAATAATAGCCATGTCTATTTTACAAAATAAATAAACGATCTCATTAATTATATCTAATCAAAAAGTACCCATGATAACATCATGGAAACACTTTATCAACTTATTTTCATATAATGTATTTTAATTCAATTTTTATCAAATTTTATAATTTTACCATAAGGAAAAGTAATTTTTATTAATACAATGTAATTGCAAGTCTATTATAAATGTATATAAAATTATTGAATTACTTTATTTTAATACAAATTGAAATTAAAATTAAAATAAATACATATAACTTAAAACTCAGTAACTATAAAAAAGATATCTGGTCTATTATTAATGTTAATCATATAAGGCTAAACTTTCCATACATGTTCTTCTACTTCTACTTCTATTATCCTTTTGCTTGTTTTACATTACAATGAAGTTATTTGAGAAAAAAAAATTACTCATGGTTTTATTTGTATTTATTGTAATTAGTAAAAAATGTAAAAAACATTCCCACAATAAAATAAAATGATTTATTTGAAATTCATTCAATGTATTGTTGAGGCTCTTTTGTTCTATCCATTTAGTACTTATAATTATCAATGTTAAAACTTCTAAAAAGACACTAGGCCAAGCGATCAATATCATTAAAACATGAAAAATTATCACTGTTATTCGTAGTTACACTCTTGAAAAATTTGAGTAATGTTATGATTTTTAAATAAGTATAAAAAATAAGCAAAAGAATTTTAAGTAATAAACAAAACAAATTATGAAGTAACAAAACTACTTATACAAACTTTTGTATGGTCAACAAAAATTCATTGCCATTTTATTAAAAATAATCTGTAAGGTATTACATCAGTCAAAGTGACTTTTATAAGATTTTGATGAAATTTGGAAGGTATGTAGTTTTAATGAATACATGAATACTCTCAGAATTTCATCAAAATCATATGAAAGTCAATTTTATTGATGTAATACCTAGTCTAAGATTTTGATTGATGTAGTATTACACAAAAGCACACATGTATTACCATGATTAAACCCAACGACTGCTGTTCTATGTAGGATTTCAATAAATACCTTTCAACTTTTTTTCAGAATAATTATAACAATGAAGTGACTGGATTGTAAGTTTTACGTTTTTTCTTTATTGTTCATAGTTACTAAAAGTTTAAATGTGTAACATGATTATAATCGATAAGTGGATAGTGTAATAAAAAAATTGTCTCAAAATATCAATGGATTATTCTTTATCAATATTCATCATAGTCTCAAACCAATTGAAAAAAAAAAGGAAAGTTATAAAAATAAGTGAAATTATTTTGCTCATTTGTTCAATAATAATGATAAAACTAAATAATCATAATTAAAATTTTTTGAAGTGTGTAGAGTAATCACAATGTTCCGTCCAATTTTCCACTTGAATGCCCATTCCAATGCTCTGGATAGGAACGAATCAAATTGAATTTCGATTTCGCCAAAATTACTTTGTCTAAATCAGGCGATTTTATAGCAGCCTTACACATAGCCATTAGTTCTTCATTACTCAAATATCGAATAATAAATTTACAACAAAGTACAGGCAGATTTTCGTAAACTAGCGATTGTAAAAATTCAATCGCTGTTATTTCGTTATACCTTCTAATTAAACCTTTATAAATATAACCTTCCATTATTCTTCTGGAAATTGAAAAAAGTTGAAAAATTTCGCTTAAATACTGTACTGAATCGTAATTAAAATCAATCAAAATTCGATAGACATTTTCAGTTCTTGCTTTACATATATCATGAAGTGTCGCACGATTACTTATCATTGTTGTTTCGATGAACATGATTTCATTCATAATTTTTGATAATTCAGGAAAATCATCAATGATAAGATTGGTTCGACCTTCTTGTAAAATGCTTATTACTTGTAAAAGGTATTCTATTGTTGTCTCACTTATGTACATATTTCCAACATGAATCATCAATAGATGTTTAATAATTAATTCAATTTTTATTTTGAGTTTTTCATTTGAAAACAATGTTTTCTTCATTATTAACTTGTCAAAAAAATTTTTGATTTCTGCTTCACTACCTAATGAATAAATAATGCATGAAAATCATATGCATGTGGTTTAGTTTTATATAGGATTATTTGCCTTACCAAATTCTAGAATATTTTTCATTTCAATATTGTCGAAGTAATCCTCAATGCGGTATCCCTCATTCAAACAAAACAAAACTTGAAGTTTATCACATCCATTCATAATAAACCCTGCTTCTTGTAAAAGTGTGATTATATGAAAGAGATGAATTGTGGATTCTAATTGAGGTATAAAGTTTTTGTAGTTGCCTGAACATGTCAAATTTAATTCCTTGAAATGAATATCATGTACATTGGCCCCATGTTTCAACAAAATATTAACTGCATCCCGCTTCATACATGTCACAGCATTCTGAAGAGGGGATATCCCTAGCTTATCTATTGAATTTACATCAACTCCATATTTCAGGATTATTTCAATTATTTCAACATCAAAAGTCAAGTGCAATGCTGTTTGGTTTTGTGAGTTCAAATCTTTGAGGTCAGCGTTGTTTTGAGTAAGTTCTTCTAGAACTTCTTTCTTATGCTTGTGAGGACCACTTAATAAACTGTATATCGGACTACAGCCAAAGTCATCTTTTGCATTAACAGTACAATTGTATTTTATAAGAAGTCGTAACTTTTCCAAACTTTTATAATAATCCTCATCATTGTCAAAAGACATACAAATACGATGCAAAGGCGTGCGTCCAAAAGAATCTTTTACGTCTGGATTCAATCCATTTTCCAAAAGCAATTCAACCAATTCTATTCCAGAAAATTCAATTGCTGTATGCAGAGTTGTGCAACCGTCCAATGATCGATGCCAGGGGCATTCAATTTTAGCATTTATGTTAACACCTTTACTGATATATTTTCTCAACACACTGATGTTGTCAAAACGACAAGCAATGTGAAAATGCTTCAACTCATTCGTTTCATTATAGTCTTCGTCGCAACAACACTGAAAAATCACATTGACTGCTTCTGAAAATTCTTGTTCAGCCGCTATCTGAACAGCCGTTCTACCAAGTTTGTCTGCAGCATCAAGAGCTTTTATGTTAGTCTTTGCAAGATACTCAATAATTTTTATGTCCTTTTGCATTATTGCTCTATTGAAGATAAATCTTAGTTGATCCAGATTTTCAAATGCGCTAGCGTGAAAAATACTTGATAACTTCGAAGTCGATGATGCGCGAACCAACTTTTTGTAAAAATTTCTTTGACGTCTTCTTATCATTTTTGAAATTTATAACTTTTAATTAAGCTCACAATGACGAGAATGAAGGTTATTGATGTTATAGTTAATCTGCAAATTCCAAGTTGTAATGGGAATCCCTGAAACTGCAATTGACTTGGATGTCTCATTAGAAGTTAGAACCTTACTAGGACTAGCGTTTGTATTTGACCAACGCCACCTTCACCGATAGCATTGACATTTAAGGAGACTGAACATCCTTTCATTAAATCCAAGAACTTTGATCGTACTTTTATAAATTAGTTTATATTTGAAAATACAGTTCTAATAGATTCATCATTATATGAAAGAAAAATGGTTTAAATTACATTTTGGAGCGAAACGCATAAATGGCCATTTCGAAGGTGAATTGTCGATTTACCGTTTGTCGATTAGTGACGCTAGCGAACAAACTTTATGCGGCGTTTTCAGCTCGACAACACGGTTGTCGTCAGTTCGTAGAGAACTGCATACTGCCGGCTTGTCCGTGTTTAACTTTCATTCATAATTTGAGACTGAAAATTGTTCTAAAACTTTTTTTATAATCACTAAAGCAAATCGTTTATTACAATGAGCAAAGCACATCCTCCAGAATTGAAAAAGTAAGTAAATAATAATCAAATTACTGATAATAATGAAGGAGAAAAGTACTTGCCTGTAATTAATCATCAAATTATGGGTTATGTTAGTAAAATGATGACTTATTCAATAATATTTTTTTCAGGTACATGGACAAGAAGCTGTCACGTAAGTATAAAAATCAAACAAGCAGTTAATTTTACATTAGATTATTTTTTAATCATAATATTATATTTTAGTGAAATTGAACGGTGGCCGACATGTTACTGGTATCTTGAGAGGATTCGACCCCTTCATGAACATGGTAATTGATGAGAGTGTAGAATTTTGCAAGGATGGCACACAAAATAATATTGGAATGGTGGTAAGTTTTTTGAATTCATTAATCTATCACAACACTATACAACTCCAACACAAAGCACAAAATGATCTTATTAATTTAATTTTGATGTCAAATAATCAAACTTAGACAAAATTACTCCACATCAAGCATTATCATTTTTTTCATTTTCATTTATAAATGAAACTTTAAGTTTTTAAATTTCTTCATGTTTCAGGTTATCAGAGGAAATAGTGTCATCATGCTTGAAGCATTAGATCGAATATGATATTTTGATTATTTAGTGCATAAGTTATTAGTAAGGTATATAATTTTTTTAATTGCTGGAACTTTGAGTTGGAAAATTTAAGACAATAAAAATCAGTTTTGGTAAGAATCAAATTTGTATTTTATTTCAAATATCTGAATTTTACTATAAGTTTTAAATTATTCATTAAAAAAATTCTAGATAAAAGACTTTTAGTTTTGTATAGAAAAATCTTATTTTATTTAAAGCTGTTTAACTTTTTCTTTGTCATAGAAAATAAAATATTTGAAATAATTATTTCGATACAATTGTAAAAATGTATACAACAATGATTAATACTCATAAATTGACCAGAAATTGTTTGACATATCATTTTACAATATTACAACAAGGCACTCCAAGAATCAAGGATTACGGAAAGAAAAATTTCAAGTTAAAAACGGATACTTTAATAACATTTTAAAAATATTACATTTAAAAATAATGTGCTGGATTCAGAGTACTTCTATAGTCAAACCCTCTGATTGATTACCTCTCATTTTCAAGAATTTGGTAGCATTTTCTTTTGTTATGCAATCTTCATTGTAGATATAAACTATTAATGAAAAAGATATAAAAAAATTTGTTTAAAGCTCTTCCGCTTTTAACTCAAAATAATCATTTCACTATAGAAATTATCATAAATGATAGTATAAACATCAGCAAACATTAACTTTATCACAGAGAACATTTTCTTATTCTTGAATTCTAATTGAATTTAAAAGATCTAAAATTCTTTGTCAAAATTTTGTAATAGCTACTTTGCACTAGCTCCCGTTAATTTATTTTAGATCGTAATGTACATTTCAATTGAATATTTACAACATAAAATTAAAATAAAACTATTAAACTTAGATTGAATTTTGACAACTACGAAACTCAGTGTGTTTCTAGATAATCATGATCATGCAAAATACTCTGCATAAGTTTAGATGAAGATTCAATGAAATGTGCTTCACTCAAGTTCACATTTAATTGCCAAACATTTTCATTTTCTGTAATTTTTACAACTTCCGAACTATTTAAATCTTCTTTGACACCATTTAAAGCTTTGGTTTTTATATTATTCTTCATGATGTCTTTACTTTTTTCAATATTTTTTGCTACATCTTCCATTTTTACTACCTCTAACGGATCACATTTTTCAAGTTTTAATGCAGTATTTTGGTTTTGGTCAGCACTGTTAACTTCTGTTGAATTTGTGGCTACGGTACTAAATTTACCATTCTTCAAGTTGAGATTCTCATTTAGATATTTAGAGATTTTTCTTTTGACAGCTTGTTTCACTGAAATTCAAAATGTTTATAAATCAATGTATTACATATTAATATAAAATTTGATTTTCATTTACCTGGTATGATTACATTGGTTCCACAGGTTTTGTTATGTTCATTGCATTCAGCTTTTCTGTGAAATTTTTTACTACATTTAGAACAAGTAGTGAATTTCATAGGATTATTAGCTAAATGTATTTGAAATTGTTTTTCATTTTCAAATCGACGATCACAAACTGTACACAAAAACATTTCTTTTGATAATTTTCTTCTACTCGTTCGACTTCTTGCTAAGCAGTCATCATTAGTCTTGTTTTCTTTTGGGAATTGAATTTTTTCAATAGGTTGTACATCAACTTCATTGATTGAATTTTCAAGAGAAGCAGAGTCATTTTTTTCTGGTTCCAGTGATAATTTGTTTAAATTAGATTCTACGCGATTTTTAGAAATGCTATGCTCAAGCATTAAATGCCGTTTTATTTTTAACTTAGCTATTTGATGTTTACAAATTGCACAAATAAGAAAGCCATGAATTTTTCTCATATGATAGTCTAAACCTCTGCAAGTATCAAAACATTCTGAGCATTCCAAACATTTATGTTCCAATTTTGTACTTGGATTTTTCATGTGCTTATTCAATTCTTCTACTGAAGAAACAATACTATTGCACATTTCACATTTCACTTCTCCTATTTTATGACTTACTTCTGAATGTTTTTTCATCTCATACTTATCAACAAAACCTTTTTCACAAATTCTACAAAAG
Source organism: Trichogramma pretiosum (assembly GCF_000599845.2). Lineage (NCBI taxonomy): Eukaryota > Metazoa > Arthropoda > Insecta > Hymenoptera > Trichogrammatidae > Trichogramma > Trichogramma pretiosum. The sequence continues at coordinate 230,314 of NW_019640836.1, read as the reverse complement.
AATGCTGTGTTATTTTCATGTCTGGCTATGTGCAATTTACAATATTCTATAGAAGAAAATCCTTTTTGACAGTGCGTACATTTGAATTTTCCTTTTTTCAACAATTTTTTTCGTGAACGCTTCTTGAATTTTTGTTTTTTAAAAAGCTCTATTACTTCTTTTTGTGATGTAACTTCAAGTTTTGAACATATTTCTTCTGATGCTATTTTATCTGAAGGTTTTGGTAATATATTTACCAAGTGTTTGCTAGCAAGTTGATTTTTATTTGCTATTGCTTTAAACTTTTTCTTTTCGTTAGGAGACTTTAATAGAGGTGTTATCATCGGTTTCTCATTTTCATTTTGAAGTGTTTCTTCAAGTTTATATTCAGATGTTTGAGAATCATTTTTGTCGGTTGAAGCCAAATTGGTAAAGGCCTTTACTTTTTTATCAGAATTTTTTGATTCTTTTTTTAATATCTGTGATGATTCAGAAGCTTTTTGATTAGTTGGAGTCAAGCCTGAAAAGTAAAATAATTCATAGTTAACTTCATTGAACATATAAGTGAATGAAAATAAATTTTATTAACTAATCATGAAAAATACCACACCTAAACTTGTAAGAACTGGTTGTTGATCCAGAGAATTCAAGTTGTTTTTGTCTTGAATATTTGTTTTAGTATTTTTCTTAGGATATGTATTGCTTTTTTGAACTAGCATATTTGCATCAATTGGATAATTAAATTGAGCGTTGGTCAGATCTTTAATTTCAACAGTTCCTCCATTTAAATGGTCAGATAATTTAATATGTTTGGAAGATAGATAATGTGGCTTTTCATTTTTATATCGCAGTGATAAGTAGTTGGTTTTATCACGCTTGGGACGTGATTCAATACTTTTTTGGCAACTTTCAATAATACTAGTTATCATAGCACTTGTTAATTCCTTGTCTGCATCCAACAATTTTTTACTTCTGTAATTATTTTTAAAGCTGTTACAATAGTTTGATCCATATCTTCCTTGACCATAATAATTATTTAAATTAATCAGATTATTCATTGGACTGGTATTGGAATTGAAAAGTTTATAATGTGGAGGTGGTGCTTTGGGTATTATTATAAGTTCATCGTTGTTTGTTAAGGCTGTCATAGTACGAGAAAAACCCATGACAGGGTCAAGATAATCACTAGTTTTTTTAAATTTGGCGTCATCTAAAATTTGCAATTCTCTTTGACGCATTTTATATTTGAATACCTCTGTAGGTGTAGCAATATTGTGTAGAAAATCACTTTTTCTTTTACATTTTTTATGATTTAAGTGATCTACTAAATTATCAAACTTCATCCCACAAATATCACAAGTTGTGCATTTATTACATTTGTACAATTCAGTGGATGCGCTTTGACTATGGTCATCATTACTGCTCAGAGGATCATATTTTTGACATTCACATTGTTTAGAAACCTCTTCGTCTATTTCTTCTTCTTTTAAGCTTGTAGAAATTAGAGGTGTTAAGCCTTTTTCATCTTCATATTGCTGATAAACAACATCACAGGTTAAACTTTCACAAGGCTCAAAATGACCACATTCTTTTCTTTTTCGAACTATAGGAACTAACACAATTTCAGACTTTCCATTTTTTTTTGATGGCAAGAAAGTTTCTTTATGTTTATCTACACCATTGGATATTTTCTTATTGTTACTAGGTAAGTCAGATTGATCAGATGGTTTATGAGCAGTCAGTTCTGTAGAGGCTCCAGATTTCACCATTCTATATGCTGTAGGTGAATCGTTGTGTGGAATCGCATGAATTACTATATTTGGCTGATTGAAGAGTTTTTGCACATGGTCAGACTGTAAAAACTAAAAAACATCATCTTCTATATAATAAAAAATTATTTTTAAAAATATGCATCAATAAAAATTTTATCAGCAGCTTCATGCAAAATTAATATACACAAAATTTGAGGTACTGTTAAAGTGGCAAACATTTTTGTTCTGCACTTGTAAATTGCAATCAGAATATTAATCTAAAAAAATAAGTTTTTAAGCATTTATATGAAGTTCATAGTGTACACTAGCTTTATTAAAAAATCACGAGCGCGAATAAAAGACAAAATCAATAACAAGTAGATACAGCAAAATAACGTTATGCATTCGCGCTTGGAAATCCAAGTGATTTATTTTAAATCGAAGGCAAATTCAGAGAAAATTATTCAAAAAGTCCTCGCTGATTTGTACGGTGGATAAAAGATGTAAGAAAAGCAGAAATCAATTTTTTACGCAATAATTTTAGGCAAGCATTTTGTAATTACATAAACCGAGAATGAAATAGAGAGGCATGATAAAAATGTTTAACAAGCATACATAGCTTTGCGGTAAAGGACAACGAGAGCTGGTAAAACTCACCTGATTGAGGGGACCATTGTCAATTACCGTGGAAACCGGATCCTGTACGGTCGGCGGTAAATTTGCTGTAGCCGAGGCCATAGCTTAGTAATATTCCATGAGCTTCGCACACCTGCAGAGTAGTCTATCCGAAGCGTTTGCTCGAGCCATCAATGTAAGCCGAATACGTGAATATAATCAACTTAAAAAAAAAAAAAAACGGAGCCGTGGGAGTAGAGCGAATGTTCTGCCTGTCGTCCGTCTAAATGTATGCGTACGTACGTGTGCGAATATGCTGTTATATATGTAATACGTATCTTGTAATATATATTTCTATATATACTTATACATATGTTGGTAGTAAATGTATAGCGATGTGTGCGAGTTGCAGCAGATGTGCCTTATTGAAAATGTTGAGAAATAAAATTCGCTAAGAGAGAAAGAGCTACACGTTATGTTGCAATGGCGCGAATATCGGTGGGTTGGTTTGGTCTTTTTCGTTGCTAATTAGGGAGTTGTCGAAGAGTAGAAGCGATGGTATTTGACGTTGGTTAGATACAGCGAGCGCAGAGGTGTCCGCGTCTACATAATTCGCTTGGCCATTGTGTGTATATTTTTTCTAGTTTATAACGCAGGCCGAGCAGCGCAAAGCGTTCGAGTGCAGCTTCGTCGCGAACTGTGTCGGCAGTCGTTGGCAGCAGCTTGGCTCGCTCCCGAGAGGTTATGTGCGCTGCACCCGGATGCGATATAATGTTACCGCTGGGTCGCCTCGGCGAAACTGCAGGGCTCCCGGTCGATGCTCTCCGCCGCAGTCAGCAGCATCGCCATCCTCGCCCTTTTTTTCTTTCTCCTCTCTCGCGCGGCTCGGCGCTGCGCTCGGTGCTTACACGGCCGTAGCGCAGTAGCTATCCCTGCGCCGGAGCCGCCGCTCTGTATACGTAAAAGCTAGGTAGGTATAGGTGAGTATGCACTCTCCGCGACGGGCAACCTTCTCTCGCTCGCGTTACAAGCCGCCACATGTATTTGCGTGTATTGGTGCACTGGCGCTGCACTGGGCAATCGCTCCCTTCTACCGCGAACCCACCACCCACCCCGTGCTCGTGCATCGCGCCGTGCCGACGTTCCCCACCACTCGCACCCTTTTCGGCCGAGTGTAGGGCAGCAGCTACCGGATAAGAGATAGCAGCGCGGAAAACTACTACCTATATACCGCTACGGAGCTGCAGTTCTCCTAGGCTCGCTCTCGCGCGCTCCTGCACTGCGTCAGTTCGCGCTGACTCCCTTTCGACCCTCCATGAGGCATTCAACCCTCGTGTCGCGCGAGCCTTGGCCGTGTTGGCTCGACGCTTCGTCTCAACGTCGCCTATCGGCTCCAATACAATAGCTAATCGGACGCTTGACCGCACCAAAGCATTCATTTATTTATAAATTCGGCTCTAGCTGGATTTTTAAACGTCAGGAGTCGAACGTCGTCGATTGAAATTCTCCTGGCGTCGTTTGGTCGCGCGCAATGAGTAGAGCCACCATACTCGATCGCTTTGGCCTCTCTCTCATTCTCGTTTAATTTCACCTTGAGCCGGTGTTACCTATATAATACAGTGTTGTTCTTCATGCTACGACTACTGCTGTCGCTTTCCAAACGCTCGAGCAGCATGCGCTTGAAATTGCACGAAACACTGCAAGAAAAGGCTCAGGAACGCGTTTTGAAACGTGCAGATTTTTCATACGCATAACTCGAATAAATACTAGATCTGCCAGCATCTCCGACTATCGCTGCCGCTACGTTTAAGAGAAAAGAGAGGTGGAGTTGTGCGCTTTTTTAGCAACAATTTCAGGCCGTGACAGTCGATGCTCAGCTGACCTATGTAAGAATGGCCACTCTCTTTTTTCGAGGCTCGCGAGTCAGCTCGTGCACGACTGTTAGTCCACTGTAATACGTATCGCCGTCACCGGTCACGCAGAGTGTCGAGCGCACAAAGTGACTTACGCTTATGGAGCTCTCCATATGTATGCACCGAGTACGATCAACGAACGTGCAGTTATGTGCAGCAAGAACGACACGTTCTTGGCGCACTGGCGGACTCGAGTTCGCGGAGGAGCGTACAAAGGTGCTGCTTTTTAAACGAGCGAGCGTGGCTTTGGTTTTGCATTTGCCGAACTGCAATCATGCTGTAGCTGCGCCAGCGAAATTACCAACTCATATTCTCTCTTTAAAATTTTCCCCACTTTGCTCGGCATCGGCTACTCTCCTCTCTTGCAGTTTTTTTAGCCAACGACGCCGATCGTTGTAACGCGAACTGCGAGCGCGCGTATTATGTACACATGCAGCCGACGCGTCGTTTGCACTATGCGCACGCAAAATCGCCGCGACTGCAAGTGCTTGCCGCCTGCTGCTGTGTAGTTCTTGTTACTCGGCATACTGTGCACTCTTGCGCGTGCAGGTGCGCTTATTATTCCAGATTGAAAATATCGGTACGATTCGCGACAGAGACCTTTAGCCAAATTTCGATAATTGCACGTGCGCATCTGACGCGCTATTTTATTCTAATCCGAGACTGCTCTATTAATGGTTTGAAATCAAAGAATTATTTTGCATAGAAAATGATTATTAATATGTGGAGGCTTGCTAGATGTAAGAAAGCCGAAATAAGCTCCATCCTTTCTACGACGTGTTTATATGATATCGTCTAAGGCTAATACGGGTCGGGGTTTATTAGCACGCGCCGAGAATCTCTCATTCATGAGATGAAAATTCAAATGCTCCAGACAAATCAGTCTTACCATCTCTAATTCAAAGATATGTTTCAAAATGTTACCTATGATAAAAATTTATTCAAATGACATTCGCACATAAAATTCGTTTATTACATTTTCCTTATAACGACGTATTATTGCACACAGTTGTACAAATAGAATTAAATCTTAAATTCACGCATGTAAATTAAAGCATATACGTGTACCTGTAAAATATGTGAGAGTATTTTCGAATTTTCGTCAAGTTCATAAAGCTCCACACCGTGATAAGACCGAAGAACCACAGTTGAATGTTCCGACTGCATATCAACGCAAGTAATTCGATGGTGTTCGACCTTCAGACGCGTTACCTTTCAATTGCTTGTAGTTATTTAATGTTGCCATTTTCATGACAATGGATTATTCCGCAGCGAAACCATCCGAAAATAATTCAGAAACCAATATATATTCTTCCGTCTAATATCTAATAAATTTCTATCTAATAAATTTGGACTATGTCTCGACTGAAAAAGCCGATATACCTATGCATAAGAACTGGAGAATTCCAAGCACCGACTTACAAGGAGACCACCCCAGCTCCGGGTCATGGATTTGTTCCAAAATTTTTTTGAGGTCTCCTGATACCCAATCCTGAAGCTTTCTGTGCTTAGTTTGATCTCATGGGCCTTAGGGCCCATTTTTCAGAGGATTTTCCACATTATAAAAAAATCTTTGTTAATTTCTATATCGATATAGAAGTACCGAAACGAAAAAGTGCAACGATAAAAAGTTTTAAAATTTTTCACAGAATCTGCTTGAATTTTTTCAGAATTTTTGGGACCATTTATTACTTAATTCAAGAGGCCCAAATTTGACGCTTTTTTTATAGATTTTAGGACTTCTCAAAGAGAGTGGTAGATGGTCCCAAAAATTCTGAAAAAATTCAAGCAGATTCTTTGAAAACTTTTGAAACTTTTGATCGTTGCATTTTTTCGCTTAAGTACTTCTATATCGATATAGAAAATAACAACAATTTTTTTATAATGTGGAAAATCCTCTATAAAATGGGCCCTAAGGCCCATGAGATTAAACTAAGCACAGAGAACTTCAGTATTGGGTACCAGGAGACCCCAAAAAAATTTTGGAGCACATCCATGACCCGGAGCTGGGGTGGTCTCCTCGTAAGTAAACAGAGGACAAAGAAAAAAGGCGAAGATGTTGAGAACAATTCAATAAAAGTGGGAGTCCAAATACTGTTCGGAAAGTCGGCAAAAGTGAGATATAAGGACCAGGCTTTACTTTTTGACGTTCGGATTCGATTATGACATCTAGCGGTTGAATCCAAAACTCGCGTCGCCGCCTGTTTCGCAGCTGTACTTCAGACAGGCATAATGAAAGACTTATTAAAGAGAGTTTTACTCCATAGAGCATTTGAAATAAAGTAAATCAAATCAAATTAGAGAGCCATGCGCATCTTTCAAAAAAAAATTGGTTGGTAATTTTTAAAAAAATTTTCGGATCACTTGAAAATTTTTCAAAATGACCAGAATTTAAAATATCCAAAATGTTCAAATAAAATTCTGAAAAATTCGCACGTAATCACTAGTTTCCAAATAAAATATGAGTGACTTTTTATATCGCTGATCGGTATGAATCCACCATTCTAGAAATATAGCGGGTAGATAGAAATCGCAGCAACACATTTTTTGAAGGTTCAGAGAGAAAGGGCACGATTATTGGTGTTATCAGAATCCTCTGTAGGCAAGGCGAAGTAAAAAATCGACTTTGAAAATAAATTTTAATTCCAAAAATCTCGTTTTTTTTTATTTGCAAAATAAAAGGTTATAATGTTTATTTATCGCAAGAATAACACCGGATTATGAAAGAGCACACCCAAAAACCCATGGGCATGGATATTCAAGAAAATATTTTAACTTTACCCATGATTTTTTTTCAATGGAAAACTCATGCCCAAAATTGCACTTTTACGCACTTATGAAAATTGTTAAATAAATAAATACAAAGAAAATGGCAACAAATGATGCAGTAAAGGAAAATATAATTGATTTGAATACACTCTTAAATTAACTTAATGCATTAGTTCTAAATATGAGATTCACTCATCACGTTCGTCAACTTAACAATCTTCATGAATTGTTCTTTTATGTTTGGTTAAAGTACCTAATTGTCCGAATTTCTTTTGGCCCTTGTCACAGGCAGACCTTTGTGGACTGTTTTTTGGTGGTTGAACAAATCATTTTTATATGCAAATTTTTTCTCGCAATTGTCGCATACGTAATCTTTGCGACCTTCGTGTACTACCCGTAGGTGATTAAGTAAATTCACTTTTTGTGTAAATTTCTTCTTGCACACTTCGCATTCAAAATCTTTGCGACCTTCGTTGACTGTTTTCTGGTGTTGGAGCAAATGCGGTTTTTGTCCGAATTTTTTCTCACAGTTATCGCATGTGAAATCTCTCCGACCTTCATGTATCTTTTGGTGTTTGAGCAAATTCGATAGATGCCCAAATTTCTTCTCACACCGGTCGCATGCATAATCTTTTCGACGTTCATGTACTGTCTTTTTGTGCCTGAACAAATCTATCTGATTTTTGTTTAAATTTTTTTTCGCATTCATCGCATGCAAAATCTTTGCGACCATCATGTATCGTTTTTATGTGTATGAATAAACCCCTTTTTTCTGTAAATTTCTTCTCACACCTATCGCAAGCAAAATCTTTGCAACCTTCATGTACTGTTTTTTGGTGGAAGAGCAGAGTCGATTTTCGTCCAAATTTCTTCTCGCACTTGTCACATGCAAAATCTTTGCGACCTTCGTGTATTTCCCTTTGATGGCAGAGCAAATGCTGTTTTTGACCAAATTTCTTCTCGCATNTCACAGAATCTGCTTGAATTTTTTCAGAATTTTTGGGACCATTTATTACTTAATTCAAGAGGCCCAAATTTGACGCTTTTTTTATAGATTTTAGGACTTCTCAAAGAGAGTGGTAGATGGTCCCAACAATTCTGAAAAAATTCAAGCAGATTCTTTGAAAACTTTTGAAACTTTTGATCGTTGCATTTTTTCGCTTAAGTACTTCTATATCGATATAGAAAATAACAACAATTTTTTTATAATGTGGAAAATCCTCTATAAAATGGGCCCTCAGGCCCATGAGATTAAACTAAGCACAGGGAGCTTCAGTATTGGGTACCAGGAGACCCCAAAAAAATTTTGGAGCAAATCCATGACCCGGAGCTGGGGTGGTCTCCTCGTTAGATTAATTCATTGATACACCAACTTACCCCAAAAATTGAGTTTCTGAGGGAGAATCAACATGAAGAGCTCGAAATTTGCCACAAAATTATTATTTTTTTATGCTTAAACTAAAGTCAACTTATTTATGAGGAAAGCATTTATTTACTTTTAAAAAATGTTTATTCTTCATACTTTTGACAAATAAGCAGTGCTACAATTTTTTTATACATTACAAAATATATCTTATTTACATTAATGAACATTCAAAATAACCTGTGAGCGTAAATTATTTTTGATTGTCCTAATTCGACTATTTTAGTAATAATTGTAAAAATATCAGCAAATTGTGCTTATTTAAAAACTAAACACTACCATATAGAACAGCAAGTTTATTAATTAACGAGTCACATTTAAAGTTTTTACTAATTTTTCCGAAATTATTGAAAACTGCAATTGCTGTTATAAACTAAAGTTATTTAAATTAAAAATAATCAAATCTTAATTTTTTTAATTACAAATCAGTCGATCGAAGAATAAATTAATGAAAAGGCCATTGATATAAATGAAATGAATACAATATTTTAACCTGTATAAACATATGTACAAATGCACACATACAAAATAAACAAATGAGTGGTACTTCGTTCTGAATATGTGTCTATTCACAATACAAATTTAAAGTTTTTTTAATTATAATTAATAAAAATAGATCGTGCCTCAACAAATTTTAACTTAACATGCGATACAATTTTAGTAAATCAGATCTACACGTAACAAATTCATCAGCTGTGTTAATCTCATCTTCATTTACAATAAATATTTATATCACAGAATTTTAGTTTAATTTTATTATATTTAGCATAAAAATATGTATTTGATGATATAGTATGTCATACTATATATTATTATTACATTAAAAAGCTGTGCAGCATTTTTGTAGAACTAGCCATGGCTAACGTACACAAATGGCATGTTCATTCTAGTGGCTAAAATACTGTTCTTACAACAGTAGAATTTACATGCCGTTCTTCCTATTCTTATTTACATTGTCAATTTTTGATTATATTTTCAAACATTTAACAACACTACTAACATAAATTATACCGTGTCATCAGTCAAGTTGAGCACCGAGCATCGATGCGCTACATTTGGTATTAGCAATTTTCTCGTGGAAAATAAATTTTTCAAGAATTTCATTCGAGGTCTACAAAAAGACTAGAAGTTTTTCATACAAAAAGTTATGTCATCTCGTTTGACTACATTTTTTAAGGTGGATAAAAGTTATTTAATGTTAAAGTTCATAAAATTTGCAGCGATTCAATACTCGTTTTAATTGTATTACGCAAAAATATTCATTTTTTACTGCACGAATTTATCATGTGATTAGTCGATATAAATGCTTTTATTAGTCTTCAAAATATTCATTTATTTTGCATAAAAAATATGCATTCTCAGAATAGTAGAGACAAAAAAATCTCTTTCTCAAAGGTAGGATTTAGCTTGCTTCTTTAAATTCGTGCAGTAATTACACTATAAACTGGAACGTGAGTATCGAACTCGTTGCTTAAATATTGTCAGGAACACGTCAATCTTTGCGAGAAAGAAAAATTATATTTTCATAACATTAAACGAGTGTTTGATAAATACACAATCTATGATTAAGCTTTCGCAAAATACTAATTTTTCGGCATCTCATCAGAGAATGAGTGATTGTTGAACTATAGCACCGAAGCCAGTTTTTCATTTTTTCGATGAAGCGCTAGCATTACCGATCGGCTTTTTTCTCGTAGACAAACTATTTTTTGTTACTTTGTCGGGCTGCTCAAATTTTTGCTGCAACGAAGAAACTGTACTAACTTTATTACTACTTCCAGCTTTTTGTACAGTGACTTTTGAATCTGTAAGCGAGGAAAGCTTACTAACTGGGCTCGTCGATGTTTTATTTTTTTCTGCAAAGCTCGAAGTTTTAGTGAAGTTAAATGGGGGTGGACTGATCGTAGTGTTATTTTGTTTTGGCAGTGTTAAAGTTTTTGGTGTTGCCGCTGTTAACGTATTACCATTGATTTTACCCACGACGTCCGGTGACTTATTTTTTTGACTTGCCAAACTGCAGCTTGAAACTAAGTCTGGACTGTTGAGCTTGCCTTCTTTTGTTGACGTAATCTCGCTCTTTAAGCTTTTAAGACTCGAGTTGGAATTTTGGCGACTGGCTGATTTAATGGAACTAGTGGATTCGGGGCCTGATCGAGTAGTTTGAAGCCTTGTCTGTCCAGATACTTTACTCGTAATCGTAGGAGTTTTAGTTCGACCAAAGGCGGGTTTACTCGTTGGTGGGCTGATTTTGTTTTCTGGCATTTTATATTTACTAATTGTCGATTTCTCCGAGATCCCATCACTCGTAGGTTCCTTAATTTCTTTACCAATCGGAGACGAATGTAGAGAGCTCGAACTCGCCACAGAATTGGAATATGTCGTTTCGCCGTCGATTGTTTGCTCAGAATTGGCATAAATATTTTTGCCATGCTCGGGGCTAAGATTTTTTGTCGAGTAAATGGAATTTTTATCAACTTTGGATATTGCACCTACGATTTCTGAAAGTAATTCGGATGAGTCGGTAGTCCTTTTTGTTTCCAAGCTTTTAGGCATTTTGTACAAATTTTCAGTTTTATTGGCAGTTTTTGCTGAACTCACTTTAGATGAAGGTTTCTCCGCTGATGCTTCTTCGATAACGGCGTAAATATTGTCATCATTCGACGGCGATTCTTCGATTATTTTCACAAGATTGGCGTCCCCTTGTGCGATATCCATGCAATCGTCGTAGGTCGCGCCAATAATGTCAGTTGCCGGGGGTACTTTCCTAGATTCTCGGCTAGGTGTTTCGTAAATTTGAGCTTTTTTGCTCGGCGAGCCAGAATCGGAGCTAGGACTCTTGATCGGGGGCACTGGAGGTGGCGAGGTCGGTCGTGCCTTGGCCAAAATACTTACGGGTCTCTCGGCGCCAGGTGGGTACCTCATTGAACCGAAACTTTGAATGCCCGATCGCGGCGTAATTTTGCTGCTTCGCATTGACTGGGCTCGCATAGGGATGTTTCTTTTTGGTCCATCTTCAGGCGACACCGGTTTAATGGCTACCGCTGCCCCAGGTATTTCAATTTCCTTTTGAAGAATAGGACTGGATATCTCGAGATTCCGGAGAACTTCTCTATCTAAAACTTTGTTGGCTTTGTGATGATGGCTTCTTGGCAGTGAATGCGTGTGATACCTCGGTTGAACACTGCTCTCGTTCGTTTTAGATACTCCTGTCATAGGATACAGCATTGAAGCTATTCTGGTCAAAGTACTACTTGTACTCGGTCCATTTTTCTCAGCTGCTCCACGTTTTTTCTCGCTCGCAACCGACTCCGTTGGACTTTCTAACGGAATCGTAGTGGTGGAAGGCTGAGTCTTTTCAGCTATAGGGATTGTCTTCCCATAAGGTACCTCTGGTGCGGGTCTCGTAGGCACTTTCGGCGCTGTGAACTCCACAGAAGTGCAGGTAGTAGTAGCTAATACAGGACAGCTGATGAGTGGCCTAGCTGTGCTGCCTGCGTTAGGAGGTGGCAGAGCTGGAGGAGCAACGGGCTTTGGAGCAACTTGCTCTTCCTCGCTCTGCTCGCTCGCCGGGATCAGTGACCTACCGAGGGTGCTATTGCGTTGAATGGGCTTGAAATTAGTCTTGATGGGTACTGTAGTTGCTCCAATATTCCAACCTACACTCGGAGATGTTGGAGCTGGTCGAGCGATTTCAGATTGGCTGTTGGTCGCCGCATTGGCTGTTGCCATAAGAGGACTTATGCTGTAACCTTTGAATTGCCCGAAGAAGTTGTTGTTGAAACGCTCATCCGGATCAGTTTTCGGAAGTAAACTAGCACAGGCTGGGTCTTGTTGACCGTTGATGCTCGTCGAATCAATGACGTCGACGCGCGGAAGGGGGTCGATGGTTTTGATACTGGAAAGACAGTTTCCTCCGTTGCTGGTAATGTGACGATTGCTTGGTGTATGGCGCGGTGGATGATCGAAATGAAAGTTTCTGGTCAATCTGGAATATAAGTACATAGTTTGGCTTATTTAGAAGCGATTGGGAACTTAGGATTTGGTGCAAGCTGTTTGACATACACACGCACATGCATAATAGAAATAAAGTTATGATGTTGATCAAACAGCAGAAATCAATGATTTTACTAGTACAAATAGACATTTATGAGAGGAGAATATTTTCAAATAAAAATCTAATTATAAACTACATTTTAACAGTTAGTTGAAATTCTACTTATTGGATACTAAAAGCAAAAAACACCTACGTTCAATCGATGTAATTCAAATTACGTTACAACTAATATAAACAAAGCAACACAAAAATCACAAGCATACTGCAAGGTGCGGGATATTAGCTAGTTTTGGAAAAGTTAGCAGCAATCAGGAATGTCAGGAAATCGTTGTCAAATGTATTACAAAAGACTGAGAAAATGACGAATTTTTTTAACAAGTTCGTCTTTATTGCATTAACGCATAAAAAAAGTTTATTACAAAAACTTTTTAATTTATCTGGCAAGATTTTCATATTACCTAAATTGTAATAGTAGATTTATGCTGTAAAGGTAATTAATTAATCGGTTTTGCATATGAGAAAGCACAATTATTTGAACAGTACAGTTTTTTGGTTCTAAGCATAAAAACAAACAAACACAAAACAACAGCTTTCACGTAGAAAAAGTAGTTAGACAGTGACAAGTACGTAGAGAATTAACTTAAAAGAAAAATCGAGATAAATAGAGATTATTATCAAACGTACAAAATTTAGCTTATACAAGGAATGATAATATAAGTCCAAGGCAATGTCAAACATGCTAAAATTGTAAACTTGGTTTATGAAAAATATAAAATGCATCATCTACTCATGCACTTTAGTATATTTTGCACCTAGGGAGTAAAAAACAATTTTTTGTGAATCCCCCGGCCTAAAGTAACATTTTCATTTCGCTTATGCGGGAGTAAAATGTTACTTTAGGTTGGGGTGGCACAAAAAATAAGTATCCTGCTAGCTCAAGCTCTTTGTCGTCAAAAGATGGTCGCAATTCGCGGTTTTGAATATTGAAAACGATTTTTTATTACCTATCTGACCAGCGATTATTCAGACTCAATTATACTTCTTTTATTACGGATTTAAAATTATAATTGTAAATATTAATGATTTCATTAAGATATTAAGTTTTTAACGTTGCTAAAATAAAAATATTATTATGAAAACGTGTGTACATAATAACAGTCACTTTCTGATGGTACGAGTATGTAATATTAAATCTATAAATTGTACGTTACTTTTGAATCACAGGCAGTGAGCACATTTGGTAATGATAGAATATAGTAAGTACTTTACCAAGTTAATCTCAACTATTTCAAACTATTATTTTATTTTATATGTAAAATATATTTACCTAATAATAATAGTAAATGTCAATTTGAGGCATTGTATTTTTTTATAAAAAAAGTTTCGCTAATAAAAATAAATGCTATATCTAATTATTACCTACGAATTTTTTAAGTAATCTTATTCTATGTACAATTGGTGACTTTAAATGAAGTTTTAACTTGATTTGTGTAACTAAAATTTCGGTTTACTACTCTGCGGAGGTGCAGGCGGAGGTGGCGGTTTTTTCTCATAAAAGGGAGCAGGGGCTTTATTTATCGGCGGCGGCGGAGGCTTTTTATCATACACTTTAGGTGTCGATTTGGAAGACACTAAATTAGCCGTACTCGAAGCAGTAGAAGGCGTAACGTTACCACTTTGATGTTGCTGCGGGTCTACCTTAAGATCTGTGTTAAGTTTGAGTCCTTTGAAATTATTCGGATGCTGCTGCATATCACGAATATGTTCAGCGAGTTTTATGCCTAACTCGGTTCTTAAAGGACTTGAGCGTTTCTCGAGATTTCGCGCTTGATTACTAAAATTGCTATCATCCGAGCAAGCGGACCGCCTAAACTCGATCTGACTACTGCCGTTTATGGCTTCTGGGTTAGTTGTCGACACGAGATCGCGTTTAACTATGCGAATTTTATCACGTAGTAGTGTATTATTTTTATCACTTATACTATAGGGCTTTGAGCTAGCATCAGTGGTCACCATGGGTGACGGTTGGACTGTCGATCGTGGTTTCACGGGGGAAAATACGCGCTGCAGGAAGTCGAATTTGCGCCGACCGTCAGACTTAGAGCGTAGCCGCGGCTTGAAGCAATCTACACACGATACGTACGTTGACATCGGCCCGTTGGCTTTTTTCCACTGCTTCATGCTTGCACCGTTGTTGCGCGCGTACCAAACACCGAACGAGATGATGGCTATTGCTGGTACGATGCCCAGGAAGATTATGTACAAGCTCATAATGTATTCACTCCTCGCTGAAAAGTGACAAGTTTTTATTAATTCGGTGTTCAAATGAGCTGTTATTTTTAAAGATATGCGAGTGATGTATTAATGTAAAGAGTAGTTTTAACTACCGTTAGGGTCTTCTGCGGGGCCGCTGTCCAATGATCCACCGACTCCAGGTTGTGTGCAATCAGGAGGTTGGTAACCTCGATTGCAATGGCAGTGTCCAAGACTATTGCAAATTCCATTACCACTACAATTATTTGGGCAAGCCTTACCGTCGAACAAAGATTGCTTCAAATCGGCCGCTGATCTGCATTTTTGATTCACGCACATCTATCAGGAAAAAATACGTGGAGTTATGTTTTTTTTTTGTATCAACGTAAAAATGCGTAATGAAGTGGAATAAACGAAAAATACCTTTTTAGGGCCGCATTTGGCTCCGTCAGGAGCTAGACCAGGGTCAACCTGATTTAGTCCTAAATCTACTATGGCTGATCTACATGGTATAATTTTGCCTTGACTATTTATAAATGAATGACTGAGCACAGCTACGTTCTCCATACCAAATTCCAATCTCTCATTTAAATGCTTGCAGTGGAGCATTCCACAAAGTGAGTGTCTGTATAACGAGAAGTTTGGAAAAATTGAGATAACGTTGAAAAAGGAAATTTTGTAAGCGCTCAAGGCTCAAAGTAAACTTACTCGTCTTCACATTTGATGTAATCGTTGAGTGTTCTGTTGAATCCACAATTTCCATTCTTGGAACCTTTGTTATTCAAAAAGTAACACAATTCATCGGACGACGAGCCGGTCGGACCCCAAAGCAGTTTACACTGATCGTTGTGGGTTCGACAACTGCCCTGATAGCAGAAGGCCTTGCCGGAATTGCAAACTTCGCCGTCGATCTTGAAAACATCCTTGGGACAGTACTCGCTCTCACCGGTACAGTACTCGGGTAAGTCGCACTCCTGATCAGCACTGCGGCACTCTGTACCGGCCTTCTTGGGTCGGCAAGTCTTCAAGTCGCAACACTGACCGGTGGCGCACGAGGCATTGTAATGCAGCATGCAAGTGAGCGGATCGCAGCAAGGATTGTCGCAGTTCTCCTCCAGGCCGCAGTCGCATTGCTCTCCGGGTTCGACAAAGCCATTGCCGCAGATCGGCGCCTCCAGCAGCCGAGTGGGTTTGTTGCGTAAGCAGTAATCCATGCCGTGTTCGAAGGCCAAAGCTAGATACTCCAAAGAACAGCTTGACCAATGGGTCGGTGCCATCGGACCAGTTGACGAAGCCATGATGCACCTAAAACGGTACAAAAATGTATCCGAGTTTTGATGGAATCTTTTAAGTAAACCAGTGGGACGAGGTTTGCGATAGCCAAAAGGTGGAGATTAATTATTTCGATCTGTCAGGTGTAAAATGCAGAAGCAGATCGGTGTGATTGCTCAAGGCCATGGCCTCGACCATCGTCTCACTCGACTCTCACCTGTCCTCCGGGCAATTGCATTCGGTCGTGTCATGCTCCATGCCAAAGTTGTGACCCATTTCGTGCGCAACAGTGGCAGCCACTATGCCAACTACTCGGGAGTGATCAACCGAAACGCCGCCGGAAAATTCATTGGTGCAGATCGGACCCTTGAGAGCTTTACCGATGACTCCTTCATCGAAGTGCATCTTGCTGTCAGGAAAAAAAAGAAAGGTTCATTAGTATAGCTCTTGCGCGCATGACACCGCGAGGAAAAGAGATTGGATGAAGAATTTCGAGTGCACTCACACGAGGAGCTGCGCATTGTCGTTGGGAATCTCTCGGACTAGCACGTCCTTACGGTATTGCAGAAAATTCTTGAGCGTCTGATCACCGTTGTTCACTACGGCTATTTTGTTGACGTCCGTCCAGACCTCGATGCCTACCAGGGCAACGAAGATGTTCAACGGCGCGTAAAGCTGCAAACAGAGACAGAAATTGTAATCGACTGCGATCGAAAGCGTTTGCAGTCGAGGAAAAATGTCTTTGTTGCTACTCACGGCATTGATGATGTTGGCGATATCCTTGCAGTGCTGGTCGACTCTGGTACGATTTTTGTTGAGGGACCAGTAGCCGTCGTAGTCGATGACGAGAACGAGCTCGATGTAGCGAGAGTGTCGATTGGCGTTGTAGGGACCGCGTATCGATTCCGCAGCTCGCTTATGCTACAGTGCGAGAAAAAACAGAAAGAAAAAGGAGGCGTGAACTTTGGAATACTGTTGCTCCGGCTACGTACTGCTGCTCTCGTTGCGGTCTCTCTTTGTCGCGTGCTCCCAGCCAACCGATACATAAACCGACGAGCTTTGCCACTCGAGCTTTCCGAGAAAAGTAAAAGTAATTTGCATCGTAGCGTGTCGGAAACAAGGCAGCAGCGAGCACAACACTCGCGCGTCATTTTTTCAAGCACACCATCGACTGTATACGTTTGAGACTCGCAATCGAGTCGCAAATAACACAGTGATTTTGATTCGCGCCCGTACCTATACGCGCGTAAGCCCCGGCAAACAACGCGATCGACCGAGAGACTCCGGGACTCTCGTTGTTCTTCTTAGACTGACGGAGTAAATATGTTCGTAGGTTGGCTGCGGGAGCTTCGGAGCAGCACTTCGTACGCGTCTCGGTCGACTTGTGTGCAAAGCCACACTGTGTGCTGTACTGCAGAAATAGTCGTGTTTGCAAACTTACCCTTGAGATTCTCTCGGTCCTCGTCTCCGGCGGCGATGTTAACTTCTGAGAGATGTGATGAGGCGTTCCTTCGTATCCTGCCAATCAAATTAGACATAGTATTTAATCGCGCCAGTTCACTATCGCTAAACGAGACTTTTTTTATTTTTACTTGATAGTTCTATTCCGAACTTGCTTCGTAGCGACAAACTTTTACCGAATGAGATCGTGTTCGGGCGGAAAGCAAACAGAAAACTCCGCCTTTTTTCTCTACCGACGACAGTAACGTACGCGTATATTTATACCCGTTAAAGAGAAACTCACTCTTCGTTAAAAGCTTTTAAAAGCACAAAAACGGTGAGACTTTGCGTTCAAAGACGGATAGCCGTCAATAAATGAGCTTCTGAGCGCTTTTGACTCTCTCGGCCGTATGGTACTTTTATCATTTGTTGTGGAAATGAAAGATGAATTTTCGTGCCGGCGAATCTGTCCGTCAGCCTCGTTTCTAGGATAGCGAGTCAGTCATGCGAGCAATGACACTTCTTTATGCCCTGCTTATATACGTGCTTATACAAAAAAAGAAGCAGAACACGTTGTCGAGGGCCACTACCGGTGTTGCGAACCTTCGACAGCGCGTATTCGAGTAAAGGAACACGTCCAGAGGAAAATTTAGCCGCAGCACCAGCAGCGGTGATGCACGAGCTTTTACGAGTCTGCTGTCGACTCTCGGCTGTGAAGCGAGTCGAGAGCAGGTTGTGAAAAGCTCACATACGCGGAAGGGGGCATGCATAAATGATAAGTCTATGTAAATGAGAGTTTTCCACCTCTACGGTCTAGAGATAGCAGTAGCAACAGAGGCAATGGCACAGCCTACTCTCAAGCTCTGTGTAACTGAAAACTATGCTTTTATCGCGACGCGCCAACGTCCGACAGGTACAGAGGAAGAAAAAGTTGTCACGCGTACATCGGCTGCTTGCTTATTTGACGATGTGTTTGCCAAAGTTCGAAGCCATGTATAGCTCTTTGCTTTCTGACAATTTCCAGAATGATTGTCGAATCGATATTAACCTAGCAGCTCATTAATTTATAGGCTCAGAGAAATGTCGATCTTACCACAAGTGCCGTTAGCTAATAGGTGGGAGTGCTTATATAAGTAGTGCGCAGCTTGTAAAGACTCTTGTTCCGGTTGAATGTGGTGCATCATTTTTCCGTCAAAGATTACGCCCTTGAGGCCGTTGCAAGTTGACACGGCTACCCATGAGTCTGGTATGTCCCTTATGCTGCCCTGATAGTGACATAGTTCCTACAAAAACAAGTTTTATTGAAATGATTTATATTTTTATTTTTTTATTGAAAATTATACTTTAACAGTTGATAGTTATATATTTTACGATTCCCGTGCAAAAAAGTACGCTTACAATATGCATCGATCGAGATATGCATGATTGTGCGCGTATACTCGTTGCCGCTGTTTACTCTTTTTTTATCTCGACTGTGCGAGATGGAGCTGCAAATACAAGCTCGAATAATAATGAACTGTTTTTCTATGCTCCGTCCCTCTTTCTCGAACGCCTCATCTTGGTTCGAATACGAAAGGCCGATATCGTTTCACAGCGACGTCCGCTGATGGTGCGATACATTTGTATACGCATATAGGCATCCGAGCGCAAATAAATACTCGAGCTTGAAATGGGATCGTTTTGCCTATGAGCATATTACACGCCCGAACGCGCAAAGAAGCAAACTGCGTTGGTTTCAATTCCTTCTTCGTAAAAATGCTCACTCGCTTTTAAGCGAATATTCAAAATTGTTATACCTATGAGTACACGCAATAAAACTCACCGTTTTAACAGGTGCGTGTGTTTTGGTGCGACCTTCGTGCTGATAGCGTTCCTTGTAACCCACAGGTATGAGATCCCTGTTTAGTTTCAGATCAAGAATGCGACTGATGCCGTCGATCTCGATTCCAACGCTCAGCAGCTCCGTATGCTGATTGTCATCCTGTGAAAATAATTTAAGTAACAAAATAATTTAAGTAAATGGTCAATAATCGTATGCACTCGATATTTCATTGTTAAACTGTGAAATGGAAAATGAAATGAATGGAGTACGTAATTAAGTTGCATAAATTCTAAACACCTCGTCAATTATACACGCGCGCGAGGCATTGATAAATTCAATTCATGAAATAAATATATAGCAGCTACCTTCATGTGCACCATCGATCGCTTTGTTAAAAAAGCGAACGGAGTCGTGCCATCTAAAAAAAAAAGGTAATGTACGGCAGTCGCGTAGCATGAGTTCTGCGCACGAAGTCATACAATAGAATATAAGCCGCAAAATCATTACCCGCGAAGTTGATGAAAAATTTCGCGCACGCATCGCGTCGTACAATGGCACGGAAAATACAATCTATCTCCGGATCTATAATAAAGCTGAAAAAGCAGCAACGTAAGGACAATTAAGCCGCGGTGGCGCTTAAGCCTCTCTCTCAACTCGTAAATCAGCTTGTGAGCTCGGAAAGTCTCTCTCTCTCTCTCTCACCGCACTACGAGTTCAATTTACTCGGGAAATATCGTGAAGACTATTATACAGCTCTGAGAGCATAAAGTATAAGCACTTGATGATTTTCAGCGCACCCATATATTCCAAGTCATTCGGCAGCTCGTTTAAGGTAACAGCTGAGACGTGATGCGCGTGCCACACGCAACATCTGCAGGCGGCGGCGGTGGCGCGTGGCCCAACGATCGGGCAATAGGTAGCAGGTGTCTCCCGACGGCGCACGCCACGCATCTCTTTCCGAAGATTATCGCACGTCGCGAGCAAGCTGCAACAACCTGCAGGTGCAGCAAATGCGTAGCTGCCGCGAGCCATCGAAAACGCAACAAAGAGAATGCTAAACGCGACAAGTGCAGGGCGCGCGAGCAAATCTTGCTGCGGAGCTCAAAAATCGAGTATGCCTCGACGTGACTTCCCTCGTAATTTCCTGCTCTTAGGTCCTTATTTTCCAACAATTGTTCAAAAGCTGCGTGAAATTCACGATGAGCTTGCTCGGGGCCAGAAACCTTTACACAATTGCAGCGCACATTACACGTCGACTCGGCTTACATTTGTGCTTGAATTAATTACGCGCAAACTTGGTGCGCACAAGTGCACGTATTTATGCGCTGCGTGTAACAGCCGCACGAAAACAATGCAAACTTCACGATGAACTATATAGCATGCATATTGAGAGAAAATCAGACGCACATTTGCGGCAAAGATGCGCGCCTGAAGTCGGCTGCGAGGAAATTGCATTATCATTAAATTCACTTTATAATTAGATTCTTCGTTGCGCACGTAATGCATTGTGATGTACCAAGCTCTCGCAGACCCTTAAAATCGTACAGTTGTACGCGGTAAAATCGACGCTGGAGCTTGCAACGAGTGTCACATGAACAGAAGTAATGCGGAGCACGCTACATGGATGAAAGTAGCAAAAAAATATCGAAAAAACGAAGCAGTTTATATTACAGTTTGTATCAAGTCAGAAATCGAATAAGTACGTTAGTTCTTATAGTCAGAAGAACGTAGACGGAAATTGAAGCTAAGGGCGAGGAGCAAGCGCAAGCAAACCGGCAAAGAGAACGGATCGAAGGTGCGAGCCTTGAAGGATGCTCGCTATATGTGCACATTCCCCGAGAAAACTCGTGTAACTCTCATACGCTCACCAAGAGTCAAGAGTTTGGTAATGAGATTTGAGTTGATAGTTCAACGCAGGGTACACACGCGGCTGCAGGGTGTGTGTGCTCTACGCTTATATACATGTATGCACTCGTTACCCCCGTTATATTCACGAGTGCAGCTGCATAAGACGAGCAGAAAATATGAGAATTTTCCTGCGCTAAACCGAGATTATGCATACGAGATCGAACAGTTGCCGCGCAAACTTTTCTGCCTCGAGGTAACTCGCGTTAGAGCTTCGGGAGCCGGCACACCAGCCGGCATATAATTGGTACGCGACGAGCGACGTCGCCGCGCAAGCTGCAACGGAATATAAGGAAAATCTCCGCTCCGGTTAAATCTTCGAGAGAGAGAGAGAGAAAATCTCCTGCCACCTCCGAGCTTATGATATTTGAAATTCTCCGTCGAGCGGGGACACGAACTGAGAGTACGAAAAAGCGACTAGGCGACATTCGATAAGCAAAATTCGTACGTAACAATTTCGCCTAGGATTATCTGCGCAGGCGAAATAGCGCTCGAGCTTCGTGCCTGGGTTTCAATTTAAATTTCGAATTTCAGTCGCGTTCGTTGTACACGCTCTGGAACGAATGTTGGCAGCAAAATGTCTCTTCGGCAGCAACGCATACCAAGTCTTGCGTTCGCGCACCAACACCATAACAGCGGAAGAGCGCCACTGATTTTTTTATCGGGCACGAAGGAAGGAAGTAACGCGCATGCATTGACAGTCTCCTAACAGCTGCAGGAAATAACATTTATTCGGCCGACTTTTTTAACAAACGATGATTCATATTTTTTTCATCCCATTTTGTGAGGGCTGTAATTTATCGATCTTCGACGCTATTGAGGATTTCAAAGGCGACGATGTGAAGTAAAATCAGAGACAAGTTTAACTCTCGTATCTAGAACTGGTACGTATGATTACAAGCTCGGGTGAGCTAATCATTTATACGCGTCAATCTGCGAACGTCACGGCTATCATCGATCATCGAGTGTCAACCGCGACAAACTTCAACGCATCATCGCTCATCGCCGTCTGCGAGCTCATATTGCGTCGCTCGAAAGCCTATTAGAATATAAAATTTAATGGTCTCAGGTATACGTAGAAAAGCAAATCATCTTACAGTTAAACAAAGGTGCACTCTAATTGGCTCCGTATAGAAATTCGAAGGTGGCGTTTTTGGAAAGCATCAGTTGTTTTTTTTCTCGATCGACCACTCGAGTCGAAAAGAGCAATACAAACTGAGAACTATGTGAGAACTACAAGCCACCCACCAAATTTTTTCTCTACTTTGATTCTCTGGTATATTTAATGAATAATTCAATCGAGCTAATCGGTTCTAGTTAAAATGATCTATGATCACAATGCCAATTACTGTCTAGCCTGGCAGAGATTGATTCGTGTTTATTGAAATTAGATATCCAAGAATCTATCTAAAACAAACGATTGATTGTGGATCTGTGTGTCGAAAAAAAACTTCTATTGCGATGAAACTTTAAACAGAAAAAAGTCATCATGGTAATGGAAAATAAAGATCGCATCTATATAAATGGCGAATCGCCGATCGTTGAATAGTAATTTATTAAAAATTAGTTTCACTGTTTCTAAAAAAAGTATGTTGAACGATGGTAATAGCATTAAAAAGTAAATGAGAAAAAAATAATAGAATGATTATTTTTAACTTTTGATCACTCTAGTAGCTTATATTTTTCGCGGTCCAATAGCTAAGATGTTAAAATTGAGTGAGATTGATGGTAATTCATGATGTTTGCGCATTTTTCAATAAGACTATACTACTACTTGTGATGATTAGTAATTTTTATTGAGCTAATATTTTTTCGTGGACCAGTGATGTGTTGTGATTTATTATTCACTTTTATTTCAATTCAAAAATATTACATAAGATCAGTACAAAAAGCATTAAAATCTCATCGGTAAATTTTTAGCTGAATCATTAATAAGCAATAGAAAGATTTTCAAATAAAAAAAAATAATAATAATAATAATAATCGTGATATTCATAATATATCGTCTTACAAATTTCTCCAACAAACGCGTCATCAAGTTTATCAGTATATGCTACAAACGACAATATAATGAGGATTGGAATTGCATCAACTGAGAAAAAAATTCAGAGCATCATGAAAATTGAAGAGCAGTAAACTTCACAATTCCACCTTTATGCTCGTATTCCAATTATCAATAAGATTATCAATGCAAGTAAGTAATAATGTACTACCTATCGAGATTCATTGAAAAAAGTATATAATTGCTTGTTAACCATTGACTAACAATAAAATTTGTTATACTTCTTTACTTTATGTTTCCGTTACTTGATTATTTAAAAACAAGAGCAGATATTGGTTTATTTTATAAAAAGTTGAAATGAAATATACTAAGATTAATTTACTGCATTTATTAAAAATTTTTTAAAAATTACTATATTCAATAACAGAAAATCACGAATGTGGCAATTTTTATGATAGGCCTTATATTTTTTTTATTTAAAATGAATTAATTTTAATTTCATTCATGAATTCAATCTATTAACGATTCTATATTAAAAGAAAGAGATACCAGAGAGTAGCGAGGGCAATGCGTAACAAATCAGTAGTAAACTCATCTTTGGAAACGAAACAAAGAAAAATTGCAAGAAATAACTGAATTTATTTTATAATGTAATGATAATCGCTCAAAAATGTATATAATAGTGACGGCGTATACTACATGACTATTTACGCTTGCTTATGATGATGCCAAGGTTTGCTAGATAACGTGAAAACTAGATTTTGTGCTATTCCATCCATTGTATACGAAGATTTGCGAAAAATTATTCAACATTCAACGTCTTACAACGATTATTTGCTTTAAATAGATGCGAGCGTTTATTCTAGCGCCCTCGAATCAATCGCTTGATTAATTTCTCTTTCGGATTCGTATAGCTGCTCAATGTTTACGTTTCAAATGGCTATGCAGATGGCTTCGCGTTAGCTTCGAGTTTTAAACTCTTGCTTCGAGCTTTGGCTCTCGTTTCTGAAATAACGCTCACCACGCTTAGATTATAACTCCCTCGACAGGCCATGCTCTGCAGTTTATGTTCTGCAAATGCAGCCGCAAACCTAAAAATATAACTCTATAATTTCTTTCATTTGAACGAATCGTCCTACGAGTCGAGGGTAATGTTCGGCTGCGATATTCAACAAGATGTATTAAACTTTGAAAAAAAAGTCACCCTTATATTACTCATGGTGAAATTCAATTTAATTTTTCTTTAAAAATTAATCTTTTACTCAAATATGCTTTCGGATCAAAGTATTTAGTACTGCGCAGAAAATATGAGGCCTTTGTGCAGGGAATTTTAATTAGCAATGTCTGGTGTAGTGAACCACTTTGTTCTATTGTTTGTAAAATCATCGTCTATCTGAGCAAGCGACATTAAGTATATACGCAGCAGCAATTTGAAATTAAATTCACTACCATTCACTTGCTATACATTACGTTGTTATTATTGTTAATATTATTATTATTATTTTTATGAATTTCAACGCTAAGCATGTCATGAGCGAAATGAATCGATAGACTTTACATTACATTTATTCGAACGAACTATCATTAGAGACCAATCATTGGTTGACTCAATAAGAACTTGTGGAACGAGGTTCGCAATCAAAATTTCTGCGTCTGTTTAGTGAACATGACTTGATGAAATAACGCAACCAAGGATTAAATTGTGATATAGAATTTTTCTTGACTATCAAAATGATTTTTGAACATCTGAATCAAAGTTATTAATTGCAACAAATAAGCTCCAGCTGATAGCAGAAAATTGCGAATATCGGAAATTCATCCATTGTTAGAGAGTAAAAGAACCCCTCGGCGTAAAATTAATCCCCTCAGCAAGAGAAATAGGGCTCCTACATGTGTGAATGCTAACCAGAAATATCCACTAGCTTCGGAAAACACATTTTTGTGCGTACATAAGTTGATACGCCCCCGCAACGTGAGAATACAGCATTACGAGTTTACTTTTATACGGCCCAATAGCTGTTGTATATTCCAATTCTCTTGTATAGGGCTACTTTATGTAAGTCACGCTATTGGCCACTGCTTTGATATTAACTTTTTTTCAAAACATTATCAAAGTACAAGTTGATTGTGCATTTAAACGTCGCTTATAGGTATTGAAATCATGATTGTTATATTAATTAATCATTGAAACATCGATGCAATTAGGAGAAGTTATAAATGACGAATATTTCAGAAATTATTTAAGCGTTACTAAAATGTTCACTTTTAACAGTTTTAAATTTAATTATTTTGTTATGAAAATATGAATAGTGTAAAAACAAGAAGTTACAAAGTTTAATGTGCAACTAGCAATTCGACAGACTCAGTTTGACTCGTACACTCGTACGTATACTCGTACACACATTCTTATGAATAATCATGGATTTTTGTTTTTTTTGAATTATACGGTCTTAAGCGATGAACTATACGTTATATTTATATTTCATAAACATCCTTAACATGTAAACATTTTTTAGCTTGCTCGACTTTGGAACTCATACTGAGTTCAATTTGGCGACCCAATTTGTTGTAATCATCTTTTAGCAGGAAAAAATAATCATTTTTATGTCTATAGATATATCCTAGAATTCGCCATCAATAATTCACAAACAACGATCAGCGTAAGTTAATTTTAGTTTGCAAGTGAGATCGAGTCGTACATAAACCAGTTTAAAAACGATCCATCTGTATTGTGTCAATAGTAAAATTCAAGTGTCAAAATTTGAAATTCTGTAATTTGATCAAAATAGTTGCAGTAGATTTTCCAAAAAATATTTTGAAAGTTTTATATCAAATTACAGTAATATAACCAAGAATTTATCTACGAATAAAAATTGTAATATTTTAGCATCGAGTATTAAAAATTTGCATTGCTACAAATCCAAATACCTTGAGTAAATTTTTTTTCTAAAGAAAATATAGGTTAAGTTCCATAAAATACGTAATAAATCGCGATGACCATCAATAATACGATTCTCGCAGATTTGAACTTAGTAGGTATGTTGGTCCATGGCACGATATTATCTGTGCCATCATGCATCTCCCTACCGAATATATACGGGTACTGTGTCGGGACTCAAATATAGTAGAGCCATTATATCCGGCTGATCATTCCAGTCGGGACGATAAGACATTGTCGATGCAGGAATATGCGGTTTTTGCCAGGTGTGCGGACAAAACATACTTCATAACAGGGTCAGAATGATAGGGGAAAGCACCCAAAGACATTTCTAACATTACAATGAGAATTTTTTCCATCTCATGAAGTTATTGGACGAATACTTGACACTTAATTCCAAAGATCAATGCAGCTGTAGTTTGCCAGCCATATGGGGAAATAGATTTGTATGAAATTTCAATTTGAAAAAATGGAAATTAATAAAATAAAAGTTATCCCAAATACACATTACAAAGATTTTTTCCTTATTTGTTATATTGTTGAAGCCTGTTTTAGAAATCATGTTGAGTAACGATTATACACAGACTGACTTGTCTGGTAGGGTTGCTAAGTTTATATATAAACTCTTAAGCGTACCTTGCAGTATCGAGGCTCTTACAACTATAAACATAGAGCGATCACGGGTTCTCGATTGAATCGCGCTGGTTTCCCTTTACACATGGTCAAACAAAGAACTTTGTAATCGATACGTGGCATTTGCGCAGATTTTTCTTGTAAATGAATAAACAACTAGATACATGTCAATTAGATTGTAAAAGAATAAAAATTTCGTATTGAAAAAGAATGAGCAGTCACGCGATGAGTGTAAACGTGGATGACGCTATTAAATCATACTCACGGCGAACTCGATGCGTTTTGTGCGATCAGTGAAAAATTTACGCGTGGCCGACTTGTTGTGTGGAGACTATAATATACGCACCAGCCGATAAATCAGATTTTGAAAAATGATTTTTTTAAGCCACTCGTGCGGCAGTGGTGGCGGCATCGAAAAATAATTTGGCCCGCAACATTGAATCACATCGTCGAGCGCATTAATCACGTGAGAGCAACGCGCGGCTATCGCCGAATATTATTCACGTACGTACACAACTGGGTCATTCATAGGTTCCTGGGCAGCAGCGATCGGTCGTGAGGTAACGCGAAAAATAGTTGGCATTCTCCATTTGCATAGAAATGTTTATATACGCTATCGCAAGCTCGCAGTGTGTTACACACTGTTCAACAAGAGCCGCTGCAACACGCACGGAAATATAATAGCAAGCAAACGATCGTCGCCTGGGGCGCATTTCCGATCGGTGGAAAGCTCTAGATTTGTACGCCGAATCTTTTTCTTTCTGCGGCTATTCGGTGAATTGTTTTGACGCTTTTATCCTTCACTTGCGCATACTTACAAAATGGCTTCTCCGCGAAGAAAATTCAAGTGTGAAAGCGAGAAAAAAAGCTGCGAGAAGCAAGAAAAACTTCGAAGCGTCTATATGGGAGAAGAAAACTTTGGCAATAAAAGCCAAAACCGGTTTGTTAAGAGTTCGCTTCGACTAGGAGAAGATTTAAAGAAAATATGAGCTTGTCAAAGAGCGTCCAATTTTCGATTATCTTTTCACCTTTCTAATGAATCATTATGTGTGTGCACAAAGTGAAATTCTCGTAACGAGAGTTCATGTACGTATAAAAGTGTAAAAACATTTTCGCGAATAATGGTCGCGAGCGAGCATCATTCGTTGTCGTCGTTATAGTTGCACTCGTATAATTGCTTAGGTTTCTTATAATCGGCGACTATTTCCATATAATACCTCGCTTAGCGCGCATAAAAAATTTGTTAATGCGGAGTCACGACTGTGCAGTACATTAATTTCCGCAGCTCTAAACATGCCGTTGAAAACGCACTGCGCATTACACTTGTATGTTCGTATATGCTCGAGAACCGAATTATATGGTAGGCATTATCGACTTGTAGTGTATACTCACGCTTTCTTTGGTCGAGCTGATCTCTCGCTTGCTTCTGGCATGGTAGACCCGTGGCCTGACAATGCTGTACTCGCTGAATTCGCTCGATGGACCTGCAAGCAAGAAGAGAAGAAAAATCGGTTATAATCGGTGGCACATAGAGCTTTGTGTAAGTAAACTTGCATTGCTACTGCAACAAGGCGAGAGCCATTTGACAATAAAAACAAAGTTCTCGCACACAGCAAAGCTTTATATTTCATAATCAAAGACAGAATTTACAATAATGCAATTTTATATTGGTTGTCTCGTTTGATTTTGATGTTTTGTTAAAAAATTAAAACTACAATAGAGCGTTTATTGAATATCTAGATAAAGTAAATAAACGAAACTGTCAAATTATGAACAGAAAATTAGAAAAAAATAACTTTATACTTAATATAGAAACATTGCAGATATTCGTAAACACAAAAATAAAAAAGTATACCAGACAACTTTGACCAGATCAGTTCTAATGGAAATTATTGCATAAAATTGCTATACCTGTAAACGTCACAATAAAGTGTAAGAAAACTTGCTGGAAAGTAGTTCCATTAAATTTTTCATTAAGAGACATCAAAAATATATATTTTGGCAAATATATGTAACTGAACTCACTGTGCAAGTCATAAATTCAAAGTCTATTATAGATGGGTTTCGTTTTGAAACGTGGGGTCATGTAATATCTATCGTATCATGCTGGCGAGCATGAAAAATCAATATAAAAGTTCCTAGGTTTGTATTTGTTCTATTAATGTCACATGTTCACTAACACTTACTATATGCAATCATGGATTTTTATTTTTACGTGACAGCGTTGAACTCGCTATGTTCGCGTGGATACTCTGCGTGTGCCCGTATCATTCTCAATTTTCCTCACTCGTTGCAAGGTATGCTATTAATTTTAATGCACCTATTATAATTGTTAAGTCTATTCAAATATACGCAGCCAGAGATACTTTTACATCAAAGCTTAAAACAAAATTACTCCGGTGACATTGAAAGGATAAATTCAATTTCGATTCAAATTATGTTCAAATTTGAAAAAAGGGAGCATAAAATAATTATATAGGTGATATATGGCCCTTAGTTGAATCGGCGTACGACAATCTACGAGCTTATATGAATTCCTTTCCTCGTGATAAAAGCCAAGATTAAATTTCAATTTTAAAATAAATTAGGGTTGCTTTCCCGTTTTCAAAGAGACTAATGTAATATACAGCTGCACTTGAGACTTCAATCAATTGTAATTGTATAAGGGAAAATTTAAAACCTCATTGTCGATTTTAAAATTTATTTCAAAGAAAAATGCTATTAGTTCATTGCAGGGCAGACGTAGATATGAACTGAACTGATATAAAATTTAATGTAATTGAAAGTGTAAGCGGTAAAGAAATGTTAAATTCGATGGTTCAAGAGCAAAAAATGTAAATAGTAAACTTGAAGTTTATCAGCAGGCAATAGAAAATAACTATTATGTAATAGTATGACGAAAAATACCTTTTTTAGTGCGCAAAAAGCGTTTTTTAACGCTGGTGTGCGGTAAAATGCCTCGTTTAAAATGAAAGTATTTTTCGCTTACTATTGCATAAAATTTTGTATGCAACACGTGCCCAGCTTTTTCGCCAAAACACCTTTTGGGCACTTGTTGCATAAATAACTATTTTGTTATAAGAGGATGGCAAAGCCAACTCAACAATTATATTGTCAACCTATGCAATCACTTTTAAAGTATATTACTTTGAAACTAAGTCCAAAATAATATAAGGTTATGTTTTTGAAAGTGATGTAAAAATAATAGTTTTTAGATTCAGTTATAAGGTTACGGTCGTTAGCAATCTTCTGGCTTCTCAAATAATTGTAGCTATATTATTGGAGTTATAAATGTTTGTATATGGGGCAAGAAAGTAGCATACAACTACACTTGGAAGTCTAACCAAATAACATTAGTTCTAATTATGTTCCACTTGGGCAGGAACTAGCCAAAAAACGGGAGCAGTTCGCATACTTTTCTATACTTTTTAAAAGAACAACTAGCACAACTGGGGGGTCGTCCCTTTCTGCTTACTTACTCAAGAGTACAACTCACTGTAAAAACAGTTAAGAGTAAACGTAATCTATAATTCTTGATTGATATTGAACAAAAGTAACTTTTCTTAACTAATATTCCTTTGTTATTCGTATACGGCTATCTAATCTTCACTCATTTCCAAATCATGCCTTACCCATAAGCATGATGACAAAGTTAATTAGCATCATTTTTTGTCAAATAATGAATAATACGTGAGTATTTTATGCAAGACAGATCTTAGTCATCTGCTTGTTACACGAGACATTCCTCGCTACTTCCTCACACACGGTTTATGAGAGTCAAAGATGACATAAAATACGAGCTTCAAGTGGTAAATTTATAGTACACTTTGACTAATATGTAGGTATTTCAAAAACTTAAGTTAAAGATGTGATTCATAGTCACCACAAGTGTAAGAAAAAACACCATTGGAAAATCAAAGATCTTTTTCAAAGTCAATAGATATATTGCTGATTCGGACATGATAATATTATCGATAAAAAAGGTTCCAACACATATAAAGTGTAATTTAAAAAAAATAATTAATCAACTAAATCCGCGTGTCATTATTGATTTATATACAACGACATTATACGTGAAAGTTAAAAAAAAATATACCTGTTCAATCATAACCAAAGAAATGTGTGATTATAGAATTAAATGCACTGATCAGCAAATCTGAAAATCAACTTACGTAATGAGTCTGCTCTAAATTAATCCAACATGACGATAATGATGCCTTGTTATATAAACACTGCAGCTTCTGTCTATATGGTTAGTCGGTTGAACGTGTAGTTAAAAGAGTACATCGGATCAATTCCATTAAAGTTACTTATTCGAAATGAATAATTAGTAAGATGTAGCGGTGAGTTTACAGAAGTAAAAAAGGACTGTTGCACACTTAAAGCTCTTTACCAACTTTAACAATTTCGAGCTAAAAATGAACAACAACCGATAAGTAGATAGTAGATTTGAAATGATATCGAGCAGTAGGATCTGAAATCATTCAGTGTCTATTGCCAAGATTTAAGAGTTTTCCTGTTTTCATTTAAGGAAAGTTTACTTTTAAAATCCGTTAAAAATTAAATAAATAATTCGACAACTTATTATTTTAAATTAGGATACTAATTTTATGCTGAGAAAGTTGAAACTCCGAATGAATTAATTGATCCCAAAAAAGTAAAAAAAAGGAATTACATTGCGGAACAAGAATCGCTTCTCTCAAGAGTTTCGTGTGTTGTGGTTTGTATCAAATTTTACGATTATTAGTTGAATAGGGTCCAACAAGCATAGCAATTGAATCGACTAACCACAATCCGGAAATTAAAAAAAGGTGAAAAACGAGTGGGGTCCAACGACTCCAAGAATTAACTAAGATTTTTGAGAAATTAAATATATTCTTTTGTTCAAACAATGATACAGTAATTATAAAAAAAAAAACTGTAATTTCATGCACGCTATTACCAAAAATTGAAAATAAGATCGCATTAAAACAGCAAAGAATAATACAAGGCATAAAAGTGAGCTCGGTAATTACTTATTTTTTCTCGGTGCTTTTTGCCAAACGAGAAAAAAAGATTCTCGCGTGCGTCTGCTTGGCATTACTCACACGAACGTGTTTTAATACTATGCCGACGTCTAAGAATAAGAGCCTTATTGTAGAGATGGGTGTCGTTACTGCATGACACATGTGTGTGGCGCCTCGTGAGAAATTTTTATTTGTTTTAACTATATGCGCGATACGCGATGTGTAATTTAGATTTTGAATGCCATTTTCTCGCTCGATTGTCGACACAGTCAACAACTATTTTCATTTTTTGAAAAGGATGCATTACAGCCATTGAAACTCAGTGAATCATAAAATTGACAAGAGCTGTCATTACTTAAACGAAATTAATTCCGTAACTCTAAAACGATGAATCATCGCGGGTAAAGTGCGCTAAACCGGAACTCTAATCCACAAGTGAATATAGAATGGCCTGAAAACGTAATCAGCGAGACACGATCAATAATGCGCGCTAGGCACTAGACGCGCGCGGCGTTATAGCGCTTGAATATAGGCAGTGCGACTCGACCTATAGGCTGGTGCTATGTTCGACCTCGCGGTGCTTTGCCATTGATCGCGGCTGGTTTCATTTTGCCTATGCGACATGCGAAAGGCTTGGATAAGAATTTAGGTGACTTAGCCAGTAGTACGTAAATGTACCGGCGTTTGATCCAAGATTATGCTTCTCGAGCTGCAATTGAAACCTACTACTTTATTCATTTTTCTGTGGCGTTAGGAACAAACAGGTCACACTGGCTCAAGTTTTTACAGTTAAAGATTTGAGTAATTGAGCGCGACCGTAGGTGCCTGTATCTTATTTTCTCCTCTACTTATACTGCAGCGAAGATTTAAAACAAATGTAATTGAATTTCTTCTGACTATGCTAAAATGATTGATAATTTATGAAAGAAGCATTGAAATCAAGTGTGTCCCCCAAGAAGCACAACTTATTCTCATCCCAATAAAAATTAGATTGCAGTGAGCTGTTTGCATCGAGAAACGATAACTATTGTTCTTAGAAATTGCAAAAAGTTAGCGTAATGCACACCAAGTAGAATCACGTATCATAAATGAATAAGTTGAACAATCGATATGTTCTTGCGCATTTGAAACTTTCAAGGTTAACTTGCATGCGCGAGGAAACATAGATCTATGATTGTTTCGCGGCTAAATTACAAGCAGCAAAGTTTTTTAATTACGATAGTTGTTAACGGACGAAAGTAAAATTATCATTGCTTATGCGGACAGACAATGAAAAGCTCGAGAGTAGGCCCGAGAGATACTTCAGAAGTAATATCGTAGGTTCTGTCGTGCAGGCGAGTGGTTTGAAGAAATGGACGCGGAAATACGAATCTCTCGCAGTACGACGCGAAATTACACGACAAAGATGTAGAGGTCTTTTCACATCTCTATTGTCTTGGTCGATCGAGCGGGTATTATGGTCTCTGGGACTCGATGCGCTCGACGATCGAGAGAGGAGAGAGAAACTGGTTGACAATTAGATCGTCTTTAATCTCGTTATACACATCGAGAGCATTGTCCTGCGCAATTGATTCGTTTCATCGACCATTGACTCGCCTGATTGTCTCTCAGTGAGTGAGACTCCGTACTCGTCGGTGCAAATAATAATTTCTCTCTGTCTCCCCTCTCTCATTTAGTTGTCGATGTACGTGTGTAATATGACAAAATTAATTATCCCGGTTGTTACACGAAAGCTCATCCTTTTATAAGTAATGAAACGATCGATATTTTTGTCGAAAAAGTCACGCGCCTCTTTTAGCAAACGAGCCGAGTTTGCCTCGCGAGATATGTGTGCGTAATTGTTAACATCGAGCTTGTGTGAATTTGACATTTTAACAAGCTTAAAGAGCTGCAGCTTTCATTTATTGTGCGCGCGATGTTGGAACATCATTTATTATGAAAAGTGATGCATCTACGTGCACGTTTAAAAAAACGATTTTCGTGCACATTGGATAAAAAATGAAAATCGTACGTGATGAGTAACAAAATTAATGAGATTATATCAAAATTTTGAACCACAGATGTAAAGTTATCTCAGTATAAAATTTTATTCAACGTAAAAGAATGGGACACAAAAACATGGAACTGAATATCAGAATGTTTTCTTCTTTTATATAACCTATATTTGAAAAATCGAGGGCAATAAATTAGTTATTGATCAAGTGTAGTTATTTAGTGATATTAATTTGCCGTAAAATTATGGATGTTGATTATCAAATATCCTTTGACGATCGAAGCCAAACGACAGTTTTTACATCTGAAGTATTAAAAATCATGGTATAATATTTTATCGAATTCACCTCAAAGAAGATATCAAGGCAGCGTTATTTGCACGGCCTAACTCACGTAATCTCGTATAAAGGGATAACGCGAGGCGCTCCTGGTATAGTAATAGAGGGAGGGCAACAAAAAGGGCGAAGCCCTCGCAGAACCGAGTTGGTGGCGACAGCAACCCAACGTCTGCTCTTACACAGCTCGTCAAGCGGACGGAACTGGCGTTGTCGAAGAAGGCAAGCAGGTGCTTTTACATAGGGGAAATGCGGTGTCTCGGGTAGACGGAAATTGCTAGCGAGTATTAGAAGGGATTCGCGTGTCGCATTAAGATCATTTTTACTACATCAAAAGTCGAGCTTAATAAAAAAAAATTACTTTCCATACAACGTTTGTTTACAATTGAAGAGAAAAAAAGGCACTGATGAAGTATGACGTATGAATTAAGAATTTATTTATAATGATTAAGTTGAAATAAGTAATCTTCAAGATAGCAGATTCATACATTTATTTCATTATTGTAAATGAAAAACCCAAAGTTAACAAGTGTGACTGGAGTCAAATCGATTCTTGGAATGCAATTTTTCGTGAATTCGCAAAAAATAGGCCATTCATATAGGTAACAGTCCCAAAATTTGCTTGTTCAAATGAGAATAGTACAAAAAATATATTTAAATCAGTAAACGAAAAAAAGCGTACGATGAATAATTTTTTCCTTTGTTCGAGAATCGATCGCTGCTACGTACGTAAAGAAAAGGTTCCAAGCCAGGATGATGCGGAAAAAACTGTAGAGTACAAAAAGTCAAGCAAAAAAGAAACGAAACATTCTCTACACAAATGGAGAAACAAGAAACTCGTGCAGGCAGCCAGTGCTAAAGTTATACGGAGAGCTGCAGTAGTTGTAGCAGATCAAAAAGTATATAAAAAGTAGCAAAGTGAAAAGAATGAAACGAGGAATATTTGTTACGTTCCCATCGATTTCTTCTCTCGCTTTTCGCTGTTGTGCATCGCACACTGCGCAGAACAACCCTAACGATTTTTTTCGACAATATAATACCTTTGGCGTAGCTGCCAATGGCTACACAAGAGCGTACTCGTTCATGTACAAAAGAAAACAATTAATTGGCGTGTTCGGGAGACCGTCAAAATTCGATCGATTTTCATCTGACTCCTGCACATCTTCACACAGAATATCGAAGAGCAAATATTTTTGTTTGTTACTCCGAATGAATTTTTTTTTTAATTACTTTGTCTCGTGTGTAACGTTTATAATATCCAGTACAGTTTCAAGTCTTATATTTATGTGTAAATAATTTTTTTTTAATTTTATCATAACAATTGCGATACGAAACGATTTACTTGATTGTAAAGTACATATACTGTAGCCATACGGACAGAACTTTTTTGCCGGAAACTCGAAATTGTTGCATTTTCAATTTTTATATAATAATTAAAACGCGAATATTACTGAGTTTAGATGAACTGCTTTTAAGGTACAATAACTAGCAAC
The DNA here is from genome assembly GCF_000599845.2 of Trichogramma pretiosum. Lineage (NCBI taxonomy): Eukaryota > Metazoa > Arthropoda > Insecta > Hymenoptera > Trichogrammatidae > Trichogramma > Trichogramma pretiosum. Next base: position 194,719 of record NW_019640836.1, on the reverse strand, counting down.
ATGTGCAGCATCATCGTGCCTTTTACTCGCAGTCAATTTTTTCCTACTAAAGATCCGGTACTCTGGTCTTATCAGGGCAGCAGCGGCAGCAGCAGCAGCAGCAGCAGCAGCAACATCAGTCGCAGCTCAACTTGCTCGGCAAGATTCAAGGATAAGGTATATCTTAGACGGGTCGTTGTCGCTCTCCTCGAGGCTCGAGTGTTTATACGATAGTGAGTGTGCGAGAGGGAGAAAGAGAGAGAGAAGCGCGTGCATGACGCCGAGAACCAACTTCCTTTACGATCTGGCGACGATGCGAAGCGAGTCGTGGCACGCATTTGCGTATATATATATGCCGTTCTTTGTTGAAGCTGAGGAATTATATTTTGTTCTCGACGATGGCTGTGAATTTATCAACATTTTCATTCCGCAAAGATCGAACGAGTAAATTATGAGGTTGCAAAGACGTTGCAGCAAGTACGTTACATTTTCGAAGACATCACTTACGTGATATTTAGGTAAATTGTCTAGAAAAGATAATGCAGTCAACGATAGCGTATACAAATTTTATTGACAGACAGTAAAGGCACACGGTGAAAAATGCTAGAATATTGCAACTGCAAGCATAAATCTTTTTTATTATAACTAAAAACTTTACATCACATAATTTTGATATCACATGTTTTAATTAAGTTAAAATTATATTTGTTGCAGAAGTATACACTTGGAGTTTAAAAATTGTGACAGTTTTACAAATGAAAATTTTCAAAGCGTTTTTTCAAAAAAAACAAAATTGAAGTTTAATTTGGTAGTTCTGATCGCTCACATGAAAAACATTCAATTATCAACATGAGTATAAAATATATTGAATTGCTAGTACAAGTCTTGCGAATAGAAGTAGCGTTTTCAAGAGTATATCAGTGGCCGCCACGCACTTTGACAGAATCGTGTATACACAACCTTTGAGCTTTCGTGTCACAGATCCGAGATAAGAAGCTTTTTAAAAACGTTCTTTATGCATCAGATTTCAATGTCTATTTGTGAAGTTCGTGCAAATATATTAAGTTAGAGAAACTACCTCCTTATTTGTATGCGAAAATATTGCGTCTCTAATATTATAAATTTTATTTTGAAAATAAAAAGCTGATGCCGCGCTCTGTGGAAGTTAAATTTCGATCTACATGCGATTTCATCGTACTTAATTTAAATGTATTTGGAATTCACACATGCGTTCGCACTCGTTCTAATTTTTTTGACATTTCTTGGAAACCATTTCATTATTTCTGAATCAACGAGATTACATCCGATAAGACAAGCAAAGTAAAAAAGATACAAGCTAGAACATGGAAGATATTGTTATTAATATAAGGTTGAGTTGTTTGGAACATGTGTTTCCCTTTCAATATTCTCGGACTATACAACGGCGTGTGCTCGTGTCTTAGTCCATAAATACATTGAAAAAATGAGCGCGTTCGTTTTCCAAACGACCACACAACGCAGAGACTTCCGTATTTCAGCTTTTGCTCAGTCCAAATTTATTATTCGATTTGCTGTGAGAGCGAACACAGATTGACTTTATTTTTCCTCGACGTTTGGATATCAACTGGACAAATTGGAATAACATTTTACGAAATGATTTTTTTTCACTACTCGTTTAACAAAACCTTATGAAGTAAAATTAAAACTATTGATTCGGTTTTCCTAAATTCACTGTGTTTAATGTGAAAACTTGGGAAGCGTATATCTAGTTCGTCACTTTCATCGATGGATAATAGACATTATATATTGACAATTACGGGCCCTCTACGAAAATAAACTATACATAAATGTACGGAGTCGCGAGCACGCAACATTCAGGCATGATTCATTACTAGCTAAAGAAATTATACGTAATATGAGGATTTTTATCTGCTTGAGAAGGAAGTACCTAGCACGTATACGCTTATTATGAGTCATATCAGTGAGTATAAACATTGACGAATAAAATCTTTTCATTGTCGTTCAAATCTAGTTGTTGTTTTTTTCGAAATTAATTTGAAGAGTTCGTGCAGAGAAAAGGTAATATAAAACCTAAGTGCGCTACAGTCAATTCTTCGAAAAGCTTTAAATGCAATGGAAAAGCATGTGCTGTATGTAATCTATATCGGATACTCGGGAAAAAGGCAACGATCTCGGGCATTGAGTGCAGAGACTCGTGCGAGACTCGCACGTCAAGATTGCTCGTACTGCTACATACCCGCAGATCATGAAAATCGAAATACTTCCAAAAACCAGACGGACAAGAAACTCGACATGATATTTCAAGTTAGGTGGAATATAGCGCCTCCTGCACTTTTTTAGCTAAGAAATGAAAGAAGAGCTTGCCACTCGCATGGCACACTTTTGATACTATATGAATGAAGTTCTATTTAAACGGTGAAGTATTAACTTGCTCCTATCAAACGGCAAATTAAACATAGACTAGCTCCGAATCAAATGTTATTGTATACCCCTGTTTTCGTGAGTAACTGCACATGCGTTCAAATGCTAATTCTTTTGTTTATCTTAAAATAATTACAATAGCTAGAAAAATATGTACTATACTACATATCATCAAGACAGTTATGCTTCTACATGAACCCGTTGAATCAGTTAATTCATGTTTCAATTTAAGTGGTCATGATGTAAAAACAAACTCAACTCCTGCAGGATAATACCCTGCAAAAGCTTGCAAGATATTGATCTAAATAACTCGAACGCACGAATTTCTTTATTTCAGCCTACATTCACGTATTTATATACAGTATACAAGCATTAAGTGCGTGTGTACACATATATATATCCCGACGTTGAGGTAAGATCAATACCATCGGAAAGAAAGAAACTGTGGTGGGGATGAGAAGGACCTACTTGGATTATGACGTGCTGCTCGGAAAGGGAGAGAAATTCTGTACACGAGCATGCGGCCCGTTGTATGTATACGAAGAGCGAGCGAGCGAGCGTATTTTGTGCTTGGAAAAATATTTTTTTCGACTGCGCACATGGTAAATATATTGAATTTGCACGTATGTGCGTACGAATACGCTTTATTGCAATACTCAAATTTATTCGCGTTTCACGTTCTCGAAAAAGTTAGACTCTGACTTATTTTATTAGATTTTCGCGTGAACCGCGAGATCGATCCTGTGACCTACTTGAATTTACATATACAACATTCGGACCAGCAGCTCTGATCGGAGGCACAGCAGCAGCGGTAATGCAATTAATCGTCCAGATTCGGAGGATAAATCAATAGTAGGCTGATGATCCGCGGCGGTCTCGAATCAAAATAGTTAATTTGACGATATTAGGTAGGCACGAAAGCAGGAAGCTATATCCGAAAATTTTTATCATAGGATCTGGAAAATCGACTCGCTGTATATACGCGCGCATATAGCACTATTAATTAGCGCATAACTAAGCTTGCATAGTATAGGACGTGCCTCTGCGGCTTTGGCACTCGACTGCATTTAACGCGCAGGGGCTAGCCGAGCTGCCGTATATATATATATGCGTCGCGCAAACCTCTTCGAGCTGAGTGCCTTCGATGTTCGAGTAATTGATTAGTGACTTGAGAGCTTTAGGCCACTTTATGCAAAAGCAGCAAATCTGACGTTTACACAGCGCGCCACGCACTGCAACTAGTACCCTAAGAGCGACTCGAAACACTTCATTTATCGGTCGAGAAGGAAAGTTTTCAGAGACTGTTTTATATTTAATAGGGCTTGCAACAATCGATACATGCCCAACTATGCGACGCAAGTTTTATTGGTATGACCATTTATTTTATGCTCTGTTTACTTTACACATATAAGTATACGCATGAGGCTTTGATTCAATGTACTGGTATGACGTGCGGAGAAGTTTGTACGTTACCCACAGCTGCTCGGGGCTTTGCTGCCAGAATGTAACCAGTGTTTTTAATTGACTCACCTGAAACAAATAAATACGATTCATTAGCTAATTGTTTTTAAGCCAAGAAAAAAAATAAGCAAAGTAGCACTTAACATTACGCTACATAACATATTGTCTTTGTTTTCATTTTTACGGCAATAACAATTTCACGCACGCGTGACTTTTTACCTTAATTATTTCAGAGTTTTTTGTTGCTCTTTGCAAACCACACCCGACACTTCCTACAAATATCCTATCTTTTCTATTCGACGTGCAGCGTATGTACGTCTATTACCAATCTCCTTTGCACAAGCATTTCCGGACTCGCACGAGAGTTGGCCCATTGACTCGTCTCTTTTCAAGGATACCATATATGCGGAACAAAGCCGATTATGATGTACACGTCTGTGTACATATACAGCTTTAGCCAAGTCGACAACTTGTAAAAAGGAATTTTTTGTCAATTTTTGACCATCGAAACAAGGGAAGGCTCAAATTCTGCATTCATAGCTTCTTAGAAGCAACAAGCAAATGCGTAGCAGGTAAATCTTCAGATTGCGGTTTCTCTTTAATGTTCCCCCGTGTCTCACTTATCTTTCATAGATAAGACCAGATAGTAGTAAAGGAATGGTTCATGTACTCAGAAGTGTATATTTACCAATCATGTGAGACACATTTTCTCAAATGCCAGCCATTTATTATTCAGCATGCGTGTCGCACTTTCGAAAAGTTAAACATTGAATGCACTCGAACGACGAAAGTTGGAAAGTTGAATCAGTATCGATTAGGTTTTTTTTATAAATAATTGACTGCATTGTAGAAAATGAGTTGCGTTTGCTAACCGCAACGTTATCGCTTAGTTCATTATAGGAACAAGGCCAAGCCATCTCTCAGATATGGAATCTACTGCGAAGTTGCAGAAGTCCTGAGTATTTTTCTTGAGAATTAACAATAAATGTGGAGAATGTTATCATGTGCCTAGAAAATCTTGGAGTACAGTAACAGAAATTTCTCATAGATTTACCATTGGAATCGTCCTCTGCATACAATGGAAATGTAAGTGTCTTGGCTATTAAAATGGTTCTAATGCATTGCAGCTTCTACGAATTGAGTACAAAATTAATTTTAGAAGAACTTGTCAACTTTTTGTCAATTGATTTATTAAAAATGAACTTTCATTCGAAATTTTCGTAAAATGTTCGTCAGCTCGGGTGCAGATATGTTCGTAGCATATGCAATATGGAAGTACACGCACTTGATGTATACATGTGTCTTTCAGTTGCAGTCGTGCAGTTTACACGCACAACTTTGATTATGTAATGGCTCCAGTCGCGGGATATTTTTAGAACCGTCGAATTTGCGCGCGAGTGTAGTGTTTTGCGAGATGAGACGCAGAAGAACTAGAAAGTGATTCATCAGACTTTTTCATGCACTCTACCTAATTGATTTGGAAGTATTTTCAAGATCATTTTACGCCGAGTATCGATAAATAAGGCTATATAAAAAATCCTCTTTTAAGGTTTTTTAATAGTTAAAGCGAAAAACAATGCACTCGACGTCGCAGTAATCGAATCATTTACCGAATCGATAATAAAATAGGAGCTTGAGATAATTATCGTTAGCCATAAAAACTTATAAAAGCTTCGAAAACGTAACGGCTGGCGCAGCTCGAGTCGAGTGTGGTTTCTGCATTCTGTGCGCTCTGGCAATTCCGGCCAGCAGCTGAAAAGGCCAAAAATTTTAGCTGTATGGTTTGGTACGAGCCGACACAGACGCTCGAGCCCGTTCCTTCGTTTAGGTCATCGACATCGTAACATACACTCGCTCTCTCGCACACATGTACACACCCACACACACATACATACACACATATATTCAGACACAAGCGCGCGGGAGTCGTTAACTCTTGCCTTTAAACTGTGCTCCCCATTGTTGGTAGACGAGTTTATAGTATATGCCCGGGAATAGATTTGGATCTGTGTGGCTACAATTTCCTATGTATATGTTATTATGTTTTTGTTTCGTATTATTGTTACGTTTGCGATTCACACTGACATCTATTAAAACGTTGGCTATCAAACAATAATAAACATTGATTGCGAATTTCTCATTCTTAAACAGCGCAAGCTGTCAGTATAAAATATAAGCCACATTTAGATTGTAAAAAAAAGATCCAACACAAGAACTTTAATAACGAGTATAAATATTGGTCCGAGTAATCTGTTGAGCTCGGTAAAAGAACATTAGCGATTTTCCAACCTCTGCGGAATACGTATACACGAGAGACTCTTGCAATGACGCAGCGTATGCAGCATGAGCGGATGTAATTCAACCTCAATTCAGTAATTTACATAATTGACTTGGATTGTCACAATGCAGTTTCCTCTTCGCAAATCGTTAGCCGGTCAGTCGGACACTACGAAAACAATATCAAATGTACACTTCAGAGCTCTTACATGCAGCGTCTGCAACCTATTCGTAAACGATAATTCCATTTGAGTACCTGCAAAATAATGTTATTACAGAGCTGCAAAGACAGATAACAATAAGTGGTCTTGCGGAGAAATCAATTTGAGGGAAAGAAAATTAAAGTCGGAAACTTTGTCGTAAAATAATACGTAAAGTGTTATGACGCGCGAAGGTGTAGCGCTTGGAAAAACGAGCACAGAGCTTTTCATGTAAATGAGGAAAGCTTTTTCAGTAATCAGTAATGCAACTTAGTAAAATGAAAAAATCCAAATGTATACTCAACAAAAAACCGAGCTTTAGGTTTTTCCTCGCCTCCACCACTTGATGTAATACATGAAATTCAGCTTCAAGAGAAAAGTATTTTTTTTCCAAAATGAGTAAGATTGTTCTTGTGCGTAAGTCTCCTATTAGAACGAATTGAAATTTAATGATAAAACTGGCATTTAAGGGGAAAAAATACTTCGAGAGGAGGTTCAAACAGTATTGAGCTAGTGTTTAAACATTCGACTGATAAACAATGTAGTTTAGTAGGACTCAACTCACACCCTGTTGTACGAGTGAAGGCTATTAGGGTTTTAAGCAAAATAAAATATGTGAGATGTGAGAATAGAGTGTGATGCTGACGGTCTCGTGTTGCTTCAAGTGAATTCACTTTTAACCATTTTTAGGTAGGTTTGGTTTTTATTTTTTATCGGTTTATTGACGTGCGCGTGCAATTAAATTAACTGGAAGCGATTAAAAGTACTCGCTCATAGTATACTACTATTCATACATTCATAAAAGCTAAAAATGAATGCAATAATTATTCTTTTTAACATACTTTTCACCTAAGTTCTATGATTTTTAAAAATTATCAATTTTGTATGTAAAAAGTGCTAGAATAACTAAATGAAAAATCTTTTGTAAATACGCAATAACGTCAATCCATCGAAGTTAACTAATATCTCACGTTCACGAGTTCTGAGTAAAATCTCAAATGGGTTCGTAAAATGAGCTATTCGTGAGTTAAATATTAACACGCGTGAATTCGCCAAGTGTGGGTGAAACAATTGAAGCCAAATGCATACTCAGAGTCGAGTTCATGCGAGAAGAGAGCGAACTCGAGAACGCTACGGTGGCAGCATGTAGGGCCATTGTTCCGAAAAATTCACGCAGATTCCTAGAAACTCAAGAGTCATAAATCCTGCGTCGTTATTTTTCACGCATGCACAAGCCTCAGGATTAAATTATAAGCGTCATGTGTAGCGCTTAAAATGAAAAACTCTCGCTTCTTTGAAAGAGCCTTGCGTTGAATTTTCCTGTTGCACGCTAAGGGCGCAGCACAACAAAGATTGGCTTCTATGCAGAGGATTTTTAATATAAAGCGCAGCTTCAACAAAACAATCTACTAAATGAATTTTTCAATCAAAGACCTTTTCGCGCGCGAATCAACTGTCCTCCTTAGTGTATAACGAGCCAAAGGGTTTGCCTCTTCGTAAACTTCGGTCGTCGCTGGGGATTTAAAGGCAGTCGCTAAGCCGGCCGATAGCAAACGTATACGGAGTGTTTCATTGTTCGAAGTCTTTGTCAGCAACTTACTTAAAAGAAGGCGAGGATTACAATACTTAAGTTCGATAAACGAAGCTGATGAATTGAAGCGAAGGTTCTCGTGATATTGCGCAAATAGCGGAAGTAGTTAAGTATAGTTACTTCACTTATTTGGCTGATTTTTTCAAAATTACATTGTCTTTCATGGCTTCAAAAGGTGTATACGGTATAGGTTGCGCTGAATTCCTGCGCTCTCGTCGAGCTCTCTATACTCGTCGCAGCGTTCTGCCACACAAACGCACACCAGATTCCAAAGCATCGATAACGAACATTGAGCTGATTCGTAGCAATTGAAGCGAGAGACGAGAAAATTCCAAAGGCCCAAAGTGAGTCAGAGGGACGCGCAGCGCAGCGCCGATTTATCGAGACGTAAAATTAACTAGTGCTGGTAGCTCTCGATGACACGACTAGATATTGATGCATATTATCGCATTGAGCGCGACAAGAGCGTGTATAGGAAGTGTTTATAATACGCACGCTCGACTCGTGCACGTTTCTGCACAATGCAAACACGCAAGGTCATTGCACCCACTACTCCGTTGCGCTTGCCGAGCTGCAGAGTTCAGAGTACGCTACGCGCATGCTGCAACGAGCCATCGTTTTTTTTCCCTTCTATAATACTCGTTTGCAAAAAAATTCATAACCCGCCCATTAATTTTACCCGCCCATTGAGAATAAGCCGATGATCTATTTAGCGAGGAATACACCGAACGCGACGAGGTGTGCGGAACCTCAAGAATTATGGCGATGAGAACAGTAGAAGAGAACACTGGGCTTCTTCGTCAAGACAGTTGATGTGTCTTGGACAGTGGGCTGCCGAGTAATTCACGAGCGTCGAGCGTTGTCGAGCGCAAAGCGTGACTGCAGCCCGGCTTCTTCCGCCGCAGCTCGCATGCATATAAATGAACTTTGCGCGCTATAATATACGAAAACATGTCCTGTTCCATAAATGTTAATTGTTGCGATGTGCTGCTACGAAAAGTATTAAATATCAGAGAGCAGTTGGCCCGACGTGAATAATTCACGACGTCTAGCTGCTGCCGCTGAAAAAGAGCTGGAAGCTAACTTTTCAGCGGCAATGGAATTAAGGCGAAAACGCATTTTTAGCTTCCCTAATTTTAGCTCGGGCTTTGCTCCGGCTCTCCTTCTCTCTTTCGCGAGCGAGCGCGCGCACCCTCGTAAAACGCGCGGCGCAAAAAAACAAATAGAAAATAGGGCAGTGCAACTGACGGGAAAAGGGAGAGAGAGAGAGAGAGAGAAAAAAGAAAGAAAGAATGCTTGTTAGTGCAGAGTTCGCTTTCACCCTGTATACACTAATATTGCGTTCAAAGTTTTGGCACGGATTCGAGGCAAATATAAGTTAGCGTCGTTTCAGATGGACCGAGACATTTATCGCTACTGCCGCTGTCGTTGCTAAGAAAAAGCACAACACTCTCCTCGTACATGTGCACACATACGCGTGCGGTGCATGCGGCAAAAACATCGCTGCACTGCGCGAGGATAAATCCTACGTGGATGCCCCGCAACGTGCCGCGTTTATATATAAGCGCATATATGGCGAGTCTGCGTTACTTCGGGAGTAACAGCTCGTTGCTTCTTTTCAATAGAATGAATAAATGGAAAGAGAAGCAGAGAGAGAGAGAAAAACAGCAAGAGAGAGAAGAGTGGTGTGGTCACGAGAAAAGAGCATTATATATTATGTGCGTGCTAGCTCATACTGCTGACAGTCGCGATTTTTTCCTTTCTTTTCAATTGTTCTCGCCCTTTCCTTTTTTTCATGTTTGAAGAAAAAAATCCTCTGTCAAAAATGGTGCTCCGCTCTCTGTTAATCTTTACAAACATTTTCAGTTCCGTCAAATTCGATATTATATTAATGAGCTTACATATGTCCATTTCCGTAATTTAATACAACCGCAGCGCCCTAATTGGCGCTTCAAAAAAGTAAACATGTTCAATGTTTTGTTGAGTAATAAATCAGAGTTGATTTTCTACACCTCGTAGCACATGCGCGCCGCTATATATATATGCAAAAATACGCGCGCCCCAATCTTTTAGCACATACAAGTTTCGCATAAGTACCGTTTTTAATCCTTATACTCCTACTGCTGTTTACATACATCTGACTTCGTAATTCAGCACTGCACTCGTCTCTTAGTGTATCGAATTTCGACTATAAACACTCATTTGAAGTACGATAGCCTGTACTATAGGTGTTCTCTGCATATTTTTGTTTTGGATTTTGAACTAAAGAAACATTACATGAAGTGCCCCGTTAAAAAGTTAGGTGATAAACTGTGAGTGGAAACGCACATTGTGCTCCTGTCGAATGTAAATCGAACCGGGTGACTTTGTTCACCCCCATGTCGAAAATGTTCGATTTATGTTTCATTCGTTGGTCATGCCACACAAGGCAGCCGCACCAGCGCACGAAACAAATGTTTCGCTTATTATATTGATTTGGCCAACGAATCAAAGTAAAAGCTGCGCTTTGTCTCGGGCATGCAGCAGTCAACGTCAATATAGACGTGAAATCTGGCGTGGCGCAGTGGCAGCTACGGATGGGCACGGAAACGGCGGGCAGCAACAATGCCCCGTGCGTGCGCGGCTATGAATTTCATAGGACGATCAATTCGACGCAGGCTTTGCAGCCCGCTATCTGCAGCTGGAATCTCGATCACCCTGTGAATAAGCGCGCGCACACGAAGCGTTTTGTCCGCGTTACGGCTCGTTTATATATGGGCTACGCGAATTACATCGAGTCCAGACAGTGTGTGTGTAAGCGTGCCCGTATATACAGTACGTGTATCGTGAATAATCCTCGCTGCCAATGCAACCAGCCTATATTGATATAAAAATTAAATTGAATTCGATAGATTTGATATAAATAGAAAAAAATGAAAAAATTTAGCGTGGCATCAACTTATTGCGGACGTATTGCTGTTAATATTTTTAGTAGTTTGATTCTAGTCGGCTTATGGGCGTGATGTATCATTTACAGCGTCGAAATAATTCATACCAGACGAATGATTCGTTTAACGCATTTTATGCCGTTCATATTAGCGAACCCATCTCATAGTTTTTATACTTTTCTCTCGTGTCAGCTCTTTGCACGCAAGGTCACAATCATTATTAACATAATAAAGATTCGTTTATACGTGAATGTACCTCATAAATGTTGTGTCCGAGTCGCCGCGCGCACGCGGATGGCCAGTCGCGCTCGTACGTACACCTATGATAAATAAATTTTATGCGCGTGGCCAAGCAGCTCTTTTGCTCATACAATTCGGTCGACTATTTTACCTCATCCATAGCTATAAATATATAAAAAAATAATCCAGGTAGCGCGATCACATTTTCTACATTAAAAATTCATCGGGCGTGTGTAGCGACTGCGCGACAATACCTTTCATTGTCATTTCTATACGGATACATCCGCGTGCGGAACTCTCGCGATCTGCTTCGTTATTTATTCAAGCGATGCAACGCATATGCATGCATATTCGTTATATGTTCAAACGCGCCGAGGGATGAGGCATAGGACGAGTCCAAAGATCCTCGCATATTATATTTGATATTGTACGTACACGCACGTACTCATCGAAGTAAAGAAAAAACGTACGCGTTGCACGATGTATTCAGAGGACTCTACCTATAAAGTCCACGAACCCATGTCACTTTTCTCCCATCGTCTCTTTTCTTTCCTTTTTTGAATAATATATTGCATTATTTTATCGCTTCGATATTATGTAAAATTGTTTGTGTAGTGTATTGCACATGGATAATGTCATGGAAATCACAATTTTGCAAAAGTGAGAGTTTTGTTGCTTCGCATTACTATAATTACGATAATAAGACTGGCTATTACATATGTATTCTTAAGATCCAGCAAAGAAACGCTTCGTCGCGATATTGGTTATATATGCGTGGACGCGAATGGATTTATCTGCGGTCGAAATAGGTCGAGGATGCATGGCATCGTGTTGTTATTCCCAGCTGCGTCGCAGAGGACGAATGTGGAATGCACGTAGTACTTTCACACTTGCAGTGAGCAATTATTTGTTAAAGTACTACATATTAAGATAGGTCAACTTTAAAATTAAATACTTATTCAACTCGAGCTACTTATAACTTTATAAGTAGTAATTATAACGCTTAACTCTCGGCTATGAGAAAAGATTATATCTGATTAGTCGAAATCTTTAATACGATAAAAAATACTTCCCCGTGGGACTTGATTAAATTTTGATTATTTCTGAAGCGAAAATTGAAAAAGTTTCGCGCGAGCCAAAAGCTATAATTTTTTCCCCCGCGTAAGACGCGTAGGAATTTTTAACTTACATAAAAAAGTATACGTTTTTCTCCTCGGTTGATAAACCCTCATCTATTATCGACCGGCAAATTCAATCGAGTACACTTTTTTCTACTCGCAAACTTTAAATTATCGAGAACATCAATTTCTCGCATGAGCATCCGAGTAGGTCGACGCCGCCAAGTGCAAGTTTCGAGAACATTACATTAAATTATCGTCGAGTTCTGACGAGGTGGATTTTCATGGGTAAATTTCGAAACAATCGAGCCGCTTGCGCCTTCGTATATACGCGCTATATAATGTATTCTGCTGGTCTCTCGCATCGGCGAAGGCAAGCCAAGGACGCATTGATTTTTTTCTTTTTTCTGTGTCATGCTGCTGCTGGCAGGCTGCTCGTGAAGTTTCCCACTCTCTTGGGCACTCATCAACGAAGGAATGCGTCCAATCGCGGACGCTTGAAAAAAAATGTTATACATAAGTAGGTTATAAAGCAGAGTAGGTGGTGGTTCATCGTCAATTTACAAACGTTTACTGATTCCTATACATCGAACAAACATCATTTGTATTACGACTTTCAATATATTCTCTTGAATATGTAGAAAAGATTAAATTAATGGGATCAGTTCAAGCATGTTGACAATATTAATTCACACTTCAATTGGAAAGGAAACTCCTAAGAAATTTAATTGAAACATCTGTTTACTTTTATTAAATAATGTACTTTACTTCAGCATTTGTGTTTGCAACAATCTGAAAAAAATCAATTAAAAAATCTTGATGACTTTCAAGTACTTCTACTATTTATATAAATGCAATATTATTTTTATAATTTTATTTTTTTGCAAATTGGTGAAAACAACAAAAAATAATCTATAAGGTTGTTGACAGGTGCTTGTGATCATATGGCAGGTGCAGTACTAATTTGTAGAAAGTGTCTTTCCCGTATATTACGTAGGTATAAAACTGTAAACAGAATTTTCTGTTTTTTGTTTTTTCTTTTCATATGAAAGTTCTTTCACAATATATTTTCAAAAATTTCACAAAAATATACTGACAATCTTAGATATAATCAATTACAGTTTGAAAAATCAAGAAGACAGGTACTAGTGGTAACATGATTTTTCGAGAATAAGATGCATATTCATTTTTAGAATACACACAATCTTCGGCATGACTCTCAAAAAAGAAAAACTATGAAATTGATGAATGAAATAGAAATTTGGGATATGATTTTCAATAAAAGCTAATTTTAAGATGATAGTGATTTAATATGATTTTCCTCTTAACAACGGCATGATGTTGCTCGAACAGATTTTTTCACACAGCGCAAGAAGTAATGATGAACAAATCACATATTTAATTTTGAAATAGAGATCGTAATGATAATTAAACAAAAAATTAGATCAAAGCGAAATAAGATTAAATCCGTAGAGATCGAACAAGAAATTTATCTTTTCATGTTAACATCAAACACTTTTTTTAAATTGACATCGCAGCCGTTAAAAGAACATATGCACCTGTTTTAAGTATTGCGACTAATTGTCAACTGAGGCTACCGTATATTTTGAGAGGTATAATAGCCTGAATGTAGCTTTTAACTTTTCTTCAAACTTTTTTTTTTCAAATTAGCTATCATTTTACTGCAATTAAACTTAATAAGGCATAAAAGGGCAAATAATATTATAAAAATAATAAGCAGAACAAGTTAAGAAAAGTCGATGTCTTTGGAATAAATTTTTTTGATAATAAAGTAATTTTAAGGATAAGACTTTAAAATAAATTATCCAATTGCTGCAAAGATCAGATAGACAGATCTTTCACAGTTAGCGAATTAAAGGAAAAATTGCATTTGCAAGAGTATACGCGATATAGCTCTTATATGCTAATTTTAATCTTAGTCATTTGAAAAATAAAATTATTAAGTTCACATGACAATTTTTAGTAATGAAAATTGATTATGCCTTTACCCTATTAATAAAACTGGTGACTTTTTTTCAAGTTCAATTTTGTTCTTAAATTGCTACTCAACTTGAATATCAAGAATGAATTATAAAAATGAAAAGAACTGCGTTTACTTTCAACATGGAAAAATGTGTTACTTTCGTGCACGACGCTATATGACACACCGCAGTTTACATGTGAAACCCAGCGAAGCAAAGAGTGAGAATTTCACCTTATCAGTCAAGCATATACCATAATCGTCATATATCGAGCTGCATTTTTGGTGCATGCTGCATGCAAACTGAAATTAACTACCGAGCCATTTTTTTCTTGATTATGTATTATTCAAGACCATTTATGGTGCTAAAGAAAATTCAATATAATAACATGTACCATAGTTTCTATTTCAAAAGTATAATCATACTGAAATTTTTTATATTTGTAATTAATTTTTTTTTTTAGTACAGGAATTTTAATCAAAACCGAATTTACTTTTTATGATCGTTTTTTAGGTGACACTTTATGATTACGAAAAAGAAAGATGATTCTACTACTTTTGAAAAGTAAATGATTGCTGTTTTAATTTCAAAAAAATGAAAAATTAATAAAAGTTGAATTGAACTAACAAGAAAACCAACATTATTGCTTTTTGTTAAATGAGCAGTTGCTTAAAGTAAAATACGCAAAAATATATGATCAATTGCCGCGGTATTTTTATTCTGTACCTTCAAATTTTTGCTGATTTGTTTTGGTTAAAAAGATATAGATTTCTTCAAAATTTGCAGCACTAGACTGACGAATTTAATTTTTTGATTTTTATAGCTATATTTTTTCCTAAAAAAGTTCCATTTGAGCAACCACATATATTCTCTACTCATTGAAATTTCACCATGAATACATAAAATGATTAATCGTAAACTTAATTCGAAAAATGATGTAGTTTTCGATGAAGTAATAAGAATATTCAAAAATTTTTCTTGCTGTTTTTTTCTCTAACGAATCACCTGCTATATATTTTTGAATACCTTACTATCACTAGGGTCTAATTATTCATTCAATTGATTTACTACTGTCAATGTATACTTTTTGAAACACACGAAAAATGTTAGTTTTTGTAGGAAACAAAGCGTCGACAAAAATAGTGTTATCACTCATTTAAAAACTTTTTCATTTTTTTTACGCACCAAGTTCCGATGCAACGAAAGTTTTGTACCAGTTCATGATTGCCAAATGAATAGGGTATCGTGCTTGTTCATGCCGTCTGTTGTCTTTTACAAGAGTGTAGGTATAAAGGTACAGGAACGCGCCTTTTTTCTTGCACCGTTATCTTGTTTTTTACTTTTTTTCTACTTTCTTTATTCCAAGATTTTTTGACTCGTAAGTTTTTCGCTCAAGCACATTGATTTGTTTTTTTTTTCTTTAACGTGCAAAAGGAATGGGTGTGTATTTGCGACGTCACAATGTGTAGCAATCGTGCACAGCGTTGGGATCGACCTTGTGCAGTGAGAGCGAATAAGATCCGCTTGTTAGTCGCAAAGATTAGGTTTAATGGACTTGGATGAAGGAGACTTTTTGTGTGTCTGCGAAGCTGATTGCGTACATTATGGGGATCATCCTCTGAGTTATGTACTGTTGTACGATGTTCTACGTTTGCCACGAGCACACCAGATGCAATTTGATTTGACGATTTTGAATGAAAATATTTCGAATCTTAACTGCCACGAAGAATAAAATGTGAATATGCCACTTTGATTCTGTGAGCAATAATTTTATGACCATGTTCCAATTGTAGGAAATATTAAAGACTTGAAAATGGAAATTAACGTTTAAATGATGTGAAGAGAAAAAGTGAGGAATAGTAAGCTTTGGAAATCATTTATAATGATTTAGTAATCCAGGCCGGGTCAATTTGTTTATTTAAAAAATTTAACGAGACAAATATAAATACATTTATAGAAGGAAATTAAGCCAAGTGAGATGTACAAATAACCAGTAAGGGTTTTTTAGCCATTAAAATGCGTTCGTATTAAATTTTATTGATAAAAAATTGAAAAAGATCAAAATGAAATAAAGAATCGTTTTTTACAAAAAGAAAATAAACACGGCGTATCGTCGCATTTTTAAAAAGAAGCCTGCGCGACCTTGGCTGCAGATACGTACGACAGTAAGATAGTCGTATGCGAGAGAAAAAAAAACGACTTGTTTTTTAACTTCTTTAGCGAAACAGTTATTCGAGTAAACCGCCGCGTCGACCCGTGACTACACAAAGCTGCATGAAGCGCCGCGCAATGCGTGAAGAGGTCATTGGCTTTAAAAAGCACAGAGACGCGCGCGACCCTGCAGCGTTTGCACAATTTAGACTCGCTGGCCTATATCGATGAACAGAGCCAAGCGTGTGAGTGCGCGAGTCGTGAAAAAATCCTACTTAGTATTAGGACACTCCTAATGAGTTGAAAACTAAGATGCTATCAACCAAAATTACATGTATACGATAGCTAAGCACTACAGTTAGGAGTAGACGCGCCAGACACGTATATTATAACCTCAAACAAACGTCACTGTGTACATTTTCATAATTATACTTTTTACAACTTTAATCGTACATTAGACAACAATTACTAACAATTCTTGATACAATGCTTATGTTCACGAATAAACATCTTATTTTTCTGGCTTTGTGTGACAATGTATTTCAATTTAAATTGTTTATAATAAAATTTTGAAACTTCTAGTCAAAAAATTTTTCTAAATTAGATAAACTTTCTATACGAAAGATACAAAATAAAAAACAATTCAAGATAGAATGTAATACATAACAGGCATAATTAATCACGATCGTGATTTACGAACATGCTCCGATAAAATATTCCGAACACCATAAGGATATTCACAAAAAATCTCTAAGCCAAGTTTAAATCCACTTCGAGCCTTCCTTTCAGTAAGCTTAAAGTGCATGTTAAAAAGTGAATTATGCCAGCAGTTTGTAAATATCGTACGGGTAAGAAGACTGCTACTGCTCCAAGCCCACAATTTTCAGTTTTTGTGCGCATAATTACGAATCGCTGAATTTTTCGTCGTGCTCTTTTGAAAATACGGTAGCAAGGCAATAATTTCTAATTTATATTTTGAGCACGAACAATCGGGAACGAGAATGCTGCACATAGTCATTTTTTCTCGCTTATTTAGCCACAAAGTTCGCATCGCTTATGCATCATCGTCTCAATGCATGTAAATTAAGGCGGTAAACAATTTAACTTTCTAATGCCAATATTCGGGTCAAAGATAATAATCGTCTTGTTTACTCATGGCAGGCGGTTTTGCAAAGTGTAGCTGCTCATCAAACGTATAAGCGTATACGCAGGATTAAATTTATGAAAGTAATTTTTTTATAAACACCCGGGCCAACATTAAAAATTGATCCTTTACGGTGCAAACAGTGTGAAATGGTGCTCGCTGCACAAGAGGCCGGAAGTGGTTACATACACTTAGCGCTACGTGGTTATGCAGTTTTGTGGCACTTGAAATGAGTCACATTCGAAGAAACTTTGCAGTCGAGTTGAGGTGGGAATTCATTGAAAGTTGCGAAGTATGACACATGAAACTACCGGACCCTTGAATGGGTGATTTATCGATAATATCTAGAATTTTAAATAGATGATTCTGTGATTTAAAATTCGTTCAAGGAATGCGGTCCATATATAGCATTAGTCATTGCATCAAGCTGAAGTTTAAAAAATGTTTGTTGCAGAATACGTTAAAATGAATTAGTCAACACTTGATGATAACAGATCGAGCGGGTTCACGGTTGTTTTCGTACACTTGTGAAAAAAGCAATTCCGAGCGTAAGTTACGTTTTTTCATTATTTCATTTAGAAATTTACATTACTGCACGAGTCATCTCTCGCGCTTGAGTGCAAAACAAGACTTGGGGATTAAAAAAGTTTTTCACATGCACAAGACCATTTTCGAGAGATAAAACAAAAGCAGCAACACGCGAGGATTTTCATTTGATATTCATTTGCTTTCATTATACTGCGCAACGTAACTTGGGAGAAAAAATTGCGCGTCAATGCTAAAACATGATATTTTTATTAGCTGTGACTCGTGATTTGCAGAAGCGAATACAAAGAAAGTTTACCGTCGAGAATCGGACAAAGAAAATATTTATTCCCGATGCATTGTTTTCGTCTGCTATTAAGTTTATTAGCGTACTTGGCATTGGAGTATCACTTTACGGATGGTACACTAAAACTCAAATCAAAGTTATCTCACTTTCCAAAATGTTTTGCTGGTGATCGATTACAAAATAGCTAAACTTTCACTGCACATTGGACCAAAAAAACTAAAAGTCCCACGCATAAATTTCTCATGATCTGCTTTTCCACGTTTTGAATCAGAGATCGATGATACTCATAAGATAGATAATTGGAATTTTTTATCGAAAATCAGTGTATATACTGTGTGTAATTCCCTTTCCTTTTCGTTTTAAGAGCACACGACGACAACCGCGCGTCATCAGGTATTCGTCTGTTTGCACTGCATGCGCGTTTATTCCATAAGTACTACTTCCGTTTCAGCTATCTACGGTAGCAAAAGGCAGCCAAGCTATAATACGCGTCACCGCAACAAAGCTGCCGTGCTCACATACATACACGCGGGTTTGAGTCACAATTTTCGGTCCGCGGACGCTTTTATTATCAGCGCTGTGCATGACACGGGTATTACAGCACGACGTACGGAATTACAGCTAAAAGCAGCGAATTATAAAAGCGACAAGTGTGGATTACTTTTTGTAGATTCCCTTGTCACCGTGCGTTCGATTGCCGCTGTGTTTTGTCTAAGTATGGTAAAAGGTACATGTGCATGAAACTTCAATGATTTGGAAAGTGAAAAGATACATCTTGACCATCTTTTTTTTTTTATAAAAATGTGATCAAAAAGAATGAATTATTAGACTGAAAAAAGAAAGCCCTGTGGTTTAGGTAAGTCAGCTCTTCCAATAGATGTTTGATTTTCGAACGACTTCTGTCGATTTCTCGTGTCAAAAAATCCGAACTCTTCGATATACATGCGAGCCCATTTGAATCGCGCCGAATTGTGAAATGACACCGGCCGCACACTATTACGAGGACATTTTATGATTTTATTCGGATTAAAAGAAAATGAAAGAATAACACGTGTATAATGCGTACACAGTCGATCGTTGCCGCGCAGCCGCACACAAATGTATTCCGATCCTTCAATAGCGACTGGCTTCTTTTTCCATTGCCATTATACTCGTCGATGCGGTCGCAGCTCCCGGTGTGTGGGTGTGTGCGTGTGCGAGCCTGTGTGGGTCTACTGTACGCGCGCGAGTGTGAGAATACGTTTCCAGGAACGATTGGATGATCCCAAATTTCCTACAGCTGAGCTCAGCAATGCCCCGGACATTATTAGTATGGACCATACGGCGAATCTATACATATGTATACGCGCGTATATATGCTGAGTGTATATAAGTGAATGTAGGATGGAACAAAGGCTTCACGCTCCGGGGATATAACAGGCTGACTGACGCAAGCAATTTTCAAAAGATACATTAATTTCGTTAATATCGGCTCTATTGGGAATAAAAATGTGCAAAATTTACTACGTCGATTTCAACTTTATGCCAATGCTGATGTAAATAATTTTGGGCGGAATTACGGTTACATCGTCGCAGCTGTCCAAAACATATATTTTATCCATACAGCGTAGAATAAATAAAACTCAGAGCAAGTCAGGTGAGTTTTTTTGAGCAAATCGTCAAAGTAACGTTAGATGTCCAAATTCAAAGCCGCCAGTGTTTCTGATAAAATGTAATTTTAAGTGACATATTACGAGGATTTTAAAAAGTTGAAGTTGCTGCGTATTGCATCCATCCGATTACTATATTGACGCAGAGTCTTTGCATCGAAAAAAAAACATACTACGAGCGTCACTCTTGATACAGCGCTCGCCTGACAGCCTCTCGAAAGCATCGTTGATTATCAATGCGTTCGAAGAAGCTCAGCAACGCATCAAGCGCTGATTACGATGTCGCTCTCGCGATAACCAGTCGAAACGTTTGGCATATTATTAAATCTCCAGCAAATGCAGTGCACAATGCTAATGTCGGGCAAATTCCATCAGCGAGCAAAACGACATTCTTTAATCTGTTCATCGGCAAAGTATAATACCCAATGCATTCGGCAAGTCAGAGGTTCAATCCGTTCTCGAAATGGCTCGCATTGTATCTTGAAGCCATATAATCCATTTTCAAAAGTTCTCAATCTCGTTGTGGCCAGAGCTATTAGATATACAAATTGGCCCGGTCTGGTGCGCACGGCGCGATATTGTACTAGTAAGTATGTACTGTACAGGAATGCCGAGCAGCAGCGATGCAACAGCGAGATACGTAACGCAGTCATAGATGGATTTATGTTTACACGAGTGAGCGTATGTGCGAGTGAGCACGCGGCAACAGGCACTGCACGTGCATTGATGCGAAGAAACGGGGCGCGTGTGCGGTGGGCTTTATACATTGCCGTATAATGCTATTTTCGAGCTGGCGCGCGCTTATTCGCCTTCTCCGGCGCGCACGAGGTCCTGCCACGGCCCGCAGTAATCGTATATGTGCGACTACTTTTACTCAAACCTCGTATGCGGCATACACACAGCGCATATTTTGTGTGCCCGCTCGCACGCGCCTCTCTTGTGAGCAACATACGTATGAGCACGACATCCATCTAGTCCATTGTGCGTGTTATGCGGCTATACGATCGCGATAGCTTTTCTCTTTCCTTTCTTTTTTCGTGTTTTTTTTTTTCACTCGGGTCCCAGCCAGGTGAGCTCGTTATTATAATGCGTCTAGCGATGTATGGGGACTCGAAAAAGTTCGATTATGTTTGCCGCCCCTTTCAATTCTAAGCACACGCGCTTTTTCCCCCGAAATCGGCCTAAATAGACGCGCCTGCTTTAGCCTTCAAATTGTTCTCGTAACAGGCCTTTTGACATTTGTGTATACCTACGAGACCTACTGAATTTTTTCTCCTTCAATCACTCTGCATACCCAGTTGCGACTGTTTTTCTGATTAATTTTTAAACCGACCGACGCTCATTGTTTTTCCTTATTTTGGCACGCTCATGAGCTCGAGCTTTCGATGTGTTTGATGCGGCTTTCGTTTTTGGCACTAATTCCTCCAACGCGTTGCTATATTACAGAATAAATATTTGAGACAATTCGCAAAAATTTAAGCATGAATTTGATAAAAAGTACGGAGTGCTGAGCTTAGCCATGCACGATAGAAAGCGTACTTTTATTCAGTAAGAGCACGTCGATATAATTTTTTTATTTTTCCGAGCCAACGTACTAAATGAAAAATGCAATTTATTGTCCGCGAGAATGCTGGCACGCACACAAGGCGATTTAAAAGCCCGCGCAACACGACTACGTTAGGTACATACCGAACATGCACAAGCGCTCACGGCCTGTCAAAAAAAAAGTGCACGGAAAAATGAAATCTCGTCACGCATCGTCGATTCTTTTGCCATTCTCCACTGTCGCGCTGTATATTTTTAATGGCATAACCAAAGCGAGCCGGCACAATACGGATAAATGCATTTCCGTTTCGTGCGTATTTTCCACTGGGCGCTTGTAGCGTAGTGTTATAGTTGGTCCCCCGAGGAAAGCTGCCGTCGCCAGTACTCGCGCACACAAGTGAAAACAAAAATAAATTGCTGCTGACATTATAAATATGTATTACAGATGTACATGCGAGCATAAAAAACGAGTACAAGCGGCCGAGAGAAAAATTAATAATCGTCGAGTTATCGCAGACGAGCTGCACTGCGCACGGAGCGCACGCGTGATGGAGGAATAACAATTATCTATACCGGATGCCACAATTGCACCATTGCCAATAAAAGAGGAAGAAGAGACCAGGCAAATAAAAAGGCTATACGATATGGGCGCGCTTTCTTGGCGATATGTTCACTCTTGCCTCTCGCAAAAGATGCGATAATACGCCTGAGATGTGTTTGTCGAATAGGCAAAAAAGAAAGAGGTTAAGTAAATTGTGGAGAAAATATTTATCGTCTCTACAATGCTGCATTATATACGAAGTTTACATACGCTTTACTTTACTTTTCATGCATAAGCTATCATTTTATCGCGGAGCTTTTTTTCAATCGAATGCGAGTATGTAATTTAGGTAATTAACGAAAAACCTGTCTACACTCCCTATTGTATAAAAAATTAATCTTTAAAACATGATGATCCTCAAGTTGTGCACGTTTCGTGCCATTTCAGTTTGTAATTTTATTCTGATGTAATTTAATGATTCACAACACACATATTTTTGTGTCTTATTAACATCCATTATTAAAAACATTCCGGCAGGTAATTTTCTTTATCATTAAGATGTAGATTATAAGATGGCGTTGCATGAAAAATTAAGTTTTCTAAAGAATCAAAGAAAATATGTAATTAATTGACAAATTGGTATAGATTCAGAAATGTAAAATACGTTATATTGCTCAAGTTGTTCGGAGTTGTCATAGATTATCATCGATAGTCTCTTGCACGAGTTTCGTATCATTTTTGATATCGTTAGATAATTTTGTCATTACTTAGACATAAAATTAGGATTCATTAAAAACAGTTTAAAAAATGTTTAGTTGTCATCATCACGTCGAGTGGAGAAATAGTATATTTCTCAACGGGTGCACATATGGTTTTTTAGCAAAACGAGGGATTATAGCACGAGCCGAAGGCGAGTGCTGTAACGAGTTTTGTTAAAAAACCATATCTGCACCAGTTTGAGATACTATTTTTTCCTACGAGAGCCTAAAATTAGCGGCAAAGTTGCGTATTTTAGGTTAGAGTGGGGAAAATTTCTTTTGTACGAAAAAAAAGAAAATATTCAGCGCCAAAGATGACAAACATTTCACAATGCAGAAAAGAAAACATAGTTGAAACGAATCATTCAAACGTTGACAGACGGTTATTATTCACAGCACAATAGAGTCGCAAATGAAAATTTGAAAAAAAATCAACAAAGAACGCAACGTGCTTCAGATGATCGCACACTACAACAGCGAGAGATCGTTGAAACAAAGTGGCCAATCGTCGTTAGAAAAACTACTATTTGAAATATCATAGATATTAAAAAAACATCGCGAATGAGAAAGTCTGGGTCTGCGATGAATCATCGGCATTAAAATAGGCAATCGAACAGCGATTATTACCATTGACTCGAGTTTTCTCCGTAAAAAAATATAATAAACAAAAGAGAAGAGAAATTAGAGAGACGAGCGTCGCTGCACGAAAATCAGCTGGGCCGGAGCGATGCAGCGGTAGCAACGAACTGTTACAGTCCTAGCTAGGACATGACACATAGGAAGCGCAATGTTGCGCGCGTATATGACTCACCTTGGCGACGAAAAGAAGAGGCGAGCGCCGCGTCGAGGAGCAGCAAGATAAAGAGGACATAGGCGACCCTGGGCATCATCGTCGTCGTCGTCCCCCTCGTCGCG
This sequence comes from Trichogramma pretiosum, assembly GCF_000599845.2. Classification (NCBI taxonomy): domain Eukaryota; kingdom Metazoa; phylum Arthropoda; class Insecta; order Hymenoptera; family Trichogrammatidae; genus Trichogramma; species Trichogramma pretiosum. The sequence continues at coordinate 170,988 of NW_019640836.1, read as the reverse complement.
CTTCGTCAAGCTTCGTCGTCGTCTTGGTCGTCGTTTTTATTACTACTCATCTGCACATACTCCATATGCCGACGATCTTGTCATTGCACTCGGACTCGTCGCCTTTATTTCTTCTATATATCGTACGTATGATTGTATATATAGAACGATGTGTATGTGTACACGCACATGTGTATGCGTGTGTTAGTGTGAAAATGTGACGAATGTGTAAATTTATATATAGCACCACGAGCACCCTTAAAGCGATACAATTACGCGTTCGTAATCGTATATATAGAGAGAGATACGTATAGATATAGGAGGACACTACGCGAGGTTAGGTTGTGTACCTAGAGCCCTTTGCACTCCTGCGAATGAAACTTGAACAGAATAAGCGCACTAGAACAAAACTTGAGCGAAGATTGCTTTGGAGTCAAGACTACGCTATGACACACCATGTATATATTTTAAAACACTGGCACAACAAACACACGACAGTAAAGCGAGTATACACTGATGCTTTATTATGTAGCGCGACAGAGCGCAGCAAACACGCTCGGCTCTCGCGACGTTCCGTGCCAGACTGACTCGAATTTCTCTTTCTCTCTCTGCTGCTGCTACTGCTGGCGATTCTCGACACACGCGCGAATGTCTGCGCCTGTTTTGCTCTTCCACTTTTACTCCACTACTACTTACATTGACTACGCGGCGGGGGAAGAGACGTGTTCGAGCAACTGCTCGCTCGGCTTCGAATTGTACGTAGCGATCGTTGGTACGGTGGAAGGCGACTTTTAGTTGCTGCGGATCAGTAAAATTCGCTGTAGATGGCGACTTGCGCTTGAACCGATGCTACAGTCAGAAATTTATAAAACGTTGTTTTGTCAGTGCCGCTTGATAATTCGACATTTGCTGCGCTTGCTTCCTTGTCAGTAATTCGAGTATTTGCAAAATAATAATATTCACTTGATTGACAGGAATACGATACTTTGATAATATTGTTTGATCATTTTTCCGCGTTTTTCTTTACGTGCCTATCCAGATTTCCTTTAATTATCTCATAAAAGTTTAATTAACCGTCAAGATCTCCAAATTATTGACTTATTTAATGAAATCAAAACTTATTTTATGTAATCCTGGTCTACTCTTTCCTGTATAGTATACATTAATGAAAATCTGGATCGAATACAACGAAATTTAAAAGAAAACCAAAAAGCGTCGCATTAGTAAAATGTGTTGTTAATTTTTTTTTATTATTGTACCATGAATACATATGTATCGGCATATTACATCATGCGTCATTTACACGCTATTGTTCTTCAGTATTACTAAATCAATTCAACAAATTCAAGTAATTCTTTTTTATTTAATTAGTCTATTTGTATATTTTAGTCTATCATACCGCAATGTTGTCTAAAGTAATGAGCACAAGAGCTTAATTACGCTTGCAGGTCTGCTTCTCGCAACTCCTGAGTTTTCTACCGTAAACCCTGCAAGATCCCAACAGGTTCGTGACCTTGACTTGGGCAAGTACAAAGTTGCAGCTGTATCCGCCGTTGAGCACATCCAGACCGAGAACCTCCCCTAGGCCGTCGAGAAGAGACGTGCACCTGATGCAGGTGATCTTGTAACCGCGATACTCCTTGTCCAGACGAGGTTGACCCGCTACCACGATCTGCGCCAGTGATTTTCGTGTCATGTTAATTTGTTTTGCTCAACTGCGTTGATGATAATTTTGAAAAAAAAACTTACGCTAAGGAATGGGATCGTATCCAACAGCTCATCGTTTCTTTCCCGACGACATCTACTGGATCTTCTGCTTTGTGCCAATGCCATACTTATGAGACAGAATAAAACAATGTACTTGAGTGCTGCCATTTTTCAAAAAATATGAAATTAATTGCCTTATGAAAAACTTGCGACTACTGCGGAATTGTGGGCTTTCAGTATGAACTTTTATATAACTTTTCTTATCAATTCATTCACTTTGGGCAAGATCGATAATTCATCCAAGTTTTCTCAAGCAGCTGGAAAAATCTTTTGCTTTATTTCTCATCATCAAATCAAACAGCCAGTTTCCAATTTTTACTTTAATCGAACATTTTTCAATATTCCAATATTATTATAAGACGTGAATTTCCTTACGTTGACACTCGCAATCCAGATGTACTAACAAGATTTATTTCAAAACTCATTAATTATTAATATTTCTTATTTTCTCCACAAATTTCTGATCCTTCAAAAATCCATATTTTAATGTACGAAAAAATTGTTACTTTAAATTCGTTTATAGAAATACTATAAAATTTAATATAAAACTAGTTTCCAGTTCCTACAATTTCAATTAGTTAATTTTGGTGCGAGTATTTTTAGACAGAAAATACTTTTCATTTGTTCTCATTTTGTTTTAACGTATCGTTTATTCTCTAAAAACATTTCGTAAGCAGCGTCGATTTAGGAATGAAAATATTTTCAACTTAATCAAATAACAATTTGGATTTTTTAAATATTTTCGACACTTTTGAATTAGATTAAACAAATTCTTTGAACATATTCTCTAACGGATTCATTAAGTTTGAAGATAAAGTAGAAGCGAAATTGAAAGGAAGGTTACGTGAAATATGGAAACGGCAACCACGTAACCGAGTTGTTTATACGACTCATTATGCATGGGACTGTCTAGTATTGAAACGATACAATTAGTGAGTAAATTAAGTTTACGTTCTGAGGTAGAACTCATGCGATACTAGAGTATGTCAAAGAAAGGATAGGAATCTGGTTTGGAGCGAAAAAATTAATTTTAGGACAACATTTTTCAAACTGGCGTAAAACTCGCAAAAAAATGGTCGATTATTCTACAAAATTCCATCGTGCTGCCATAAACTAAAAATAGTTGTCATGATTTAAAAAAAATTTTGTTGTTATCTCATCGAGTTTTTCGAACATTGAGAAAGTAAAATTGAAAAGTTATTAGTGTCTATTAATACATTTAATTATTCTCGAGTGAGAAGTAAGTACAATATTGTCGTAAGAAAGTTTTGCGGTTGCAATTAATTTTTTCATGGGAACAAAAATTGAATTGTGTTGTTATGAACACGGATTCGGTAGAGTAAGCTATTGTTTATATTATGAACATAATCAGTAATATAAATATAAAACCAAGTAAAAAAGTAATTTAAAAGTATGTTTTTACGTGGAAAAAACGTTTATAACCATCATCAATTGAAACAGTTCTTTCCCTCAACTCTCTTATATTGATCAAACTTAAACTACGTTTGTTTTCATATCCTTTGCTCCCTTTATTCAACAGTTCATTTTTGTCTGGAAACATGGATAATTCAGTAGGAGATATCGTCGACTATGTTCTAAAATCATGCAAAGAAAAAGAAGTTGAAGTATCAGAAAATTTCATCACATTTCTAGTGCGTATGATGAATTCAATTACTTAGATCAATATAATATTATTTTATTATTGATGTAATTTATCGTTCTAGATATCTTCAACGTCTTATTGTTCCGGTAATTCTATCTCTAAAGAAGAAAAATATAAAAATCAGAAGATAACAGAAATGATCATAAAAAAAGTAGTCAATATTTCTTCTCCGAGTTTAGTAACACTGAAAATGCAACAATACTTTTTGGAAAGTTATCAAAATCGAGGTATTTTTCTTATTCATAATAGGTGTAAAAAACTCATAGTATTCATAAATTGACAATAAATTATCTTAATATCTTAGAGGATATAATAAAAAAGCATCGAAGTTGCTTAGCTCAAAAAACTTTACCACTTATAAAGGAAATATGTGACTTTGTTGTCCTTGATAACACTACAGCCTTAGAACAACTATACCAAAAGATATTAGTAGTTATTACGATTTTAAGCGGCTTAGGAGATCCAACTGTTTCAATCATTCTAAGGTACTCAGCAATCATTTTTCGGTACTCTTTTTATAATTTAATAATAGTAGTATATTAATAATTTATAAACATTATGTCGTTGAAATTTTTATTAAAAAAAAAAAAAATGAAGAGAAGTCGGCCTCGCTTTGCATAGTGTATTTCAGCCTTCAGAACTCTCAAGATTTGTCACATTGTCAGAGTTCGAAAAAGAAAGTCAATTGACAGAGCTCATGCATATCGTTTCTGGCATTCGTCTTTTCAATCGCGATGGCCAACGTGGGGGTGAAGGCATTGATGATTGTAAGGGGTTAAGCTATCAAAGTGTACCATGTTGTTTGAAATTAATATGAAATCAATTTTTATTATCAGTGCCATGTATTTTACAAAATAGTGTGAATACATCACGTACAATAATAGTTCATTTACTGGAAAGTCTCATGGAAAAAATTTATAATCTTACTGCAATCGTAGAAGCAGGTATAAAAAGTGACGATGTTAACGATGGGGAAAGTCAAATTGATAACAATCACTTTACATGGGCCTTGAAAGCTTTGGTGACAGCTCGACAACAAGAAGTGTACGTCAGGTTCGTTGATATTTTAGATAATTTCGCTTGAAAAAATAAAGTAAAATAATGATTTCTAATTATACATATTTCGATTGGATTTAAAGAAAATTGCTGATGGATTTAGATATTTGCGAAAAAGAGGTTGAACTTTTAATAAAAGAATTGAAAAACAAATTCATTAAACTTCATGAAATAGTAAAATATCGCACAGCCATTCCAACCACTCAAGTTTACGTATGAAAAAATTGTTTCATGTTTTGTAATCTTTATGTCTATTTCACTTAGTGTTCTTTTGTTTATTTTTAATATAGCCTCAGTTCATAGAAATTGCCAAAACTTGGTTTAAATTGCAAGATGAAGTATTAGTAATAAGTTTCTTAAATGAAATGCTGTGTCAATTGAGATCATTTTTGCCTCAGGTATGTTTTTTCTCAAATTAGCAAATGATATCTTTGAATACATGCAAATAAATTTATTTAAAAAAAATTAATATAATTTTTTTAGACATTAGAATCACGCTATCAAACTGTTATTGAATTATTGTTGGATGAGATTCAAGTACTTACCGATTCTGAAAGATTAGAACGTACTATGGGAAAATTGATTGGTAAGTAGGCAAGTTTATAATTATTACGGTCAATATCGATTGGAAGTATAATTTTTAAAAATCGATATTATCAATTTTTCAGAGGATAGCGGTAAATGTGCAATTATATATCCCAACACGGATACCACTTTCAATAAAGTGAATTTACAAGTGATTATCTTTAGATTATTATATTACTTGTTAAATAGTAACATTCTTTAAATTATTCTACTTCAATTTTATAGCTTTGTTCGATCTTTTCTAGTTTCTTGGATTTTGTGCTTGGAGTTTTGTGGTAGGCAATGGAGCAATAATTCCTGGAAATCCTAATATTGGCATATTAGAATGGAAAGAAAAATATTTTGCATTTAGTTCTGTCAGTGCAGCTAAACAGTTTTCAAAACGTCCTGATAGGTAATACAAATTTTCTGATTGTTTTTATAGTTTGAGAGAACAGTTTTAAAGGTTTTTAGAAGCTGCTCTGGATCTCGTGGAAAAAAATTTAGAATTTATACATTTTTTTCAACTTTTTGACCAGATAAACATATTCAATCAGCAAGACAAGTAAATATATTTCACTTTAAGTTCAATATTTATTGTGTAATTATTGCCTTACTGAAGTAATTTCTTCAGATTTTCAAGAGGAATAAAACCTCCAAAACTATTTCGAAATCAAGAAATCCAAACAGATTTGCACATTTTACCGACTTTCATAGATACCAATTATTCATCAAATATTTGGGAGCATCGTCGAAAAGCAATTAAACTCGTGAGTAATTTATGAAACGAATAATAAGTAATATGAACAATTGCCTTTGAATTTTAAAATTTCTGTTCGAAAATAGATTATTGATAAGCCAATTTACCTGATCTTGTACTAGTAGACCAATACAATGGTTAAATTTTAAATATATATAGGAAATATTTACATGTACTGTTTGCACTTATGATTACATTTATAAAAAAAATTCTCACAATAATCTATTATTTTTTATAAATTTTTTTTGATGAAGAAACTCATCATAGATCTTAAAAACTTTTATAAATTAAGTATGTGTTAAATTTTCTTTCAATAATCGTTTGAACACGTTTCTTGCATTTAAAATTGTCACTGCTGAAGAATAGCTTATTCTTTGACTTGTAATTTTTATCGTATCGTGGTACTAGACTGCACTTTCATAAATTCTTACAAAACCTCGCTGATTTTTCACGATACCGATACAATAGCAAATATTATACAGAGTCGAGTACCTCAAAGATGGTTTTTCAAATTCTGTTTTAGTTTGAATTAATTGTACAATGTAGATAGTTAAAAAACCCAACCATTAGCATGAACCTTTTTTCCTTGGGTACAATTGGCTTTAATTATAAAAAATTTTGAAAAATCATTTTTGAAATGCTTGAGCTATATGATGAAACCATTGTCATCGATATTGTTCTAAGTTGTGACATGATAATAATCCTCTTCAAGAATAAGTTAGTCTTCAGACAACCGCTTTAGGAAATCGACAAGAAAAATACAAGAAAATCTGAGGCTCCGATTTTTAGACATCTTGAATACGTATGAATATGTATTTTTTCTGAAGATGTAAATCTTATGTAAATTAAAAATACAGATAAGTGTACATTTAAAATGCAGTGGAAATCATATAATTCGAATTATCGTATAATTCCAAGTGATCGCTCAGTCCCGGTCCCGTTCTATACAAAACCATGCAAAAAAGATTGTAGATATTTTATGATTGGTTAAAGAGATGTAATTTTTATAAACTTTCAACTTATTACTGGCTAATAAAATAATTTTTGTAGGCAAATATGTTACAATCTGCTTGTAAAAGCACGCAAACTCTAAAATCTTCGTTCCGCAATGGCATGTGCATTCAAACTATGTCCAAAAATGAAAAAGAAACCCAAACAAGAGTCGACAAAGGAATCAATACAACTTTAGTAAACAAGTTAGAGTTAAGTTTAACGCACAGAGAAAAAGACATTAACCTTATCGATTTCAAATTGTTATCAAAATAAATTCTTTCCGATTTTTTAACTCAAGTTTTCGATTTTATACCTACATAAAGTATATGTAGGCTTTTGTAACATAAATTAAAAATAAATAACTTTTTAGTTATTTTATTGAATTGACTAAAAATAAAAATTATATTATATATTATTATATTATACATAAATAAATATAATATTATACCATAAATAAAGTATTATACGTTCAATCATGGGTTATTATCATACAATTTTCTTGTGAATACAAAATTTCCATTATAAATTGAATTCTCCTAAAATGCAAAAATGTTTTGAATCTTTGAAAAATCACTATTTATAGATTTTGCAGAATAAATTATCTTGTTATTTGTTCTTATAAATTAATATTTTACACGCTGTCGTACTATACTTGTAAAATCTCAAACAGACATAATTTTATTCAGATATTCCGCAATTAGAAAATTCAAAAACTATAATGAAATGGTTGTTTGGCCATAAACTTTGCAAGATTTTGGCAATCTTTGATTCTTGATTTTCGGTGAAATCTTTGATAGATTAGTTATGTCTTGAGTTTCTGGAAGACACTTGATACAGTTTATTTCAAGTTTAGGAAGTTTAACTGGTAAATGTTTATGAATTGCTAATACCTGAAAATTATAAATGTAATCTTACTTAAAATTGTAAAAAAAAAAAGAAATTCGTTAAAAGCAACACATAAGATAACGAAAAAGTACAATTTCAAACTAATTATAGAAAAATTGTCATACTCACTTTAGGTAAAGATAAAGTTCCTATTAATTTATCATTATTTTGAGGCTGACAGTACAAATTTGTAATCTGTTTGATTGCCGATAGTATGCTTGATTCTTCGCTCGTTTCGACTCTTTTTTGATCCAAAACTAGCCTATCGAAATTATCATTCGTGTTAACCCTCCCATTTTTACCTGATTCATTATTAGCCTCATCGCCTCCAGGCCCTCCACTTCCACCTGAACCTCCTGTACCTCCATTACCGCTGATGCCACCAGTAGCTCCTGAACCGCCTCCTCCTCCCGAACCTCCAGAACCGGCAGATCCACCGCCACCGGCACTAAGACCTGATCCACCGCCACCACCTGAACCACCGGATCCTCCAGATCCTCCACCACCACCATTAGGACCATCACCTGATCCTCCACCTCCACCAGAACCACCTGATCCACCAGCTCCTCCTGAACCACTCGTAGACGAGTCGTTTCCACTTCCACCTCCACCTGCGCCACCCCCACCACCACCTCCTCCTCCACCTCCACCGGAGCCGGTGGTTTTGCCTCCATCTCCCCCGCTGCCACCTAAACCACCGACTCCTCCAATAACTGATTTACTGCTGGTCCCACCTCCTGAACCACCACGGCCTCCAAAACCTCCTTTTCCTCCGAACCCACCTAGTCCTGGAACTAAACCTTGCCCACCAGAACCACCTCCTCCTCCTGAGCCACCAGAACCGCCACTTCCCCCACCACCGCCGCCATTTTCTTTACTGCTAGAGCTACCATTTCCTCCTTCTCCACCAGATCCTCCACTTCCACCGGCGCCACCTTTTCCAGCGATTAAACCATTTCCTCCAGAACCGCCTTCACCACCCGAACCACCCCTACCTCCTAATCCGCCTGACTGAGCACTCGCATGTTTTTTTGTTACTAATAATGCATCTCCTTTGCTTTTATCTTCTAAACTTGTTTTTTTGGTCAATGTATCTATGATGAAATTTTCTTCGGAAAACTCAGCTGTATCTAGAACGTTATTTTTAATAAAACATTCCAAATTTTGTCCACATTGCACTGAATAAATGAATGATAAAATTAAAAGATATCGTATAAGCGCCATTATAGATACCTTGTACGACTCCGAATGAGATTTTACATCGAAAAAAGTGCGTTTATATCATTTTAAAGAGAGTTAGTGTTATCGTAATAATGTTGCTGCAAAAAATATTCCAGACCTTGTTAAATAGACATTGAAAGTTATCATACTTTATTAATTGACGTGACTCAAAATGTGCATGCATATTTTCATTATGAATGAGTGATAATCAAAGCTGTTGTGTGAGTGAAGTGATATACTCAAGCGTTCAACAAAAAAATCAGTACTTGTAGACTTTATATTTTTCGTTATTCAATAATGAAAATTTGACTCATCTATCAAACAAATAATAGTATCAAGATAAAGCCCATGTTTAGAATATATCAATGTGAAGGCAATTTTATTTTCAATAATTCTTCACTTTGAAATACGTTAAGTAAAATATTCTTATCGCTCTATTGACTTATCACAACGTATTATGTATTCAATTGGTTACAGTTGTCATTGAACATTTGCATTCATAACCATATCTTATTGTATCTAAAACATGTAGAATTTTTAGGTAAAATGAAATCTTGAATCATAGTTTTAAACATTTTTATTAATCTGGTAATGAAGTATTTTTTTTATTTTTCTCTTAAATAATTTATAATTACCAAGTTCAATAGACTTTAACGAAGTCTAAACATTTTTTGGCTACATATCTTATTGTAGTAAATATTAAACCCTTTCAAAAATTATTCTTAGTTCAGAATTAAGTTGAAGAAATAATGAGAGGTTGTTTGAAATTAGCTAATTTGAATACTCTATTTTTCTGAACTTAATGCGAACATGAATGTAAAAATCATGATTGAAGAGTAACATATTGTAATGCTTTATTCTAATTAATTGATTATTATTATCATCGAAATGAATAGAAAATTATGAGCTATTTTTGATATTAATTTTTCTTTACATACTCCAAGTATTGAAACAGTCTAGTTTTATAAGAATTATATAGAATAGAAATACTACGTATAACAAGTAATATTTTTCAACTATTATTACATCTTAACTATTCTTTCCGAATACTTTACAAGATCCTAATATATTGGAAGTTTTCAGTTGAGCTTTTATAAAATCATGATTATATCCTCCATTGATAATGTTGATTCGTAGATTCCTATTTAGAGGTGAGCTGCATTTTATACATGTAATAATGCGACCTGGGTATGTTTTTTCCAACCAGGAATTGGTCCCCAAAATCTAAAAAATTATCCATTAATTTATTTTTGAGTAATATTTTAAAATTTAGATAAATGTAAATCCATAAAATGATCAACTTGAACTTGAAATTTGACTTTATTCATATGTCTAAAATTAGATTTGATTATATCATACTCACATTTAAAACAGGTAGAGTATCTAAAAGTTCATCTCCTTTAGTTCTTTTGCAAAGTATTTTTTTGACACTTTTTTTATTATTACTAGGTGTTTTGTCGACGAAAGCACTTCGAATATCAATGTTACCCATTCCTGCCTCTGAATTAGTTAAGTTTTGATTATTTCCATTATTTTTATTATCTTCGGATGTCTTGGTTTCTGCAAATTTTATTAATAAGTTTTTATTAGAAAATGTAACTTGTGGTGAAAAATTGACTTTTTTGGTACTTACGGTTGTCGTTAGAATTTGAAATGTTGCTTGCTTGTTTGGAAGAATTTTTCAACGATTCGGGATTTTCAACGCCCTTGCTACCGCCTATTTCATTATTTTTAACACTATTGACTTGACTATTTCGCTTGGTATGAGCAACAACGGTACTGTCTGCAATTGCAATACTTGATCCTCTTTTACCATTCGCTCCTTCTAAACCATCATGCTTTAAAGAGGCTTCCTTATTAGGATCTGCGTTACTAACATTATCTTGAGAGTTTACAGGCAAATGAGATATAGAGGGTCTACTTGCTCCCCCGAGTCCGGCTAATCCACCTTTTCCACCTTTACTACTAACAGCTTCGGCTAAACCTTTTGATTGACCATTACTACTAACATTTGTTGTAGCTATTGCTATACTTGATCCACCTTTTCCACCGTTGCCTCCTGATCCAGCTTTACCTGTTTCCTCTGTCAGAGCTACTGGACTTGCAGTCACAGAATTAATTGATGAAACGCTGGAAATAGTGATTCCATGCGCTCCCCCGATTCCTCCATGCCCACCAGTACCACCATCGCCACCATTACCACTTAAAGCTTTAGCTGATCCAATAACGGGATCATTACCTTCTCCAGTTACATTACTTATAGCAATGGCAATACTAGATCCTCCATTGCCACCGCTTCCACCAACGCCACCAACACCCCCCAGGCTTGAAATATTTCCACCGCTAGCACCACCTTCGCCACCACTTCCGCCATTTCCTCCAGCGCCCCCTCGCCCTCCACTGCCACTAATCGATTCTATATTGTTTTGGTTTGAAAGATCTGTTGAAGAAGTTTCGATTATGCTATTACCGCCATCGCCACCTTTTCCACCTTCGCCTCCAGCTCCACCTCGCCCGCCACTACCACTTATCGATTCTAAATTGTTTTGGTTCGAAAGATCTTTTGAAGAAATTTCAATTATGCTATTACCTCCATCACCACCTCTTCCACCTTCGCCTCCGGCTCCACCTCGACCCCCTCTACCACCACGGCCTCGACGGCTAATTGCATGTGAGTTCGTTGAAGATTTGGATAGAGTAAGTCCTCCATCCCCACCATTGCCTCCTTCACCTCCAGCCCCACCTCGACCAACATGAATGGTTACAATTGCATCGGAACTGTGCTGAATCGAGGCTTGAGCTTTAGTGGAAGATTCAGCTATACTTAAACCACCTTCGCCACCTCTACCTCCCTCGCCTCCAGCTCCACCAAGACCACCTTGACCACTCGAAACAGTTGAATCAGTACGTTGACTGGATACTCTAGATTTTGATGAAGATTCAGTTATGCTCAAACCACCTTCACCGCCATCACCTCCCTCGCCTCCAGCTCCACCACGACCACCTTGACCACTCGAACCAGTTGAATCGTTATGATCACTGGATGCTTGAGAATTTATCAAAGATTGGGAAGAGCCTGAACTTGATACTTGACTATGACTTGTGTGATCTTTTAAATTTTCAGAACCATTTTTCTGAGTCGATGCTTGAGCTTTAGATGAAGATTCCGCTATACTTAAACCACCTTCTCCACCTCTACCTCCCTCGCCTCCAGCTCCACCACGACCACCTTGACCACTCAAAACAGTTGAGTCAATATGTTGACTGGATACTTTAGATTTTGATGAAGATTCAGTTATGCTCAAACCACCTTCACCGCCATCACCTCCCTCGCCTCCAGTTCCACCACGACCACCTTGACCACTCGAACCAGTTGAATCATTATGATCACTGGATGCTTGAGAATTTATCAAAGATTGGGCAGAGCCTGAACTTGATACTTGAGTATGACTTGTGTGATCTTTTAAATTTTCAGAACCACTTTGCTGAGTTGATGCTTGAGCTTTAGATGAAGATTCAGCTATACTTAAACCACCTTCACCACCTCTCCCTCCCTCGCCTCCAGCTCCACCACGACCACCTTGACCGATATGATTGGCTGTTTTACTATTATGATTAGATTCTGGTGTATTTAACGTCAATTGGGTAGAGCGCGGACTTGCGTCTTTAGTACGACTTTCGCGCCCTATTAAACTTTCAGAATCATTTTGCTGAATCAATGCTTGAACTCTAGATAAAGATTCAGCAATGCTCGAAACACTTTTGTCACTACCGTCACCTGTACTCCAATCATCATGATTTGTTCGAATTGATGAAGAACTCAATTCATTTCTACTTTTTGGCTTTGTATTTTCTTGAATGGATCCAATACCTCCATTTCCACCATCCCCGCCATTACCGCCACTACCACCATTACCACCATTACCACCACTTGCCCTATTACCTCCGTCGCCACCGTCGCCACCGTTGCCCCCATCACCACCGTTTCCACCATTTCCACGACTTGCCCCGTAACCTCCGTCACCACCATTTCCTCCATCTCCACCTTTACCACCATTACCACTTCTGAATCCGTTTCCACCGTGACCACCGTTACCTCCGTTTCCACCATTTCCTCCATTGCCATCCTGGATTTTACTTCTACCGCCGTTCCCACCATTTCCTCCGTTACCTCCATTTCCACCATTTCCTGCATTATCACTTGAATAATTATTGCTTTTTGTTACTCCATTATTTAACTCACTTTGTTTTTCAGAAATATTTTTTTCCTGTTTTTGTTCAAGTTCCTTCTGTATGAGCGTTATACTGTAAGGTTTTCGTAGTTTTTCACTAGAGTTTTCAAGTGTGTTATCACTAATAGCAGAATTAGATTTTTCATTACTATCATCACCAGCTTTTAAACGATGAGGTAACCTTGACGCTAAAGATGATGTTATAATGCAGAGAAAAATTATGTATTTTAATAACTCCATGTCGCAGTTCACCGGCGATGCCGGAAGTAAATGATTTCTTGAACTATAATTTCAATTGTATCCTTCTCTAAACAGATTTGTAACACAGCTACATACTTTGATATAAAGAACCATATATAAGCGGTTTTATCTTTAAATCGGAATTTCATGTTGTTGAAGTGTGTGACGTTATCGTTGTTAAAATATTATTGTTCAATATTTATATAACTGCAAGAATATGCAATCTTTTTAGTTCATTTGAATTACTTAGATATTCGTTTTATTTGATGGATTATCTAAAAATGGAAAAATTAAACCTTATCTTTGATTGATACTTCTACTAATCCTTATTCAGCGTGTGAAAACATAGAATTTATGAAATCGATTTTTAGGTCAATATTTAATTTATATTTTATTTATATTTAATTTATTTATTGATATTTAAAATCAATATTTAATTGTTCCATTGATATTACATCTAAACATAAAAAATATCTCAAAAATTTGAAATCCTCAATTCATAGAGCTCTTTTAAGGGTATTATAATGTTTTATTTACTTCTCTTTCAGGAAGAGGATACAAAAATGTGACGTACATCAATGCGTTTCTCTTTTAAAAGTGATTTTGTCAAGTATTGATGCAGTCTGATAAGATAATCATTTTGATAACGTTTGCAGTCACAATGAGCTGGATAGTTAAAAAAAATTTCGTGTTTTGAGCAAATTTTTGAGGTCATGCAAAACCAATGTAATGAGGAACTTTTAAACATTTACGTTGTGACGTTAAATGCATTGAATTTTTCAATAAATTCCATTCAAATATGAAAAAAAATAAATCAAGTTCGTATAGAATTAAGAAAAACATGTTTGACGATAATATTCTTAGCGTAAAAGTATAATTTCCAATTTCAGTAAAACGAATGATATAATTTTCATTTTCATTTCCATTTTCATTTTTATTTTTATTGAATGTGAAATTTTCATATCTTTCTTTGTTATTTTGTTAAGTAGCCATGTCGACATCTGCGTGCACCAAAAAGTTTCAATAAAAATAACGTTATAACCGTAGAAGGTAAAACAACGGTATTGTCGAAAATTTTATATCGAATAGAAGATCGCATTCAAAGACCAAAAGCATTACACTAACTCTGAAAAAATATTAATTATGAATCTTGAAAAATATGTTATGTCGCAGACTTTGAAGTAAATTTACTTTTTAATTTTTAATATCTTGAACGTTAAAAAATTGTTAAGAATTTTTATAAACCTTTCTGATTGGTCAAAAAGCTTTTGATTCTAGTCATTTAAAACAACATACAAAATGATTGACAATTGATAAAAATGATATCAATTTAATACAAGAAGTACGTTTATAATATACACTTCTGATTATTTGGTATTAATTGTTTTTCAGATATTTTCAACAAACCCCTTTTTTTAACTATATTACAGTTCAAAATTCTTTAATGCAATTTTTAATAAAATTTTAATTTTATAAAAACTAACAAATCTAATGAATTCTATCGCTGGATATTAAATTTTACGATAATTTTACATATTGTATCGGTATATTTAATGTTTAGACCATTTAATACTATACTTATTTGTGCATATAAAAATATTTTCTGCAAAAGTAATTTAGAATTTTTATAAAAAAGTGAAGAATCGTATCACGTTTAAAAATAATTTTTAAATATCATTTACGTTTGGTTTTTATTAATAGTCAGCATAATTTTCTTATTTTTAGGTGATTCATCAAAAATTGTATGTCATATCGTCATTATTGATGTGATTCGACTTAAACATAAGACAATAGTTGATTAGTTTTCAAATTTTTTATTCTTCTCTAATAGTTTTTAATACAATTTGATATACTTAAAATATAAAAATGCATATGACTTGGGACCTAACAAAATAGTCAAAAAATCGAGTAGAAAATTTTATAATTGTATATATTTACACATACAATTCATTTTAGAAATTACTAAAACAAAATGTTATACTTTTCATGATTTAAAAAAAAGTATCTTCTTAAATTATAAAAAAATTAGCATTAATGAACATTAATTACCCAAAATACTTGCAACAATTACACAATAGCAATTTTCAAAATGCTTCAAAAAGTTTTAAAACCAGAAGTGACTAATGTCGATGTAACTCATTATATTTCGGTAATTATTGCAAGCTTACATTCGTTGTGGGATGTATAAAGTCTTTTGAAATAAAAAATTACAATGTTATAGAATTCGAACATTGATAAAGAATGTAAAGTTGTACATGAAATAAGTTTTTGTACAATGTATATGCATGAATATCATTGTGAAAAGATGGTAAGAAGGCCCTTATCATGCGACGAATTATACAATTATCACTTCTGTATAAAGGAACAATTTATTCAGCAACAAAATGATTTTTCAAGTATTTCATCATACCAAAGGTCCTGAAGCGTTTGACTCCAATGACTTTCATTAAATCATCATCGCAGATGGCAAACTGTTTGTTCTTAGGGTCCTGAAAATTTAAAACACATGAATGAGAAAATTTATCATTACTTTAAACTTGTTAAAGTTGATATAAAAAATATATGATCTCTTACATAAAGGTTTCTTTCTTTGATGATTGCCCAAACTTTCTTGACAACTTCATGTCGAGCCATTTGTTTAGATCCAACCAGTGAGGCTAATTCTGCTGAAAGAGTGTAAGCTCGGGTGTATCCACTTCCTTTAGCTCCTCCTTTTTTAGCAGGAGTTGCTTTTTTGCTTTTACCCCAATCTTCATCAGAATCGCTATCGCTATTTTTACCTTTCTTGCCTTTTTTACCAGCTTTTCCAGCTAGAAGAAAAATCATTCGAAATTGAGAATTCGTTGAAATTTTTTAATTAATAAAAATTGTGTTATGCATGTATACAGTAAGGAATTAAGTAAAATATCAAAGTTTAAAGGAGACAATTTAATTTTATTTTATTACCTCCTTTTTTGGCAGAACGTTTGACTTTTTTAGGGCTATATTCTTCATCGCTGGCGTCCTCATCACTAGCACTTTCTTCATCGTCAGAAGAACCTTTCTTACGTTTGCTAGCAGTTCCCTTCTTGGGGCCTCGCTTAGCAGGTTTCTTTTCTTCTTCCTCTTCCTCCTCCTCTTCTTCTTCCTCTTCTTCTTCTTCTTCTTCTTCACCATCTTCAGATTCTTCACTTGCAGCCTTCTTTTTCTTTCCATCTTGCTGCTTTTCTTGCAGACAATCCATAACTAACTCATCAATCTCCTTTTTCCTGGAAAATTCAATAATTTTCTTTTTACATTTAATATAATTATATAATGAATGATTTAAAATATCAAAGTTATACGGAAGATTTATACATCATTAATAATTTCCAAAAATAATGTTGAAAGGGGAACGAGGTGTCAATTTAAATATGCAATTACACGCAGAGTCCTTACATTTTTTTCTAGGACTAGAGTAAGTTTACACATACTATGGAATAGTGTAAGCATTATCAATAATCAATTATAAATAATAAATTATCAATAATTAGTTACTTCATGTCCGTTATGTAAAATTAAATTTAAAAATGATTTAAGTACATTATAAATTAATTATATTAATAGAAATAATTAAATTATACCTTTCAGTAAGATCAACATCCAGTTTCTTTTCAATTTGTAATCTGACTTTCTTAGCAGAAGTTGAGGTCAAGTCGGCATCCTTAAGGATAGCTGTAAATAAAAAAATAAAATTTTTTAATTTCTGAATAAATTTCTGAATAAAATAACAGAACCGTTTTTTTTTCAAGTGAATTAATTATTGAAGCAATGTACGCGTGTCCGTTATTTGGATTGAAACATAAACTTATATTATTTAGTTGAAATTCAATTCGATTGTATTTTCAATCCAGTTTTAAAGAACGTTCTTATTCTCCTAGCGCGTTTAAAAAGGGTGCATAGATGGTTGGCACGAAGGAGAGCGCGCGCGTGCGTTAATTGTTAAGTTGGCAAGGGTGCATTCATCTTCCTCGCGCCCATTGTTCGTTATTTATTTTGTTTATATCTCGTATCTCGTAGTGTTAAAATAACAGTTACAAAGAAATATGTAAAAGTAATGAGTTCGTGAGATCTACTTTGGAATTGGAATAAATTCTTAATTACTCGTCACAGAAAAGATAATACGCTTAAGACGGTTGGTTAGGAGTTTTAGTTGATTTTACCCAAATTAGTGAGTGAAAATCGTTATAACAAAGTCTTCACGACATCAGATTGATTTTTATATTAGTCAGTTTTCCAGAGTACCCATTACGGAGTTCACAGAGGTAAGTTGGTTATAGTATACAATTCTGCTGATAAGCGTAAATATTTTGAACCAAACTCATATAGTATTTTTACATCGAATTCAAATATATCATATGCGATTAGTAACTAAAATAAAAGCAAAATAATCTTGTCCATAATGCAATAGAAAATCAATGGTTGCCGTGATTTGGATAAATATAAGTATTATGTATTGCAATTAAGATTTTAGACTAATGAACTGCCAAATATTATAATTTTTAATAATTTGTAAAAAAGTGTAAAATGCAAAAAACTTGGGTAATCAATTTTAATTATTCATAATTTTATAAAAAATGGATTTTTTAATTTCAATGTTTAGGTGACATTTAACTAAAACTATTTGAATGTGATTCAAATTGATTAAAAAAGTCCTCTCTTGAAAATTAAAAGCATAAATGGTTCGAGTTGTGTAATGTATAACGCATGAAGAAAGAGTGATACACGCGCAACAATGAAAGAGAGAGAGAGAGAGAGAGAGAGAGAGAGAAAGAGAGAGGGAGTAAGAAATCGAAAACAAAACAGGCGAATTGAAAGAAATAACGCGCGCAGCCAAGTCAAGTTGATCGTAAGCATCGCGGCGGCTTAGAGACGCGCGCGTCAGGCGAGAGGCACCAGTGGTATATAGAAAGAGAGAGAAAGAGACGCCCAACCGACTCGCGTAGCGCTATATCTATATGTATACGCTGTGTATACGTTTTTCGCTATGCCCACAGTGTTGAGCTTATGTATGTACGCGCGAGCTGCCTCATGCTCTACGTGTGGGTGTTTACGTGCGTTATACACTACGGAGCAGAGGTATACCGCGCTGGCATATCGGAGAACACAATAATACGGCGCAGCGCAGGCCGGAACGGCTCGAACGCACGCTGCTGCTGCTCGTTGCTGTGCATTGCCACCGACCGGACTTCTTTAACTTTTTTTTCTACTTTCACTTTGACGCGTAGATCAAAATTTTTGAATACATTTTCTCGCTAAAAACAACTCGAGACTCTTTCAATTTATCCGGAAAATTTTGACGATCGTTTTAATAATAAAAGCATGATTTAAATGGCGACGGCTTGGTGCCTTTTAAAAGTTGGACGCGCCAAATGCAAAATTAACAATTTATACAAATTATTTCGTTCGATAAATGACCTCGAGGCGTACTTGAAAAACCCATTAATTGATTAGAAGTTGCTAAATCAGCTATAATTACGTAAATGCGAGTGAAAATTCAACTCACCGGTAATCTCCTTGCGGAGTTCGTCTTTGCTGATATCGGCCATGTCTAGTGTGTATACAACGCTTGAGCTTGAGCTGATGTCTATATAGAGGCTTGGAGGTTAGTGGGGCTTTGTGGAGCGCAGTAAAGAGATAGCGAGGTACTGGGTGATGACTGAGCGAAGCTATGTTTCGCTGCCAACTGTGACCGGCTGTGCGGAGCAACATCAGGAGCTCCGAGCGGCTTCTCTCTCTGATGGCTGGCGGCTTCCCCTACCGTCCATCTTTAAGGGTGCTCTCACACGCAGCCAACGAGACCGCTCGCGGCTCGCGAGTTTGCTCCGTTGCTGCCGCTGCTCTCGCGCTATGCTAAACACTTCCCAGGCAATAGGATACCCTATGTAGCGAAGGCAAATATCGCTACTTCGAACCTAATTTAATGCATATATTTCCCGTTTTTCCAAACTACTATGCAGACTTTTCCTTTTTCCACATAATTTGATGTAAAAATTTGCCGAATTTTTCATTGATTTTATACAATTTAATTGATTTTAGATGACGCAGTTTCTCACTTAATTATCATCGAATTCTTCTGTCCTTAATAATATTACGAATACTTACTTTTAGAAAAAAAAACAACAATCGTTAACTTTTGCATGAGTAAATTAATTGAATGTATCTCGTTTTTATCTCTTCTAAAAAGTAATGCCTAAAATCAGAAGTATGATACCGAATTAATATTATTTTATAAGCCGAATCAATAGCATACAATTTTAGATTGTATTTCTCAAAACATAATTACCTAAAAGCAGTCTATTTTTCTAATCAAGTTTATACGTCTCTCATAACTTTTTTTACAAGACAGTGAAATTTTCGATAACCGATTGGTTCGTTACGATTGTTATATTAATCCTTACCTTCTCTTATAATCGATGCTACGATACCATTCGTTAATTTTACAATCAAAATAGAAAATAGATATGTATGGAGCAAAAATTATTGTATAAAAATTAACGCAAGTATAAATAATTTTTAATCCGATAAAATATACGCATTAAAATGATTTGCCAACACTATTTATGGAATAATACTAATTTATCAATGATTTTTTAGAGGAATGTAAATTTTTAGAACTTCATCAAATATTTTTATCGTTTATTTTAATAAAAAAAACTGGAGCAAACATCTAAACGACAACCAAACACAGTCAATCGTGTACTATTTTAGAAAAATTTTCAATAAAAATCTCTAGAAGCGTATTTAGGAATGTTCATTTTTGAACTAGTCTCAATACCCTTTAATATCTAGTTTTTTAAGAGTTATACTTATTATAGAATTTATCATTCGATCATTTTCCAAGTAAAATCGTCATTGTTTCTAAAAAATCTCGGAATTCAGTTTTAATCAATTCTTATTTTACAGATGAATTGATTCATATCAATTGTAAGTTTATCATTTAAATTCTTATAGTAATTAGTGTAAGCTTTTTTCAATTCTTATACAGTATGTTCAATTTCATTGATGGATATTTCACATTGTTGGGAATCGGTTATAAAAGTTAACGGTTGATTCATTACTTTTGAGAATATTCATTTAAAATGATAAACATTATATTAAATTTAAATATAACTATCAACAATTAAGCAATGGAATAAGAATTTTTTGAATAAAAATAAATTCTTTATAAACATCGGGAAATTTGATTTTTAAACGTTTTATTGTCAAAAATGATGAACAATCGTTCTGTTAAAGAAAATATTTGAATTATTCTTCCGTTTGAAAAGCAATATATCTTTGCAAGTAGGCCTCTTTTAATAAACAATAAGTATGAAGTTTGAATCGCATTGCTAGACGTTGGCCAGACTCATACTTGATTAACGCGATCCGAGACTCAACGTTGTGAATGGTAGCCGAATGTCCAAGTGCGCTTGCCGCGCTCTCCCGTAGCGTTCGTTGATAGTACAGTAGCGTCGAAAATTTTTATTCTAAGCAGATTAAACTCCATACTATCAAAAAATCATAACTTTTTTGTCGCAGAATGAATCGTAAAAGTAAGCACGGAAAGTCGTTCTAGAATTTTTCCCTCTACAAGTTTCTCATGACGCGCTAGGCTCAAAATTGCCTTCCAAGCACGTCATATATCTGACAAGCGAATAGGAGCCGGTGGTAACTTTTTGCTTTTACTGTACAATACGTACGACCGCAGGAGTCTGTACACTAGAAGGCTCGCATGCAAGCAGGGCGCCGGTAAAGCAAATCTAGAAAATCCAATCTTTCAAGCCGAATATCTCTGCGAGTCGGCCACCAATTGAAAATCTAGACACACTAAGTCGGGCTAATTTTTTTTTCTCTACATTTTTCTTATAATGCCCCTGGCGTAATTTTGTGTTGGAAAGTCGCTGTCGGGGCATCGTCGTTTCGAAGTTATAAAAGCGCAGCAGACTTTGGAACACAGAATCGACGAGCCCGCGTGCAGCTCCTGGCCGTTTTCCTTCTCGCTCGCGCTTATTATCAATACATGCTGCAATGCAACGATAATTTTCTTTATCTTAAAACATTTATGGCTTGCAATATAATGAAAAATATTCGTGACATTTGCGCATGAAAACTCCATTTTATTTTTCAATGCAACTTTTTAGAAGAGTTCATTTTTTAATTAATGAAACTTTAGCGATGGATTCCGAGGGCTCAAATATAAGTTTTTCCTTGCAAATTTGTACGTAAGCTTGTAAATTTCAAAATAACTGTTAAGTTGGGAAGTAACATTTTTCGTTTTAGTACCAAGACTATTGTTTTCGTGATTGTAAGGTATTTTTAAAATTTTTAAATCATCGATCGATTTTCCATTTTAAATTAACAAGATAATTGAAAAGCAGGTTAAAAATAAATTTGTAAATGTTCTCTCTGACTCTTTACAAGTCAGAAAAAAATGGACGTAAAAATTCTCATCGATCGGTGCAGTATTTCCATGGCAAATCTAGAACCTTGTTTCGCATAGTTTTCGTATATGTATACGAATCGCCCAGCAGTCACAGCAGCAGCAACATATAGAAGAGGAAGCAGCGAGTAGAGGGGCTACGTATGCAGCATTCGTGGTGTATATGAGAAAGCCAGGCAAGCTTGATCAGATGGTTATATACATGGCTATATGCTGCGAGTGTGTATAGTCGTGAACGTACAGTCACGCTTATCATTAAGGCGCTGCACCAAATATCTATAGGTGCTCAAAAAAGGAAATATCTCAAGAACCACTGCGTTAATTAAAAAACAGCATGCACAAAGTCGTTACAATTTTTCGAGATCTACATTTTTTTCCCGGTACCCCTGGCTTAATTCGGCGCTCTTATAGCTCTACTGGGAATCTAGCTTACTGGCCACTGCCATACTTTTCGTTCCAACTGTACATCAATATATGTATATATACACAAACTTAGCACGCTTGTTTCTCGTATATATATAATGTAGAACTATATAGATGACTAATATCTAAAAAACTGCATATCATTAGGTAGAACAAATTTAAGGAGCAAGATATTTAAAATTTCAGACGAAACTGGTAGGTACAGTTTTTCAATTTCATCATTATTGATATGCATAGAAGACTGAAGGTGAGCAAAATATTTTGAAATCATCGGTGATGCACCATGCGTATAAGAGCCTTTAACATTGAGGCGTTTGGTATTCAGTTTGATAAAGGATTCACAAAAACATGCGTGTATAACTGAATTTATTTTAACAACATTTTCAATGATAATGGGTTGAGATGAATTGAAGAAAAATCGATTATGGTTTATACAAATTTGAAATATGCCATTGAAATCATTGGTAATATTAGAGGTTTTAATACCAGACATTTTACAATTAATTTATCTTACAGAACTACCTAATAAACTCAATATTCATTTAATTGTTCTTAAACGTCCTGGCGTTTTTTCATAAATTAATTTTAAAAAAATTTGATAACAAACGCATATAAAATTTTTGATTTTTTATTGTACTTCTTACATCCATTTATTATTTTCCATTTGAATTAATGTCAATTATCATTTTTATCGTGTGCAGAAAACATTGAAAATTCATCTGGGCTTGAAAATAGTACTATAACGTTTTATACTTGTTTCATTGAATACTATGTGGCACCACTTGTCAAGTGGGTAAAACTTTTTGCAAGTAAAGATGTGATCTGCCTTACCGACTTGTCATTGATAAGTGCGATACCCAGCAACTTGAATTTCAGAAATTGGTTGCATGATGGTGCTACTTGTTATTTTGAATTTGATTTTATGAATGTTATCAATAGCAGATGGGCGTTTCATAAAATTTATTCTAAAATTTGAAAATCATAGTTTGCTGTTATTAGTTTAAGAATAATCATTATTTTCTATCAATAGAACTAGACTTAATCATCCTTGTAAATATTGTACTTTATTTCGTAGAAATCTCATAATTGATAACATGTACAAATCCGGCAAAAAATAAGACCCTAAAGCAAATCTTAGAGAATATGCAGCTTGACAGTGCGCGTGTTCACTACAACAATTAAATTCCCGAAATTGTTTATTTTTTGTCCTCTATGGACTTTAAAAAAGGATCTAAAATCATTTGCAATATCAAACCTCATATTCTAGAAAATATAGTATCTTTTCTTTTTTGTTCAAATAGCCCAAAAACCCGATCAAATTGGTTTTATGCCTATATATTAAATTACATGACTATTGCAAACTAGGAATTAGACGGCTATTTTGCATTAAGATTAACAAAAATTAAATAATTTTGACAAGCGAGGCGATTCTGATGCCTAGACTAAATAACCTCTTCAAATGAAATTGAAAACTGTTGGTAAAAATAAAAACCGTCAGGTGTCATGACAATATTTTTTTCCTCTTAAACTTTATTAGATATAATTTTACGATTTTTCTTTGAAATATTAAACAAATGAATACATCTATAAAAATATCGTGCTTTGTTATGAGAGATTGATGTAAATTTTCTATACAATATCCTTCACGAAGTTTCAATATTATCAATTTAGAAAAAACAGTAAAAGTAATATTTTTTGAATTTTGGACAAAACATTGTGTATGTTGGAAAAAGAGGTTGAGACTTTAAAAATAGATCTATAGCGTTTAAAAACTCCATTTCATTGCATGCAAAATTTTGAAGTTACGCGATACAATAAAAATATCTTTTTAATTTCAAGTATAGAGTTCTTTTCCTTCATGAATGTATGTATTGATCAATTTTTCGATCAAAGCGTAAAATTCAACAGCATATGTTGACAGAAAAATCATTTGATAACTGTTGGTGTTATTGACAATAATATGATTCGCAGCTTACTCATTCATGATTATATATATTTTTTTGTTATTGAGACAATTTTGTTAATAACATTGATCAAGGTCTTTTGAATCCACGTGTAAAAATGAAACTTTGCGATTAAGTTGTAAATAAGATTTTTATTGATGTAATAATATTATTCGATTGATTACATTAGTGAATCATTTAAAATTAATTGGAAATAAAATTCATCTTTACTATTTTCAAGGGTATATGGACATTATGCATATAGCTTAGCTTGAGAATAGTTTTTTTTTCTTTAAATATTACGAGGACCAACAAACCTCATATTTAGGATCAATTTCTGATAGAAATGTAATTATCCCATGATTAGTTATAGTTTACTCATTACGTAAGTTCTAATTATATACTCGTCTTTCTCTGGAGAAACGTCGCGAAATTTTTTTACAGTGAGACGAATTTGGCGTTGCAAGATTACTTGGGATTCTCTGTTGTAAAAATGACTAAACAAAATTTTTATTTTTCCATAGTATCGCTCTTATACATACTAAAGTGCACGCTATTCAATCATTGTAAACAATCAGATTACATTAAATCATTTTATCCCAAATAGTGCAGATGATTAAAATATTTTGTACGAGTTAATTCAAGTGTTCACTTTTATAAACAGTTTTAAGAAAAAAAACGTAAACAGAAACACACATTAAACTCATCTAAAGTTGATTTAACTTAGAATAATATTTTGTCAATACAAGCGTTTCTTTCTTGAATTTTATTCGAGTATCTTTAATGATGGAAGAAAATGCTGTGCGCTTTTAATAGGTTCCATGAATGAAATTTTTTACGTCATGACGTACAGGTTAAAAAAAATTCTACATTCTTGAAAATAAAAAAAATTATTTTCAAACAATTGTAATCAATTTAAATAAAACGGATGTTTATCCTACTGCATACAGTGCATGTATGAATAATTTACAGTCCTAAAACTAGTTATTTTGTGTACGTTTGAATATGTGCAATAGATATTAACTAACTATGATTGACACTGAACAAATCAATGAATTTGAAAAATTGCAGTATACATTTTTTATTCAGTATATGAAAATGAATAAAACTCCTAATTTAAAATTAAATTTTAAATTTATAGTCCCAATGTATTAGGAATCTTAATAATGATTTCTTTAATCTGTGGAACATTAAGCTGTGTTGTGTATCCTGATTTAGTACGTTTAGGGCATCAACATATATAGTTGTAGGTTTTTTACACTAATTATGAATTTGAGTACATATTTTCCAAATTCAAAACGGTGGATCTAATATGCGCGGTTCAAATCGTTGAACACTATAATTCATGCAAATTTTTCTTTTTTTTACTAAATTTTGGTGTGTCAAACTTATATAAACAATAAACAATCGAAATTTTGATTAGTGACACGAAATCTTAAATATAATGAAGCTTCATAACTACGTAAAACAACCAAAAATTACAATTATTTCTTAATTTTTATTATCAATCCTCTTTTAGAAACAGCATCAGCTAAAAGTGTCGACAGTTTATATAATAAGAGTTCTGATTGGTTGAGAGAGTGGCGCTGCAGAATGTATCAGTTTGTTGTTTATTGAGTATTGACTGTAAGTTGAGCATTTTGATTAATTCCCCATAGAAAGCGTGAGCGAGTTTATGAAAACAAAGACGAGTTTAGAGCGCTTGGAGCGTTTAGTGGCTAGTTTCAATATAATTTTATGGCAGTCAAATAATTTCTACGCTTCATAAATATTTAGCTTTTTTTGGCAAGGATAACTGTAATTTTAGTATAAATATATTTTTTACTTTTGAAAATAAATCATGAGGGTTTTAAGCACAAAAGAAAACTCATTAATTCGTAGCTCTTATGAAGAAACAAGATCAGTGGAGTGTTGCTTTAAGTTAACGTCACACGATTCTTTTTTCTCACGTCTATTTTCCAGCTCGTCAATGCTCACTCATTCTTTTCACTTTTTCATTATTTCTTTCACCACCCTCTTGCACTCTCATTGTTCTTTCATTCATTTTAGTTGTCTACGTTCCTTCAATTTTCTTCCTGTTCCACTCGCCTCATTTTCTTTTCTTCATCTTCATTTTTCTCTTCGTGTTCTCGTTTAAATAAAAGATAATAGTTATGTCAACAGATTTGAGATGTTCCTCTGTAATTCCATTGACGTTTTATTAACGCGAGTTCGATACCTTATACGGTATTCTGCCTATTACGTTATCAT
This sequence comes from Trichogramma pretiosum, assembly GCF_000599845.2. Lineage (NCBI taxonomy): Eukaryota > Metazoa > Arthropoda > Insecta > Hymenoptera > Trichogrammatidae > Trichogramma > Trichogramma pretiosum. The sequence goes on along the minus strand of NW_019640836.1, from coordinate 144,572 downwards.
AACGCAAATAATATGCAAAAAGTTTTTAATTAAGAAATGAAGCATTGAGAGTGATTTGTTATGTGACACTTCAATAAATTGATTTATGCGTATAAATTACTTAATTTTTAATTTCATTTTGAAAAAATTGGGTAATTATTCGATACAAATCCAATTTTAACTTTTGAAAAAATCTACATGTACCTTTTAAACTTTTATAAATCTTTGAACGCAAGCAGAAAAAATGCAATAACACGCCAACTAAATCTCACTTCACGCAGCTTGTGTTCAGTAAGAGCTGCAAGAGCGTCGAGTGCATATATTTGTACATGCTTTTTCGGGCACACTTGGCAAACAGCTCAATTCCCAAAAGGAATCAAACAGGTGCCTGGCTCTTTGCCGGAGGAACATCATATACGCCCGACTACCACTACCAAAATATACCCTATTCTCTTGTAGTCTCGCGTGAAAAAATTTAAAATATGTGTACTCGCATCAATCTATGCGTAATCGGAATAAAGCTGAACGAATTTCATAATAATTCATGTGAATAATAGTCTAGATAAATATTAACGAAATGGCGAACAATCATTACATTTTTTATATTCTACACTATGATAAATATTAGTAGTTTGAAAAAAACATTTTTTCTCATGTCATCGCCATTTTTTGAGAATTAAGGTAAAGTGGGGGAAAACGCCAGCCCGGGGAAGATGCCACTTTGCTATATTATCGTTATAAGAAAGAAAATTTAGATAAGTGACCTATTGGAATTTGCGTTATGATAACCTGATTACATCGACACGAAATAGCTGATTTTTCACTGCTATTAACAGTCGATTTTCAAGCGTCACAGGTGATGGTTTCACTCGTGACGAATTTTTCGTAAAGTTCAATGTGCAAATATTCGTTTAGTTTTCAATGATATGTTCAAGTGTAGATTGTTAACTACAACTAGATAATGACAATACATCATGCAAGCTTGGCCGTGGTAGTACGCTAGGAGATCACGAAAATGAATTAGTATTTCATTTTTTTTCATTGTATTCAGATTAGTGGCATATTGCTCCAATCGGGGTGGCATCTTTCCCGCATGCTGGGGGAAAACGCACTTTTGAACCGAATTGCTAAATTTGTTGTAACTACTAAAATAACATTATAAAGTGATAATTTTGTTTTTCTTATAATTCATAAACGTGTTTTTTACAGTCCTCAATGCTTAAGATTTGATTTTATACATTCATTACTTTTTTATTCCAATTTTTTGGAATGTCTATATGTATGTTGTGACTTGTAGGAATGACGATTGAGCTGTGTGTAGTGTGAACATAGACTCAGAATGCAATGTACTCTCAGCAAAATTTCTGTTTAATTGCTTAAATTAAAGATTTATAATTAATTTATCGATAATAAAGATTTGGTTTGTTTATATTAGTGGTCATACATAAAAATAGCATCTGTCATGGGAAAGCTCTTTGCCAATGAATTGGCAGTGGTTTTTTTCTTGAAAAGTTTAATTTTCGACATTTCAATCTGATTATGAAAAAAACCCTTTTGCTGTCCCAAAAAATTCCATTTAATGTAGAGCAAAATTTGTTAAAATAAGAAACTGACAGCACAGAGGAGCAAAAAAGAACATTATACTTACATAAAAAATGTGGGAAAAATCGAGAATAGTTAGAAAATCTGGAGTTGGTTGGTTGGAAAGCTAGAAAGAGATACCGAAAAGTCGAAAGTATATGTATATATTTGTGTACGTGTAGCCGTAGAACTTAAAGAGGCACAGGTAGACGGTATTGAAGGTGGTAGTGTGCTTGGCGTGCAGTTCTTACTAGCTATACGTATATATAGATATTCATGGCGACGGCTCTATCGCTCCATCTTGTCTTTTGCAACAGATGCCTGTTGCTATACCCGGCTAAAAGCTCGAGTCTTGCCGCGTGCGTCTTGCCGGTACAGTTCCAATACGCCTCCGCATCTTCTATATGTATGCACTATGTACGTATATTCGTCTCCTTACAGCTTTCCCTTTTTCCGTATATACGAAAGCTTTCTTCACCTTGCCTGTGCCAGACTATCATTTATCCAATTTTCTTGATTCAGAGGTGTCAAGATTTTTTTAGGTAATTTGCTAATGGTCATCGTTTAACCCAAATGAATATTTTTATGAAACTTTTAAGTCAGCGTTGAATTTAAATTAATTTTAAAAGGCGACATTGCTTGTAATCTGCCCGAAAATAGCGGAAAATCAAGTCTTGGATAACTTAGTTATTTTGGGCATTGGAAATGCACCTAGCGAAATTGATAAGTATTGAATGGAAGGATATGGTCGATATTACACCCGCGCATCAAGTGTTAGCGAGCGTTTCTATGTATACGAGGATGTACCAAATTCATTCGACTAGATATCGGGTTGCTAATTTAACGTCACCAAGGTGATGTCACGCAAGAGATTGCGCATTCAAAGGTTTCCATGCAGAAACTTCGTATAACTTGAACTTCTGCCGACTTCTCGGTCATCTTGTTCCAAAGTGTTCGAATTTCAGCTAAAAGCAATTTATTCAACTCAATTTTTTTCATGTTCTTGAAAGAAACTTTTAAATATAATCACTCCAAACTCGACTTTATTGCAAGTAGTAAGACTGTGCATTACAATAAAAAATTGAATTAATAATTAATTAACATACTGTCAGGTGTCATGTGTAAGATTAATTATTCAAAACAAACATCTACAAATCCTTAGTGCACAGTCACTAGCGGATATCTCGGGATATTACAAAGCAAAGTAATTACATTCATCGACCAAATACTATGTAGATATAGCCCGAAGCGTAGGTGGCAGTGCGTTGAGAGGTCTCTCTGCTTTGGTTAATTATTATAGACGCATGGGTTTGTAAAAAGAGTACGAGGACAGCAATACCGGATGAGAATAGAGAGAAAGAGGACGACATTATCAGACGAATTTCGCGCTGCACTTTTTGTTGAATGTGTATGCAGCTTGGAAAAAATCTCGCTTTCCGACTGTCCGGTGCAAAAGCTGAGGTACTCACGCAACAAGCAAGCCAGCTTATATCGCGCCACGCGAGGGAACGAGAGCTATTGGTTCAGGGATGAGACGGATATCCGAGAACAGAAGCGGTGGCGGCGGCGGCGGCGGCAGTGGTGGCGACGGCAACAGCACCAGCAGAGGAGAAGGCAGATGGATAGAGGTACAAAGAGTGTGAGAGAGTGAGACAGAGAGCTACCTATAGAGCGGATAAAAAAAAGATGTAGTGTATGGGAGTGCCGTTCGTAGGAGGAGGTGGTGGAAGAGGAGGGAGGATTGCGTCGAGTTCGTTGGCGTAATTAAGGACCGGAGAGACATCGATCGAAAACTACATCCTGTACGCGTACACGTATACATACATACAGAGCGAGGAAAGCTAGCGAGCTTATCAGTTCAGCTGAGACTGATGCCTAGCTGAGGGATGAATTATATATACGCATCAATACTTACGGATATATACTTGCCAATTCCAAATGAAAAAGAGCAGAAAAAATAGACGATTTTTGCGCTTTGATCTATGAATATATTTCGATGCTCGCTGGCTATGTTTATGAATCGTCGACTCAAGATTCCTTATCAGGCGCTACAGGACATCATTAACAAGTAAAACACCATATTGGCAGAGTATGCAGTAATTTCGTGCTTTTGAGCTTGTTAATGGCCTTACGAATTTCTTTTTTAAACAGTTAAAATTGTGTCTCTAAGCACGGAAATGAGTTGAAAGTTTGATTAATTGGTTCGTTCATAAGTTTAATTTATAGCGTATGCGTCGTCGAGTCAAGGGTGAACGCGCTCCGTCAGTAGAGAGCAGACACCGGCTGGCATGATCTTTGGCTGCGTTCAGCTGAGGCTCTGAGTCTTTTTCATGCAGGCGTTGAGGACTGCTCGATTCGGTCGTCGAGTGCCAACAGGTATGACAATGAAAGAAACAAGGGTCTCGCGCTTGGGGTGGCTGAGTGCTCGAGTGGGGGGGGGGGTCTAGAAGCGCCGATTTGGCATAGGTGCAGCAGTCGCAGATATTGGGAGAAGTGCTGCTGCAGGTATATGTGTATGCGCGCGCGCGAAGACAAGTCGCGAGGTGCCGCTCTGCTATATGAAATAAGGGGGTTGCTGCTGCGGTAGTCGGTTTACTGCTGCTGCACGTGCGTGAATATACGTACATGCAGCTAGGTTAGTACGCGTGCAAGGGTGTTCGCGGCGAGGAGTTAGATGAGGGAAGGAGGTGGAGGCAACGCCCATTTTTTGATAAGCTAGTTACCCAAGCGTCCTCCTCTCGGCTCCAACTTCGCGGCTATGCTACGTATATAGTCTCGCATCCGAACGAAGCCGAGGAAAGAGGAGGGAGATCAATAACTGCATAAAAATAAAGTGAGCTTCTGTGGCCCACGCTTATGCATATATACTGACTACACACCCTTCTCTCTTTCTCTCTCTCTCTTACTCTCTCACTCGCTTTTCTCCTCGCACGGCTTTTCCAACGTTGTGCCAACATCGTCGTCGTCGTCGTCGTAGCCGTCGTCGTAGTTACGTTTTGCCCTCTCTGCCTCTCAGCAGCGAACTATACAAGCAGCGCCTCGTTTATATTTCTCCTCTTCTCGTCGCACGCGTTTTTTCGCTCTCTCGCTCCCTTTTTTCCGTGACCGCCTTTTTCCTTGTAGCGTACGCATAGTGGCGCGCTCTCGCAGATCTCAACTCATTTTTTTTAACCCGCGTCGTTGCCACCGCGGCTACTGTATATGCGCGCTTATACATGTACCTGCGTATGAATGTACACGCCGCGTCGTAGGATCTTTCTCTCTCTTTCTCTCTCTTGCTCTTTTTCTTCTTTTTTACGCGCACGCACCGTAAAATAACTTGTTCGCGATTTTTCTTCGGCTGCGATGCAACGAGAACTTCTTTTCGTGCGTGCACTTTTCCCCTTCTTTTTTTTTCAGTGAGCACTTGCTCTTTTGCTCTTTCGCTCAAGTACCACCATTGCCGGAATCCTCGTTGTGTTCCCACTTTTCTTGGAGATTCTAGGTTATTGCCTGTATTTTCTTAAGGGATGAATTTTCCCCTGATGCGGTGACTGAGAAATGTCAATAGATATATAATATGCGGAGAAACTAGAAAGATAAAAAAGACAATTGACGAAGAGATCAGGGAATTGAAAGAATGGTGCTTCTAATCATAATTTCATGTCTTCAATGGTTATAAAGACGTATTGAACGATTTAATCGCAATTCTTATTTACTTCGGAATACTTGATAAAATTTCATTTATATCGAATATACAATTTTTCAAATTCCATAATAATTTTTTTCTGACAAAATTTTGATTTACAATTTAAATCCAATGCAGGGATACATTTTAAAAGTATATATTTGTTATTAAATTTCATCAAGTTCATTTCTCACTCACAGATAGTTTGTCAAAAAATGGATTAATGCTAACGTAGCCTTATTGTTAATTATAGTTATAAGCCTAGTTTGGATAAACAATAATGACCCTAAGAAATTGTAAAAAAAGTAATAATGTAACGTTATCTTCGAGAAAACTTGTGATCATAGTTTTAAAGGAGCATTTCGGTCATTCATCATTGATGCGGTTACAAATGTAATTCAAGCGAAAATGCATTCACTCGAACTTGGTACGTGCCATGAATAAATATTTACCGCTTACTACGTATAATAAGCCCAAGAGCACTGACGAATAAATAGCACGAAATATACAACACATCTCAGGGCTGTGCCAAGCTATGATACGACCAATACGCAGAATTGCCGAGACCCAGTGCCACCCGCGATGTGCGTGCATGGTAAACTAGGTAAGCGTTAATTCTGTCTGGTCCAACAAAGTGGTTGAACTTCTATAAGCATAGGAAATTCCGGAGTTACATAGGACCGAATTACCACTCACCTAGTGTAGGATGCGTTAAGCGTGCACAAGAACAAGATCCCCGCTGACACACTACCGCCTCCATGAAAAGGAAGAAACATTCGTTTTTCTTAATTATGATTATTCGATTCAATGGCCTCTGTCTGTCTGCATGTGTATTAGGGTGACCCTTATTTCTCAAACATCTGTCATTGTATCTTTTTTTGTTTAAACAATTGTAACTTTTTAACGAAGCATCAAATCTTAAATTTGAGCCAGGATTCTTAAAGGGAATTCAATTTTACATAAAATTATGTGTATCCGAAGTCTTTCTTTCGTATTGTTTGAAAATGGGAATTTTTTAATTTTTCGGGCCTTGCAAAAAACTTTTAAAATTTAATTTTTGCAAATCTGAGTTCAAATTTGAGATTCAATGCGTAGTTAAAAAAGTTATGGTCGTTCGAACAAAAAAAACCACAAAAATCTGTGCGAAACATAGAAAAATTTTACATTTATAAGGGGTATTAAAAGGGTGTAAAATACCCAACCTAAAATTTTTTCAAGATTTTTAGAAACAATTTTCCAGTTTCCAGAAAATTTGTGAAATCTAATTTCCAAAAATTCTGAATAAATTTGAGGATGTTCTTTGAATTCTTCTGAGACTTGTTTTTTCTTTAAACTTTTTCTCTTAAGGTGATGCCTTGGCCACAATTTTTACCGACCGAGCACGGAAAATGTATATTGAAATAACTTTTTTACTAGACCGTTTTTCGAAAATCAGCCTGAAAAAAAGTTACGAAAATATACATTTTCTGAGCTCGGTCGGTAAAAATTGTGGCCAAGGCATCACCTTAACTCAATTGTTTATGAGTAAAATATTATACATTCTCACCCATACACGAGAAAAAATTACGCAAGTGACAAATACAAAAGGAAATTTGAGTTTCGAAGTCGTTTGCGTTGACACCAAGTATCAGTACACAAAAGCTTCAAAGATTTGGCTGCGAAAGGTGCGATAAAAAATGTGTAAAAAAATCAAGTTTGTTTACGCATCAAAAATTGGCTTACAAAGGTCGTGAAGACTACTCATACAATAAGTGCCAGAAGAAATTTGAATATAATTAAATTTAACAAATCATAAAAAATATGTCATGAAATTTTCAAAGATTACTTATGCGAAGATGTTTGCTCTTGCACATAAAGAAAGTACACGAAGATCGCAAAGATAAAGCATCTGACAAATATGAAAAAAAATTTGGGGTTCAAAACAATTTGATAAAACAACAAAAAATGTTCCAAGGAAGTCGCAAAGATTTGACCTGTGAAGTCTATAAAAAGAGAGAAAATCCTCCTTTCACACGGATGTTAAGGGCTCTGGTTACGTTTACAAGCCAGGAGGAGTTGAATCGAGATCCAACTAGGATTTGGTTTTTTGTTTGTGACGGTGGCGGTTCCGGGCTTGGATTTTTAGAGCTGACTTGAAATCTAATGCTCATTAAAATAGGTTTAAGGTTCGAGCTGGCAAGCAGACAGAATGGCTTATGGTCCGAACTCGCTACGAGAGTTGGCTCATGATCCGTTGCTGATTGTGGAGTTGACTTAAGATCCGATTGGTTACGGAATAGTTTTAAGGTCAAATCTAGCTTCGTGATTAAGATTCTCATCGAAAAGTCTGGAAGCTGGGGTAACGTCCTTGGCAGCGTTTACATGGACCAGCGCATCACTACCGGCGTCTTTACCATTTTCGTTGTGACGCTCTTGATTTACAACGTGAGGACGTACTTATGGAAATGATAGCTAGGGCAGTGCCAGCACTTTGGAATGTTCTTCTCCGTCTTTTGAGTATTCCTTCTGGTGTTCATCTCTGACTTTTACTTTGGAAGTATGCTGCTTCTCGTCGTTTTTGTCATGCTAAAGCATATATTTACTTTGTAAGAAAGTGAAATACTCATCACCTTTCGTCAGATAGCTGATATGATTTTCATGATCGAGGCCGTTGTATTCAGGCAGTGATGGACTAGGAGCCATCAGTGCTCGAGTGAAAGCCTCCCAACTGTTAAGTGCTGGAGGTACTTGGTTAGCCATCTCAAGGGGTAGAGGATTGATCTACTCATCAGTGACTGGATCTGCTTATATTTTGGGTTATTGCTGCAAATTACTGCAAGTTGGAGATAAAAATTCTATAAAAATTCAAAATTCAATCATATTTAGTGAATTTTTACTATTTCATTATTTATTTTTATTCATTTTTATTTTTATTAAATCAGCTAATTTATTTTTTCAGTTACAAATTCAACAAATAATTCATTAATGAATTAATCATTAAAAAAAAACTAGTAAGTTAAGAAAAGCAAAATAACATCACAAAAAAATGAATTCAATCACTATCAGAACTATTTTTTTCAACATCAGCCTATTCAATGCGCCTTTTTTTTCATTTTTTCAGGACTTGATAGTGCTTCTTTTGGACGCCGTTTCTCATTGTGTTTTTTGATTTTCTTCGGTCGCGTTATTTTTTCATCTTTTTTAGGATTCCTTAATGTTGCACAAAGATAAGTCAATGTTTCTCGATAATCTTTATGAGAAATACGGTACTTGACCTTAGGTGCATTATTATTTACATAACCTGCAATCAAATAATCAAATATAATCTAAAATTACCGTGTAATTGTTTTCAGAACATGTAAACAAAACAAAAGCAAAGAATCACCTTCAACGCTGTCATATATATTTTCTGGTATGGCATCCCAATTATTTTTCCCGATTGCAGAACTTTTTTTCAGTTGCTCTACGCCAACAATCTCACGCATAAGCTTGTTGACAAGTTCTCTTGGTTTTATATAAAAGCGCTTATGAAGTCTGTCAACTTTTGTCTTGCTCACCATCACGCCTAATCCAGGTGATAACTCAATCCTATCTCCTGTGGCGAAGAAGTGGGTGCCACTTTACCACTACCAAATGTAGGAGATCGTTCAGTGGCGACTCCGTGTCTTTGAATCGCTTCCTTGATCGAATATTAGGTGGTGAGTGCTTGACTGGCATTTTTCGGTAGGTTCCTAAATGTATCTATACTTTTCTTGCCCCTCACTTGGACCACCAAATTTTTGTACAATATTGTATGGAGGGGAGGATTTGTAGCCGAGAGACGACTCTTTTGTAGGCCAAAGTAGCTCGCTTATATACTGTTATATGCTGCGCTGTTATAACAGCAGCGCGCAATTTTTGTTTATTTATATAATATGTAAACAAGCCGCTAGGTGGTGAACTTGTAAAAACTTGTAACCCAAAAATGAACGGTGTCTGAAAATGCTTATTATCCGAGTCGAAATAAAGCTCCGGTATGTTCTGGGTTGAACACAAATATCTGATTTTCATTGATTCAGAAACGGGTTAGCCACTCTACCTGAATCTAAGTTCATTGCTTACTATTCAAACAGATGGCTAAAGAGAAGAGATACCTGAGAGCTTGAACGATCTACAGAAGGTAGCGATCAAAAGCCACTTCTACTAGATGATCAAATTCTTAGGCCTAAGACACCTGCAAAGGCACGAACGAGATCACCCCTGCTGACTCCCGTTCGCCACTACCAGTCATGACTTCATTGAGTACAACCTCAGAAGCCACCGCTGCCACGTCGGATTCACGATTCCTCATTATCTCACCGACGCCGTCCACCGAATCACCCCTACCTAACGAGACTTATCTCGTAATTGTTATCCGTCCGATAACAATACACAGCGAGATGCACGCGGATTCCTATGTGAGCATGCTAACACAGGCGCCTGAAAACCACTTTGTTACTGGACTTTTTTCACCAATTCGGCAGACTTTCCGTAGTGCTCCTCAATAACAGTTTTTAAAATATCATAAGATTTCGTAGCACTAAAATTCAGTTTCGACGAGTGTTTTTTATTCCCGCAGCCCGAATACAACATTTGAACTTGTTACTCCAAGAAGAGTTTCAAAATTTTTCGCATTGCCACTTTGAAATCATCCTCTCCAAACAGCAATTCTCATCATCTTGATTTTTTGAAAAGAAACGTTGAAAAAAAAATTTATAAATTTAACCATTTATTATTGATAATAATATACCATGTATAAAATAATTATACGTAAAAAGGCACCCTCTATCTCCATGTCACTCAAGGACTAATCAAACGCCAAGAAATCGCCATTAGTTTTTAAAGGAAATAAAGGTAGTTTCGGAGATTTCGGTAACGTCGGATTTTGCATAGCGATATTTCGCTGTTACTCTCTAATGTCGTACTGAAGGATCAGCTTTGAATTTCTGATAGAATTTTTAAGTCTTTCCTCCATCGCTGCCAAATCTGCTCTCTGAAACGAACTCACCTAAAATATCGTTATAAAAATAACATACTTTCAATAGTTGTTGTAGTTGATATATGAGTCGACACATCCTTTGTTATATCCAAAATTATTTTTCTCCTTTTTCTTGTATCATTCGGACCAATGATAGGTTCTTGTACCTCTCGATTTAAATCAATGCTAGGGATCTTACCCAAAACTAAGGCGAATTCATTTGTTCAATGGCAAATTTTCGTAATTTTTGTCCAACTCCAAACCAGGGACAAGTTCCTCTTCATTATCGGTTGGGCTAAAAAATGATTTATTCAGCCTCCTCAAATTCTTATCGAAATTTTCTGCACAAAAATGTAATAATGTACATGTGCGATTGGGGTACAAAAAGTCAAATCTAAAAAGTCCAATCCAAAAGGTCCAGACCGTAAGATCCAACGGCAAAAATAGGTCCTAAGTCCAAAATCCACAGCAACAATAAAACAAAGATATGTATAAAAAATAATCCTTTATCAAAGATGTAGGTAATTGCCAAGATTCTTAATATATTTTAGCTGTAAATCGTCTTCCACTTATTCATCATAACGCATTACGATGTTTATTATATTTTTTCATATTTAATGAGAAATAGTAAACGTATAGAATTCTAACATACAAATTTTGAATTCTTTGCAGTTTTTTACCCAAAATACCTATGTTTATTTATTTTTCAAACTGTCGAATAGTTTTGGCAGGTGTAGGGGAGACCGGGGTGTGTTAGCGCTACTTTTAAACAACGGTTGTTTTTTAATCGATATTAAGATTTTATCTATAAATTTTTTTCACGGATAAATAGAGCTTGTAGCAACATCCGTGTATCCTAATATACAGTCGTCCCTGTTTTTACGCGGTAGTTCCGTACCAAAAAAGTACCGCGTACAAAAAATCGCGTAAAAAAAAACATTGCTCTTATGAGAAAAGGGGGGTTACATGCAAAGATGTGATAAATTTTCGATTTCCAAAACATTTTATTCAAAAATACATGTAAATGTTACTTAAAAAAATCAGTAACGCGTGTCTGTTTAGCACATCTCATAATATTTTTGTGTAACTCAACGTAGGCAGTCACAGCAACTTCACAATCATGCTTAAATTTCATGCTACGCACCATGATCGGATCATACTCGAGGGCCATTAACAATAGAATAAGCGATGATCATTGGCGCTACTCGCGAAGGAATCCGTGTATAATCAAATCAGTGCGCGTAAAAAAATTTTTCGGTCTCAATTCTGTAACCGCGTATAATTGAAATCGCGTAAAAAAAAGCCGCGTAAAAACAGGGACGACTGTATAATAGAGGCACGCGAATTACGAAAACCTGTGTTCATATATACCTATACTAGTGTACGTGTAGTATCAGACATTAAACGCTAAACATACTCCCTATTTTTGTGTGCTACTGCCGATTATCCCAATAATAATTTGGACGACTCCACAAAAAACTCATTGAAATATAGTTTTATTGCGATACTCATTGAAGCTACTATTATTAATATCATAAGGCTGAAACAAATATTACACTGATGTCATATGTAATTTTGTTATATAAAATTCAGTCCCTCAGCATTTACAACTGTAGAAGCTCGAAACTGCACATATTTTAGCTTTTTAATATCGCATACTTTTTATCGCACGAAGTATGTCTTCTTTTGTCGCACTAGCTCTGTTTGTTTTTCTAATATAATTGCGGACCATTTTGAAAAAAAAAATTTTTCGACAAAAAATATGTGCCAATGTCCCCCAGAATTTTAGTGTCTTCTTTTTTGGAGCACGTTTTTAAACTTCAAAAATCCATCGACACCATCTAAAATCATTTTTTTGGGTTCTAGTTTACGGGAAAATTCATTTTAAACCTCAAACTTTCTGATCCCAATGGATCCCCCGAGATACAAAAAAATTTTGAAAAAGTGGACCACCCTAACCGATATACATATATGCACTGCAGCTATGCATTTTTTATTATTGGACTTTTTTGGGGCTGGGCAAATTAACTTTGGATGTGTATTTCGTTGGACATCAGAAAATTGGATCTATTGTACCTTTGGGCATTTTTTTGAATTTTGGGTTTTGGATCTTTTGGCATTGGACCGTTTGTTTTGGACCTTTTGTCTCCCTACCCGTGCGTGGGTTTTGGGTGCGTGTGTGCAAAAACTGTGAAACAGAGTGAAAAAAGGAGAGAGCTAGAAAGTGAGATAAGGAGCCGAGTTACAAATAATAGGCTCATGAATGAGCGAAAAGACTTATTCAAATTCTTACTATCTTCCTTGAGAATTTCCACCTCATAAAATAACCATGTTGGTTCAGGAAGTTTTTCTTCTTTCAACCATTCAGATACTTTTGAGTAGTGCTTGGAGATTATTTAATTATTGGTTGGATTGAAAGTTCAAATTAGTTCAATTGATTCCGAATTATTTTTATCCACGTTCGTGCATACCGAAAAATAATTTTGTTTTTTAATGACTACAGTAGCAGTGAGCCACAGTTAGATTCAAAATTATCATTTATATGATGATATTATCATCAAGGAATTGAAAATTACAAATGATACGAGTGTTAGAGGATTATCTGCTAACTTACTATGTACAATAAATTAACTAACTGCATTGTTGAAAAAATCTTGAATTTAATGCAGATTTGATGTGAAATCAGACATAAAAATTAAAGCAATCGATAGTTCATTTTATTTAAGATGCTTTTATATGAAATATTTGGTCGTGTATATGTGTGTTGAGAGATAAAAGCGATAGCAAGCCTAGAAAAAAGGCTTGGAAAATTAGCTTGTGTATTGCGTGCCAGCGGGTTTTCTCACCCTCTTATTCTTCCTCTGCTCTCTACCCTATCCCCCTCTTTTTTCTCTTTCTCTCTGTATGCTAACGGATCTCCGCCGATTTTTTCTACTACTTTTCTTTCTTCTTTTGATTTTCTCTCTCTCTCTATCTTTCTCCAGCTTGCGAGAGTTTAATGAAAGTCGTTCGTCAAAAAAAGAGAATCAAACAGTTTACAGTTAGGGAGATCCACGAGAGAAAAGAGAGCGAAAGAGAAAAAAAACTGTATAGGAAAATAAGGAAGGGTGAGAATGGAAGGGTTATGTACGGGAGTTGAGCCGGGGCATTGATTCGTTCGTGGAAGTCTCGATATTAACGAGAATGAAAATGCGTACTCTGTAGTTACCTCTAACTTTTTCAATTTCACATACTAATCAGTACACTTTAAACTTGCCTGGTGATTCAAGGGATGTACATAAAAATGCTTTACTCGATACTATGAATTATTTCAGAACGACAGCATGTTCAAAGTATAAATTCACATTTGATAAGATCAGTTTTATTTATGCAATTCATAAGTTCTATAACGATTTGATGCGCCTGCATCTGATAAATAAAATAATAAAAACAAATTTTTAGAGTTTATAAGCATAAGAGAAGTAATCTCTCGTTATTTTCTCGTTGTACTTTTTCAGTTTTTTTACGTTCTCCTTTAACGAAAGTACTGTATGTCGTTGACCCTGCCATCACTGCCGCTTTTGTGGAAAACTTTAGGATATTCAAGCCGTAAGATTTCTTGCTGACTCCTCGCGAAGAAAAGCAAAAAAAGGCTATGTGTAGCCCAAGCCTTCAATTACTTTAGCGGACGAGGGATGGGTGCGCGTTCAGGACCACTATGTTCCAGCTGCTATGCTATGTGAGGCCGCGCGAGTGCTCGCACATAAACTCGGCGTATAACAATAATGAGAAAAACACGATGTTTTTCGCGAAACTCGAGCTGAGACAATTTTTTTTACACTTCGTTTGGTCACGGCCCTCGTGTATAGCGAACGTGTACCATATTTTTTCCTTTTACTTTTTTTTTTTTCGTTTTTCGCATGCGTGTCTACCTATTAAGGCGAGTATGGCTTGCTCATTCTTAAAATTCGCTGCCACTGTCTCGCTGTTGCTCCGCACGAGAATTTGTGGCTTTTAAAATTACACAACAAAGAAATCTTTGTTTTTCCTAATGGCTTTCACTAGCGTAAAGTTGAATTTTCGAAACAGCGCTACTGTAGATTTTAGAGACTTTGTAACGCAGGAAAATGTAATTACTTTTTTCTTTTTTTCTAACCGTTCTAATTTTAATTATATTTCAATCAACTCCCCTTCTGAAATTTGCCTCAAACCTATTTAATAGAAAAATCACACTGAAGAAAAAAACCAATTTTGTTTCATCAAAATATAAAAACAAGTTGAACGAGGTGATAGAGTGAGAAACGTCTATAAATAAACTCATCTACGAGCACACAACATAAAGACAAACAATAAAATTGTGTCAATTACAAGTTCATTCATTTTTAGCCAGCAGTTTTTGAATACGCCCAAAATATCTATTCTTTCATTAACCATGTCCAGTAGTTTATGCAAAAGGCACATATGTATATGCAGTGCCATCGACGCCATCTTTATCGTCATCATCATCATCATCATCATCATCGTCATCGTCATGACTACAAATGTTCTCATAAAACTTTCTACGTACATACTATATATATGTAGACATATTTGCACGTGCGCACATGCATACACACGCACACATACAAAGCTAAGTTCTTGAAAAAAAAATTGCGCGCTCTTGCTCATATACCCCCTTGAAAAGTGCTGCTCCCCAACAAACTACGAATGTACAGTGCTGCGTATGCGCGTATACAGGCACCCACACAGTTGCGCTCTCTCACACGCATTGCTGGATTTTATAAAGAGTCGAGTCAAGTCGAGTCATTAAACTCTAGAATCCTTACGGCATGGCGACTGTATGCATAGGCATACGAGGAGCTGCGCGAGTATCGTTCAGCGTCGTCGACGTCGTCGTCGCACCTCGCCGTGGCGCGTTGCTATACATAAATCAGTGCGCGCGACGATGAGGATTTCGCTGGAACGGCAATAATACGCCAAAGACTAGGTCAGCGCCAGGTATAGGACAGTCACGGGGCAAGAACAAGAGGCTTAAACTAGCAAGGGCCGCGTGCTACAGTTGTAAGTCCTCGTCGTCAGCGCGTCTTCGTGTCTACTGGTGCGTCTCGACAAGGCGATCGTCAACGCACTCCGTATATATCACCATGTACTATACGTGCGCGCATACTACGAGCCATGTGTTGACGCTTACGAGTTGTTGTTGCGCACCGACGTCCTTTTTTCTTCTCTTCCGCACCGTCTCCTTTTGCCCTTGTGCGGCCGACGGAGCTGTTGTGTGTCTCGTCGCTGCGACGCTTTTCCGTCTGGTCGTGTTGTAGCTTCGTCGCACGCACTCACACACGCATACACAGCAACACGCAGCCGAGTACGGTAAACGTTACACGCGTTTGTTGTTGGAGGCAGACGAGTAAGAGGCGAGTCGTTGGACGAGCCACGCGACTCGTTGTCGTGACGGCCACTCGGCTCGTTAGGATCAAGTGCAAGGAAACTACCCGGCGCTGCCTCAATAATCATCTCTTTCAAACGTTAATTCAACCAACTCGTATATGACAATAGAGAGGCCATGACCATTGAGTGTTTCGAGTCAATGTATTTTGAAATAATCATTGATCTTTCAGAATGTAAGTTAGTGTAAAACGGAGAGAGAAAAAAAGTACATCGCGAAGTGGTGCGCACGTAGTAGAGGTAGGAAAGTCTGAAGCACTTGTAGCTGCGAGCAAGTAGCGTGTCAGCAAATCGAATAAAACTACTTGCGAGCTCGCGCGAGGCAAGCTGCAGCCGGGCGAGGAAGTACGAGTCGTAAAAATACCTTTAGTCGTGTGCGCGCGCGAGCTTACCAAGTCATGCTGCGAACTGCTGCGGGTTTACTTCAGCAAGTGTTTTCTCTCTCTCTCTCTCTCTCTCTCTCTCTTTCTCTTCTTGTTCGCTCCCTTTCCTTGCTTCTACACGACTTGTTTGAATATGTAAATTCAAACTAATACCTTTGACAATATAGCTAGGAGAGAACAAGATACTAGCGCGACTCAAACATAGTACATCACTTGTAAAACAACTGTTGGAACAATTATCCCGCAATACTGTTTCATTCAATAAAATGATTTAATTTTATCGACTCGATAATTTTCATGTTTTATGATTGCTTTTTCCAACGTATTATATGAATAAACAGTCAAGAAAAAGTGGCTTCGTCGAGATACACGTAGCCATTCTCTATAAAATGAAAGTGTGTCGAAGCCAGGATATTACGTTCATCGCGGCTGATTAATTTTTAATGTTCGATTAATTATTAGGAAAAAAATTTTTTGTCGAGTAGATACATATTGACGCAAGAAAAGCTCATCATGTTCAAAACACTAGGATTGAAAGAAATTAGCTCCGATAAAAAGGCAAAAGCAGGTTCCTTATAGCGTACACGCGCAATTTACGCGCATGTGCACACACGGCACAGATGCAAATACGAGGAAAATGAAAGCTCCGAGCAAAAAGAACGTGAAAAACAGCAACTCTGCGGCATCGAGAAGAGGGAGCTTGCAGCGAGAGCAAAGGAAAAGACAGCAACACTCGAGTCCGGAAGTAAGAATACGCAGCGCAGGCCCGAGATAGTGTCTGCCTGGTTTGATACTAAGTCAGGCATCGCATTAGTTAATAAAACGTCGCCGCTCTGCGGAGATATGTGCGCGGCTTTAGCTGGTCAATGCAGCGTGACGCGCTGCACTTCAACGAGAAAAGCTCTCGGACTCTCACACGACCCTATCCCTATCCTCTCTCTTGTCTTACCTTTTTTTTCTATGCCACACCACTCGGACACTGTACGCTAGTGTAAGCCTATCCTGCCTGCAAGTATGCAAGTATACATACACCCACACATACACACTTAATCTATTTTTATTTTTAGTACAGAGAGAAGGCGAGCTTTTGCGCGCGATCCTATAGGTGCACACGCTAGAAGAGCCTCGCGATAGCTGCAGATTCCGCGGAGGATTTCGCTCCTTTTATCTTCTCGTGCTTCGTGTACACGCACGCGTCCGTGTGTGTTTCTATGCATGTTTCTGTGAGAGAGTGAGAGCTTGTGTATATATACGCGCGTTGCTTATGTGAGCGCACGCGACTGAAAAACTCTCGAGGGCATCGCTCAATGATGACGACGATGATCATGATGATGATGGCGACGAGGGACGCGTATTATAGAGCAAGAGAAAAATTTCAAGCTGAAATTTTTTTCTATCAACTCTCCCTCTCGTATGTCCATGTGTGTGAATTTTTTTAATTAATCACGTACTCGATTGACGCATTTTAAGTATATATTTTTATTCATAATATCATTCTTTTTATTTACATGCAACTTTTTTTTAAATTTTTTCGCAAAGCCAAAATTCAATATAAAAAAATCGCGAATGAATTAATTTAATTATTTTATCATTTATGTTTCTGCTTATATAACTTAATCCACAATAAGTCATCGAAACTAATGATATTTGAAAAAAAGAAGACGATTTCCACCTTTGGTATTTATAAATAATTTTTCATATTTAAATTCAAGCATTTGAAATAAATCTTCATTAAATGAATTCATTATTTTCTTCACTGAGTTTCACAGAATATGCGGAAGTAACCCTCAAACTTTTCAGAATTTTCATTATTTGATCGTGAAAAAAGTTTATACAAAAATTTTATAGATGTTGGTTGCATTATTGTTTAATGAAATAGTAAACAATTTCTTTTTTTTAATTAAAATGAACAAATTCTAAAAAGAATGAAAACATTTAATACAATTTTCTGTAAAGTTTAAAGAAAGCTTAACGCGCGTACATAGACTTTTTTGAAGTGATACATGTTAATGTTAAAATATGAGTGAATTGAAAATAGAAAAAGATAAAAATATTGAATTAATTCATTTTGTAAATTTAAACCTGTAAATGTGTAAATATTTGTTATGATTTCAGTACCCAACATTGGCAAAGTAATTATTTCTCAACGCTGCTTTGTTATTATAAGGTTAGTTTTTTTATTCAGTAGTCGTTTGAACATTGTTCGATTTTTTAATGTGTACGATTAAATTAAAAATAATCACCCTTGAAAAATGCAAATAACTATCCAGAAATACTTATGGTTAATTCTGTTGCCAAATAAGATTTTTTAAAACTGTAAATTTCATTCATTCGAGACAATTTCGGCCAAAATGATTTTCCTTTATTATCGCCAGCTCACGCTGTATAGTATATCTGCTAAAACTTAAGGCACGAGCGCAGAGCAGCGGCAGCAGGAGAAGCAGTGTCGTCGGCCTTGAGGGCGCACGCCTGTGCGTGTGGGTGTATGCTCGTATGCTGCACGAGGTCGACGACCGGCCAGGGGTGGCTTCACTTCCTCGCGCCATCGCATATCACTTAATCCACGCACTGTGTGTGCCGCACACATCATCATCACCATCATCATCATCATTCAACATTGTCGTTTTGCAAAGAATAGTCAAGTTAGACTCGTGTGTTTCTTAATTTATACGTATTTACACATATGTATGTACGTTTGGTCGAGCGTCAGTCATTCGTTGCAGTCATCGGGCGAATTTCACTTTCTCGACGTTCGCATTTTTTTTATTCGCTCGCGCGCGCATATATGTGTAGGCCGGATGTGCGAGTGTAGGCGTGCGCGAGCGTACGTATGTACACGAGCTTTTCCACTTGAAGCTTGCGCTTGTATGCACGGGGTATATACTTGAGCTTCACAATACTGAGTTGCAGTAGTTTGCCTGTACTCGAGCGAATGAGAGAAAGAGAAGGCATACATATGCATTTGCAGGCAAACGCTGGGATACTGCTACTGCACATAGGCAAGTATAAGTGCCCTATGAGATTGGCATAGTGTTCGAGCTTATGTATATGGTGCATCAGTGTTACTTATGTGTACACGTAAGCTCCTGGCTCCTTGCGCACATACGGGGGCACACATGCTATTTTAATTTTTCTCTTATGATTTCTTGCTTTTAGTCCTTATTCTTTTATAATTGCTGCTTGGAAAAAGTGAAAGTTTCCTAATCTCCTGCTATGTTGATTGATAAACGATTTTTGCCATAATTCCGTCGGAATAATTCTTTTAGCGGGATAATTTATTTTGAAAAAATAAATTACTCTTGTAAAAAGTGGTAAAGCTTTTAGTAATTAAAAATAATCAGTCATTTAACGCGAAAGCAAATAATTTTCAAAATATTACTATCGCTGAATTCCCAAGCAGTTCGTAATCTATTGAATTGTCGTTAAATTCTCCCCAAAACTCTCACTTTTATTCTCCATCAATTTGATTATAGAACTTTGAGATTGGTTGTAAACTAAAAGAAAAATATCTCGTGAATTGGTGAGTGTAAAAAAACTGCAGTGACATAGTAGAAGTACAAGAGGCAAAACTCAAAACAACAGTAGTAGCACCAGCTATCACACGTAGAATACGTACATTTGAGAGATTTAGAGAATGAGAGAGATAAAGATGGAAAAAGAAGATGAAAGTCGATGTGTGCGTAAACGCCAGAAGAGAGCAAGGTACCGTACACACGCGCGCGAGTATCCGATCCTTTGACTCCCTGTATGTGCGTATATATCCACAGTCCACACGCGCACACACTCACTCACTCATTCTTATAGACGCACAGTGCACGTACGTTAGATACAAACACTAAGGGCACAAAAAAGGGTATATAATGCAAAGAGAGGGAGGGAGAGAGAGAAAGAAGTTGAAGGAGTAAAAAGAGAACCTACACAGAGTCACGCACATACACAGATAGAGGCAGAGAAAGATACATTTACAGAGTTCTGATCTATCCCCGTGACTGACTAAGCGCAAGCGATTGAAGCCGGCCGTGTTGTATGCATACGTACGCCTGACTGATATACAAAAGAGAATATGTGGGAGAGAGAGAGAGCACAGATTTATCGCGTCTTGTTGGCGTATAACTAGCTCATAGTTGTATCGGTGAAAAAGCGAAGAAAAAATCTGCACCGCTCGAGGACGCCCCTTTACTAGCCGAGAGTGAGGGAGAAAATCTCTCTGGTATTTTTTATATAGTACGCACATACACACATAATTAACCATGTATGTGTATCCATGGGCTTCGACGCTCCAACACAGACGTTTTCCTTTGACGTTTGAAATATCAATATAATTAATACCTCGATGAGAATACGATGATTATACGGAGGCATTTGTCGCTTCTGTCCAGCCTGCAGTATAGCGTTCTAAGCTTGATTAATTGAAGTAGACTCGTGGGAAATTTCAATTTTTATTATTTTGACAAGAGGTTTAGTAGATTCATACAGGCGAAAAGAATAAGCACCGAATTCTTAGATAATTTGGAAAAAAACTTTTTTTCGTTCATAAGAAAATGACTTTGAGAGAAGGACGTGGGGAGAGGAAGAGGGAAAGAACAATAGAAAACTGTAGCACATGATCATAGCAAAGGTGGAAAGTAAATGTATCGCAGCACCCAAATGGTACGCAATAACAGTATGAGGGGAGGGAAGCTGGAAACTGCGGGTATTAAAAGTATATATAAATATACTTGCATACTTATAGGTTTATATGTGAGCGGTGAACTGGCCACGCGGCCACGACTACGGGGAGGTTGGAGGTTGAGTCGGCGCTTGGTCCAGTAGTGGCGGCCTGAGCTCATCAGTATTTAGCGCAAAAGAGAAGAAGAGGACGACGACGGAGCCGCTTGGTGGAATATAGAATTTTTCTCCTGAGCGGACGCTGTAGATCCTCGGCTCCTTTTACTCGCAGCTATGCTCGGCCCCATCCCCCAATCGATCGTCACCGCCGTTTTTTCTCTCTCTCTCTTGCTCTCTTTCGTTGCCCAGGTTCTATACCTCTGGTCTCCTCCTTCTCCTCCCATGGCCTCGCTCGCTGAAACGAATAAGAAAAAGAAAATGTAGCTCGAGTGTCGTCATACGCCCCCATCCTCTTACCCGAGCACGCTGCTCTAGCTGTAGCATCGGCAGTGGCAGCTCATGGGGAAAAGATCTGCGGTTGACGGTTTATTTTGCGCGCCGAGGAAAATGCCGCTGCCGCCACCGCCGCGGGTATGAGAGAAAAGCGAACGAACGAGAGTGGGCTAGCGAGCGAGCAGGGGAAAATTGCAAATATCGGCGTTCGATTAAAAATTCTCCAAGAACCACGAGCAGAAGTGTGGCGTGGAATGGGCTGGACGAAGAAAAGATTATGCAGAGAGAGAGAGAGAGAGAGAGAGAGAGAGAGAGAGAGAGAGAGAGAGAGAGAGAGAGAGAGAAAACGGAGTATAGCGACAACGGAGAGAGCTGGCACAGGGGCAGCTGAGAGGGAGAGGGTTCGTGACCCTTTGGCAAGTAATAATTGCGCGCAATTACCGGAGCCGCCCCGGCTTCAGCGACATCTACGACGACCAGCGAATGAACGCCTAGAGGGTGAGGAGCAAAATAAAAAGATATAAACTACTCTCATCCCAACTCTGCTTTACTTTCTCTCTCTTTCTCTCGCGCGCTTCTACTGTTGTATGTGTATTGGTAAATCAGGCGATCTATGTGTGCGCGTGTGCTCAAAACTGCTCGTACTCTCGGAATATGCAGAAAATATAAGAAAAATCAACGCGGCTAGATTTTCATTGAATTCGTTTGATGCTAAATACTGTCGCACGTATTTTATGACTTAAAAATGTACCGCTCTTATACCCGTCCCATGCGAGCCGCGAGCTTGCGAGATTATCGAGCAGCTACGTATCATAGAGTACTTTTTTTTTAAATAATCAATCAATGTACTTGCTAAATGCTGCACCTTCCATTCTTTATGCGTAATTATCAAGTTTCACCTTATCGTGAAATACGTGTTTTTTGTTGTTGGCGGCGCGTGAACTGTACGGAAGGCGCTGGTAGGTGAGCATCGATTGCAATTATAAAGATGCAGTTTGCTTCTAACGCGCACAACTTGCTACAAATTTACGCTAATTGCTATCGAACTCACTGCATATCAGAGTGGCACTTATTTCCCAAGTTGCTTAAAATTCTTCTTCTTTGTTTTTTATCGATAATTTATAGTGAAAAATCATGACCCAACCCATCAAAGATCCCAAAAGATTATAAGTGGTGCCAGTGGTCGATAAGGTCATTCACATAACTCAATTAAATCTTCAAAAAGGTCTGAAAAAATACACACTTATTCTTTGAATTATTAAAAAATCGTTTTGTTCCTGGTTTTTTATTAAAGTCTTTTGTAATCGAAGTAAAAAATTGTTCAGATTAAAAACTTTTTTTTTGCAATTTCGAATTTTTCGAAAATATTTTTTGTGTGGCGTAGTTTTCATAATAAACTAATGATAAAAATCAAAGCTGCAGAATTCTAAGCACTTTGAGTAGTAACAATTGGTTTCAACAGATGTTTTTATATCGCTGATTGACAAATGTTGTTTTTACTCCTTTATCATTGAATATATTGCGTATCATAAAGCCTACAAATGAATTACAAATTTGTTTGACAATTGTGCATACGTCGAACCAAAAGCTGGCTTATGTGCCATTGTCGCATTATTTAGTAGTGAACCTTCCTCAAATGATGGTTAAGAGTCGAGCGCGCCCTATCTCGTTTTTCTCTTTACATGTGCAACTAAGGGCTACGAGCCTTGTACGTATTTATGTGCGTTGTGTGTGTGCCATTGCGCAATAGTGCATTTCCCACTCGATCAGCCCTTACACGCGTTACTGCACTTCAAAAAGCGAAAAAACTACAAAAGCCGGTGAAAAGAGGCAACGAAAGAGAGGGGAGTGAGGGAGGAGAAAAGAGGGACAGTAGTCTTTCTTTCTCTCTCCCTGCGAGCGATAAACATATGAGCAAAAAGGCCCACTCAAACTACGAACTGCCGTGTAGTTGTGTAAGTACATTTATTCAGGCATTTTCATCGTGGCTGAAGGAACAGCCAAGTGTTTGTAACCGCTCAGAAGCTCGCACACTAGCGAGTCACATTCACTGCTCTTGAACGCATATAGTAGCTAGTCAGTACAATTACACGGCTCGTGGCTGCTTTTCAGCCTATATGGAGTTCCACCCTTCGCACAAGTTTTCCTCCTCATCCTCCTACTCCTGCTGCAGTGGTGTAGAGTATACGAGCCGATGATGACGGCCCGACGACGACGATGATCGAAGCTCGCATCATTGGATGCCCATAATGACGATGGCCGACGAACTGCACTGTGCACTGCAACGCGAACCGCTGCGCCTGCGGTTAAGCAACATTGCCACGCGTCACCTATAAGATGGCTGTATAATTACGGCGTATCCTTACGTCCAGGCTAAAATTATCTTTACTTTATATAAACCTTGACCCATGAGAACAGCCAAATTCACTTTGTTGTATTCTATGCAAAACTAAAAACTTATTTTCATTACATTCATAGAAATTAACTATCTATTTAACTACAATGTTCTTAAAAAGTAGACTCCAGTAATTAAAGTTTATCCAAAACGTAGATAAAATTTTTCTGATTGTTGTAGTTGAAAAATGAAAGAAGTAATTAATTATGAAAATATTTCTCCGGGTCTTGACTTTCATGACGAAGAGGCGCAGCGCGATTTTGTTAAAAAAGCCCAGCTAATAATCGGTGAAAAATCATAGACCGAAAAAATCTGCAACAATATTCATACAATATACAAAACGTTTTCAGAAAATTATACTCGATGGGGCGTTTGATTTATTTAAAAAAATCTTGAGGGATCTCTCATGAAATGTGTAAAAATAAGATATATCCTTGTAAATGGATAAGGACACAATGCATCCAATGGTCTGTTTATTTATGTCATTTACATTTTAATATCTCGATAGATTTTACCTCAAAGTTAAGCATTTTTTAATATTGACTTTATGGGATGGCCAATGATAAATGAGTATTCATTATAGAGCGTTTATAATCAAACAATAATTTTTGACGATATCGTGATATAAAATATCTGTCGAAAAAGCCTACGCCCATCCATCTCGAGCCGATACTAGTGATCGGTGCGGCAGTTTTACCAAGTTCATGAACGAACTCAGTGATTAGACTGATTTCAGTCTGATTTGAGTGTTTACGTTTTAAAAAATTCTACTAACTAGAGGTTTATGGATTCTCTGTAATTGCTTCAGATAGTATTTTTAAAAAAGTGGTTCAAACACGATAGCACCAGATAATTTTTAAAAAAAACACCTATAGACATTGCGAAGTTGATTAAGTTTGGGTCTGAAACAGTTTCATTGGTCAGTACTTCGGTTCTCTTGGAGTTATGACTTTGTAGTTATACATGTCGACGCTCTTAACAAAAGTAGTACTTCTACGTTACATAGAATTTTTCTTTTTGTATAGAAATCTGCTACTGTTAGTAAATTTTTTTTGTTATCGAACGAATCTGATAACAGCGTTGAAAAATAAATACAAAAATTTAAAAAGAAAAAATTGAATTATACATATAATATACGATGTTTTCGATGTTGTCATAAATTAGAACATGTATGCTAAAAAATGTACTTTCTATTGAAGGCCAAGAAAAACTGTACGTGAAGCCAAATTTGAAGGCCTACTACTACGCGAAAGCGTGTCTTCAAGTTCGCCTCGGGCTTTACATTTCACCCCTCGATCTTAAAAGTATTATTACGCGGGATGATACTACAATTCTTCGTCGCTGTGTCGTTTACTCCTTTTATTTTTTTATATATAATGGAAGCTTTTTAAATGGTGTACAGTGTAAAGAGTGTTTTTTATAATGTCCTGGGCCTAGCTAACACGCACGCGTGATCGCTTTTACGTGGTTTACACCGCTTGAATTATGCAAATTGCGCGCGCGTTGCCCCGTGCGCAGCAGACTCGACGCTACAGCACACAAGGTAGCCCACTGAGCTGACCAGGTGTGCACCTATATATATGGGTGCACCTATATATATGAGGTAGTTAAAAAATTCTACGCGTTATTTGCTTCCCCAAATAAAAAAACAGAACAATCAGTGTAGTTTGGCTTTCTCAAACATTTTTTTGACAACATCCACTTTAAAAATTGACCCTCACTAGAAAAGAGTGATAAGTGTTTCACTTTCTTTGCGCACCTCTAATATCATCGTTGCACTAAAAAAAGTTTCGCGTTATAAGCAGCAAGCTGCATTACATACAAGCAAAATTACGTGTTCCCCGAGCGTTGTGATTTATGCGGGTCCCTGTGTAAGAGCGACAAAAATATGTGTGCGCTTTTTGTGAACCTGTAATAGGCAAGCACTCGCGATCTTTGTGCGCATTTCGTGCAATGTGTGTGCTTTATAAATCACGTGACCAATTGCCTGGGCTTTATCGGTGCTGTTGCTCTTATTAGCTGGCCTCGTGTGTTAAGCAATGCACTCGTTAGAAAAATAGGGGGCTCTAGTAAATATTGCGAGACGAATTCGCTACGACCGAGAGATTTTTTAATCGCGTGCGCAAAACCAACTTTGGTCTTTCGACTACTCCATGGCGCGCGAAGCAGACCGAAACTAGATCTACTATGCCGCCGCCATGTGCTTGATTTCGACTAAGCACATTAGCTTACATGAGATCTTGCTGCGCGTCAGCAATCTTAATTTTGCCAAATGAATTACGTCCTAATTAAGCAACGACTAAGGCCAGTCGTGCTGCCGTCGCTAATCGACTTATCTATTTCATTATACGCACCTTTTCGCTACAATATTTTGACTCGTATATACGAGCCTAAATTATGCCAACTGCATTCGTTTCCTTGGAGCTCGAAAACGTCTCAATTTCACACCGAGGTGCAAGATTCAGCTGATTTCCCACATTTTGATAAAGCAATCGTAGCCATGCTCGCCGAGATATTTTCGCACGGCATATTTTTCTCTTTTGAGTCACAACTATTTGCCTGCAGAAGTGCTGCTAATTGGTATAGTGGATTTCTATTTATGCGATGTCTTGCTCGTGATTATGAAAAGTACACGTGCAAATGGCATATCATAGTTCGTTCTAGCCTCGACCGAATCAATTGGTGCAAATCAACGTTTTTCACGAGGCGTATCCAAACGACTGACGTCTAATTATTGAATTTGTGCGCGTTGGTAGACTTTAGAGTTATTATTGAATAGAAAAAGATCAATTGAAAAATGTCAAATGAAACACTCGATGCTTTTATTGAGCGTGCTTTGAATCGTTACATCATTAGGTACGCGCAAGATCATTAAAGTTGTTACAAAGATAGCTACATTAGGAGGAGTCTCGATCGGCTCGGTTACAATAAAGTGACAGAAGAGCGAAATAATCTCTTATTATACATCAGCCCATTAGGTGAAGAAATGTGATTGAGTTTTCTACTCGAATCGCTTCACCCTCGGCAAGTTTAGCCATATCTGGTTTCAATAATTCCAACAGTTATCTTTGCAACTAATCTTTCAGCATGTGTGTAGCCTCTATGAGTGTCCAAAGCTTGACTAGACCGATCGATGATAATTCAGAACCAAAGTACACGATTACATTAGTGCATCGAATTATTGTTTCGAAATATGCGTACGACTGGCCAAGCTATTTCGACGGCTATTACACCACCGTCGCATTAGCTACAATGAATAATAAACATGCACCAAGTTGCTTTTGGAACTTTACTGATTTAATTTTTTTTATTTTTTAGACGTAGATTTGAATACTCAAAGTTACTTGCGTTATAAAAATTTAATATTTTGGTTTAATTTCATTTTCAATGTAGGTTCAGCAATTTTTATAGCTTTACATTATCTCACTATCGTACAGCGTAAAATGTAGAATATAAACAAACGTCAGAGAAATAAAATTTTTTCCAAGAAAGAATGATATTTGCAACATAAAATAATTTCTTTTTCAGTTCAGGGTTTTTAGAAATGCTTGAAGCAGCGGGCATAGGTAATCAGTATTGTTGAAAGCAAAAAATATAGTTAGTATAGTACAAAATGTCTTGCTGCTGCATACACTCGAGCGCGCATATAATTTACGTTAATTATCTTCGCATTGCACAAGATTGTTTATAAAGCATATAACTTCTACGCGATCAATCTTCTAAAGAATTAAAACTGTTATTAGCATCAAACGTATTGGAATTTCGAAAGTTCATCAAACACGTAGAAGAGAGGTTGAGAGGTAGAGAGAAGGAGTGTGCGAGCGACGTAGAATATCAGAACTGCGCGTGAAAAGCCTCGTAGAAGAATATATATGAAAGAAGCGGTGGATCGTCGAAAAATTAAGGCCATCAGTTTGGGCCGATCGCGCATTCCATTGTGCATGTGTTTCGAGCGGCGCTATATTTTCTGCCATGCTGCGCTATTAATCGATTGATCGATTCTCCTGTTGCTGCTGCTGCTGCGAAAGAGCAAAGGTGTGCTCGCGGCTCGGGCGCAGTCAAGGTTGCTGCAACTAACATTGCGCTCGCGCTGGGAAAGATATTCACGCCAGATATAAAGGCTACATAATACCATGTACTTATACCTCTGTTGGACTTGGTTTGCATCTGTTATCCTGGCACTTTTGTGCATTATATCCCTATACCTTTATACCCGCTGCTTATGTATACTTATATATTTTATACACGCTCCTTTTCTATTTCGTGATCTTTCTGTATATCCTCGCGATCTTTATACATGCACCACTAGGTCATGGTTTCATATTCTTTTTTAATGTTTCTCTCACGAGACTCTGAAATGAGCATGATTGATAGATTGATTTAATAGCTGTAAATTGTGCTGAAAATGTCATTGTTTTTTAGGCTTTTTATTACATTACCATTTGAGAGCTATTATTTATAAGAAAAATGCCTAAGTACGGCTCAATACAACCTTAGAAATGTTATCAAACAAATTGCAAATCTCACTAAAATTTATTTATTTTTGTAATATAAAATAACCTGGTCCCAAAAAGATTGTGCAATTGATTTTAAAATTTAAAAATAAAATCATTAATTTAAACATTTTTCGTTCACTCTTAGGTAATTTCACGACTCACGACAAAGTTTCAGAAAACTGCCCATGCAAAACTACTCATGATTTTTTAAAGAAAGGTTCGAGTAGCCAGTGTTTCAATTCTTTATGGTGGTTTTATATTAAATATAACTATGTTTTTTGAAGAAGTTAAAAATAAAGTAAAAGCAAAATTGAAAATAAAGTAAATAAAGGTAGAATGAACACTCAGATAGCGCGTTAATTCCGGTCTTCATATTTGAACAATGATTTTTTGGTGATTTCTACCATTGTAATTTATGAATATATGTGTAGTCCAGAGGATTTGAATACGAGCACGAACAAGAGTTATACAGATGCTACATCTCAACGGAATGACACGTTTCTCTCGTTTTGTGTAAAGGTAAACAAACCTCGAGCTCCAATGATCAAAACAAAAAATAATAATATAGGGTTTAATAATTATCAAAGATTTATTTATTGGTTTTCGAAAATATCTTTTGTTGAAAATATTATCAGCTATTAAATTGTATTTCTGCATTGCTTTTCTTTACTTTGATTCTATAGTTAATTCTCTTTTTTCTTGTATTTATTTTTCAAAATGCATGCAAAAGTTAAATTATGTATAAAAGAGCAATCAAGATACATTGCGTCACTAGTAATTCGATTCTATACTTGTGCAATTATAGAAAACTATTTTTTAATATTCTCGCTGCTATTTTTCAATCTAAAATGCGTTATTACGCAGATATCAGACGATGGGAATTATAGATTTTACTGAAGTTCTTTGTAAGTCTTATTCTCAATTATCTCGAGTTAATTTCGTGAAATATATATCACAATAGAAAAAAGTTTGTAATTCGTGATTGATGCGTCGTTACATACGCGATGTATGGTCGAAACCCTCGAGGGAAATTATTAGCGTAACGATTCAGCAAAAGAAAGTTTATATGTAAAAAAAAAAAATAGTTAACGAAGCTATTTTGGCCAATTAGCAAGTTCGATGATAATAATATTTCTTACCTGCACCAAATTACGTATTATACACACGAATTATGCTGGTATAGAAAGGCATATTGTTAGCTGCAACTTGGTCATTCATATAGTTAGCAATTGATCAATTTTGACAGATCATTATGGTCTCAGTGTCTCTTTGGATTTTTAAACCCAACAATCATATTCAATAATACTAATTATGTTAAAAGATAAATTTCTGTCGAAATCACTGCAAGGATTTTCAGCTATCGTACACTTTTGTCGTTCGATCACGTCCAGATACATTGCTCTTCTTCCAACGAGACTATCAAACTTGGTAGTCGTCATCTTCATCGTAATGATTGCAACCAAAGAGAGTCAGACTCTGCTCACTGTGCACTTGGTCGTTTTATATATTTTCAGCTCGAGTATTACTTACGTTGTGTATGTGCGTTTGTGTATGTGTAAATAAGTGTAAGCATATAATGTAGTTGTGTGAGTGTAGTGGGCTGCAGGTCACTCACCGAATATGACTCGTGAACATGTATGTATGTAGATACGCAAAAGGGGAGCCCTTCATATATGAGCATACCCTTTTTTCTTTTCTCTCTATATATTGCGGCTTCTTGCGTATACATACTGAGTCTCATCGTGGTCTCGTTACTGTTTTTTTTTCATTTTACTTTACTCCATTCATATCGCATCAAAAGTACTGGCCAATCTTTCAATACATTTATACATGCTTGCTTGACTTGATTTTAATGGAATTTACCATGTAAAAGCTAGTCCATCGTAGAGAAGGGTTCACATGAGCTTGGTAGATTTTAACTTCATCGAGCACGTGCTATGTGTGTTTAGGTATGACATCAATTGATTGTGGTTGTGCAAGTATAAAATCAGACTCAATGCAAGATCAGCTCTGATGAATGCTATAGTGAAATATTAGCGATAATTTTAAGTTTTATCCTGTCTCAGAGATAAATGCAAACAAGATGACGAGTACAGAAAGCAGACACTTTTTGAGGGTAAAAATGTAAGGGAAGCATTGACAACACTGAAAAAAAATCTTGTAGATAATTCCAACGAAAGTGGACAGCTGGACCAGAAAAAAATAGTTTGCTGCAACGAAAAATTTAGCAAAATTTAGCATTGAAATATAGCCCAATAATTTTGACGTCTGGGAATTGCTTCTCAGATTTTTCAGTGTAGGCGCGCAAAGTAAATATCTTCCATTATATGACCTTTCTTTAAAAGATTCTTCTGTAAAAAATTCTTTGATATAATTCTAATTGCTTTTTAAGAAAATATTCGTACCTATAAATAACATTTATAGGTACGAGGAATAAATTCCTCGTGTAATTAGTCGCGAATGTACGCCGTTGAGTTTAATTACTTAAGGCACGTTGGAGAAGTTTGATTGGGACCTTTTTACCGACTCGAATGAGTCTTGCGCCTGCTGCATGAGTTTTTCCGCAATCAGCTTATTATACGATACTCGCGAGCTGTGCGCGTCAATTATTCGCCGAAATTATTGTGCGAGCCTTAAAAGATGCGAGCCTTTTCGAGGAAGCTTTCGTGCAGTACCAGTACATCCAATGTGTTAATTGGGCCTCTCCAGTATACTAAGTAGGTTTTTGTATTTTCCGACCAATCTGCAGTTTTTATACAAGCACTGTAGCGTGGCGTGACGTGTACTCTAACAAATCTCATTTTTATGCGTCATTTTATATAGAGAAGCTCGTGTGCCGACCCTTCAGGAGTTCAGATACGAAAATTCAAGATTGTATGCGTCGATTACGCACTTCCGCTGAAATTTATTTATCTCGCGAGCGTACACGATTGAAATAGGATGCAAGATACACGTGAAAAAAAAGTTATACTGCATCGTCCCAAAACATTCCAGGACGCGTCATGTCTGTTGTGTCTGCCTCGAATCGAGTGCGTGCGTATAAGAAACGAAGCTCAAGAAGTCGTTCACTTCCGAAATCGCTCGGTGACTTGGCTATAATTCGACGTCGCGTTGCGTCGTGCGCGTCACAATAACAGCAAACAATAAATATATTGTACGATGTGGTAATGGTTGGAGCGCGCAGTCTCCTCGTCAAAACATTCGATAACATCGGATATTCTCTCTTTCTCTCTCTTTCTTTCTTTCTTCTCTCTTTTTCTCTCTCGCTTGGTATTCTCGCTCCGGAAGAGAATATAAAACAATAAAAATGCAAGTATAAACACGAACGAGAGCGAATGAATGCACCGAATCCGGTTGTTGTATTTATAATAACAATCAGGTGATACGAGTACTCTTAGAGATTCTTTTTTTTTGCCAGCGCACGTAGTAAACGCATACACACGCACACACTCGTATATACAATCGCGTATACTGGTATGTGTTTGTGGATGTTTGCGTGCGCGTCTCTCTGTGAGCAGGCCCGGCTATATTTAACGACAAAAGTGTACCGCGTCAATGACCTTATACATGCGCTCTCGTGCATAAGTGTATACGTATGTGTTTGTCTGTATGTACGCGTATATATGTACTACGTACTTATATCATGGGCTGCAGCGTACTTGGCCCTAAAAGTGAAAAAAAAATGCCTCTTGTCATAATGTTATACACGTGTATTGTCATTTCGATGCTTTGAATTATCAAGAAAACAGCCAGCCTGTGAGCTCAAATTCAAAGAGCATCGTATGATGAGACTCGATGAACTTCAATTTAATGTACTAATCTGATACTTTTTTATTATATATTAAATGTATTGGCCATACGAGAACAGATAATTTTGAAATACAATTGCAAAGACTTGGATAAATTAATTGAAGAAAAAACTTTTTTAATATCAAGCCGAAATATATTTTTATGCTGGCTTGGTATCTTATGCAGTGGTTAGTTCATAAAAGAGCGTTGGCACGACTTAAATTACGATTTAGCTAGGCAGCGCAGCGGGTCGAGGTTTTGTAAAACATAAAATGCGGGCATAAGGTGCGAGCCAAGTTGATAAGAAGCGTCTCGAGTCGTGGCTCCAACATACTATATGTTATATAAATGGGCGCGCGAGACGATACTCTTGTTCCGAGCTCGCATATTCGAAAAAGTATAACTCGAAGCCGAGCTGAAGGCAAGCACCTGGCCTAGCGTTCCTTGACCCACGCGATATAGTCTACGAGCTCGGCGCGGCGCGTCGAGTGCAAAAATTCATATATGTGCGAGCGACTAATTGCGCGCAAGCTGCGCCGCGCGCGTTGGGAAAAACAATTTTTCTCCGGGACTTGTGTGTAAATTTTTTTTTTTCGTTCCTATACACATGCGCGCGTATATATGCAGGCGCTGTATGTTTAGCGAACTCGGCGTGCACTGCTCGCGCACACGCGTTACGTGCGCTGCACATGTTTGCCGTACGTGCAGTCTATGCTACTTTATAAGCCAACGCACTTCTTATTAAAGTGCAAAAAGGATCGGCTGCGCGATAAATAGATAGCACGGGCTCCTATGTATTTTTGTATTCCATTGTGATTTGACGAGAACTGTTACAATAACGAGAGAATCTCGCTTCTTTAATGAAGATAATTCATCGCCAGCGTTATTAGCTGCTGTTGCTGCTCGGGCTTCGTAATTCACCTATTTGTATATTTATACACTTTAATCATATGTCTAATGTATCGTTCAGAGGCTTTGTTCAGGCAATATTTCTAACTTTATGTGAATCTTTAAACTGTCGCAATTATTAGTTAGTGATATAATTTTTTTAAGATCACTTGTTAGTCGAAGAGAAATAAAGGGCCAAAAAAATCAAATGTACCTGCATTTCTTTCAATATAATTATTTCACGTTAGTAGTTTATTATGTAGTCTGATAATAGGGTATTTGCATGAAAAAAAAATCATTGAAATAATTACGGTATAGTAAAATATACGTATCAAAGAATGTGGGAGTAAAAAAATACAATTTTGAACAGTCAGGTAATTTTAAATACGAGAATAAAAATCAAAAAAATTTGAAAATTATTTTGAACTTCACAAACGAATTTGATTGGTCTGCATAACCGTGACGTCATACTTATAACGTAAGTCGGCTGCTGCATGTAATGTATACGAGATAGTATTAAAATTATTATATATGCGTCTACTGATGAGATATGACGTCACGGTCCGCTCGCAGAGCTTCGGGCGCTTTCGGCGCGTTTTCGGCCGTTTGAAAAGTTGTCTTTTTTGAAACGATAAATTTTTAAGTAAAAATGAAATCAAAAATTAAAAAAAAAAAAAAATTCATTGATAATTCATATATGTCAATTCCAAAAATATTACTTTTTTTCATGCAAGTACCCTATTTTTTGGGAATTTATTATTTTGGGTCAATTTTTTGGTGACTAGTAGAATTCATATTGTGCGACTGTAAAATTGTAATTTCAATAATATCTGTCATACAAAGAATTCTCAATGTAAATCTTACACCACTCATACGTATAAATCTACTGAAAAACTTCAGTTTTCTGATAATTAATGAAAAATATGAAAAAAAAAAATGACGCTCAGTACTTGAATCACGTGACTCTTTATTAATAACTGTAAACAGTGCTAACTACCTGTAGAAGAGCAAAAATAGTTAAATTTTCATTCACACATGCGAGTGCCTTAGCTGGTTCGGCTGGCGAAAATGTACCGTTGGTTCAGGAGCGATTACATGGCTCAGTTGTGTGCAGACGCGTATATGTTCGTCATGCGCTCTAATAGCATCGTAGCAGCTTGCAGGTTTTATTTGTGTATATGTGAGCAAGTGTATGTTTGGCTGTTGCTCTTTCTAAATTGCGTGTCTTTTCGCGAGCGTGAAATCACGCCAAGCTACTTCCGGCCGTGAACGAGGATGCGCGCAGGGAACTGCGTTCACATAACTCGCGCTGTATTATACTAGCTCTAGTACACTGGCATTTTTTTCGTTTTTTATTCTAGCCGAAGCGAGCTGATAGCTGATCGAGTTCGTTGGCCTATTTTATCAGTTTTTCATGAATATACAATTAATTGTGCATGTATACGCATTTTCGTACATTAGCAGCGACTTTATACAAAATTGTATTATTCTTACATCCCAGTATAGTTTTTATTTCTGCCTCATGCTAGAAACAATACGATATAAATGGATCATTCCATTCGTCGACATTTTCTGTTTTCATCGATAAAAATGAGAAATTTTATAATGCCCGATTGTATTATTCTTAATTTCTAAAATATTTTTCGAATTTGTTTTTCTCTCCCTTTGCGTTTTTTATAATTCCAAAATTTTGAATTTTATTTAAGATATAGTAGATTCCATAAGCATTTTTTGTATATTCGGCGTATAAAAATTATTCTTCTTTTACGTTTTCTGACAAATCATATTTTTTATTCACCTATCGTAATATTCTGAGCAAAATGTTGAAGCTACTGTGATCAGAGGTGGTGTACACTTTTTTAGAATATCAATGGTTAGTCTCGCAACTTTGGGCAAGACGATCATAATCGTTCTTAATGAGTAGTATTTTGATAGAAATTCAGGCAAATAATGTAAAATAATAGTATATTACTGCCCTAGGCCGCCTGGAAAGGACAAGTAAAATCTATCCAAAAATTGAATGAATTTTTTTTCGATTTAAGTTACTTTTTTCCATTTAAGAGTTTTAATCTAGAGAGAAAGGGGCAGTGGAAGAGCTTGAGAGAGAGAGAGAGAGAGAAGGGAAAAATTAATAATAACGGTAATGGTGTTTTTTATCTCTTAAAATGGTTTTGGACGCGATAGTATATCAGTGGTGCTTACGACACCGGCATACGAAATACAGTATAAGTTACAGCAGCAAAAGCAGCGGCAGCAGTAGCACCGGCAACGGGCGGTGGACAGTATATATATGCGGTGAAACGTCATCAATCAATTAGGCAAATTTTCATTTCCTCTGGCGGCGCTCAAAGTGGGTCCAGGCTATACGTCATGTAAAGAGAGGATCATCATACGCGAGAACGGGCGCAAGCATACGTAGCACAGAAACGAGTGCGAGCTCGGGCACAGCAGCAGCACCACCACCAAGAAGCTCCATTGGGACGTATAGGTATATACAGCGAGCGAGAAAGAGAAAGAGAGAGAGAGAGAGAGAGAGCTCGTAAAAGCATCGATGAAACCTCGCGTAAATCTCAAAAACGTCGCGCGTTCGCTCGTTCGCTTACTCACTCGCGCGGCCATTCGCTTTCAGGGGGCATCGACCAGCTACTGCTCTCTCTTTCTCTCTTCTACGTGTGCGAGCGAAATAGAAGAGAAAGAGAGAAAAAACCAGGCGCACGAAAGAATGGCAGGAGAGAGAGAGGGTGACGGCAGCGCGGCAACGTTGCAACTCGTGTATGTTGTTGTGAGCAGAGCGCGCGGAGAAGGGAGACGGGATCTTTTTGGACGGTGGTAAGTATACATGGGCGGACGGATGCGAAGAAGCCAGCCGGTGACATTAAGAAAGACAAGACCAAGAAGGAAAACGAAGTAGAGACACGAGAGACCGAGAGAATAAAAATGTATAAGGCAATATGAGTAGAAAAGAGTTACGGAACGCTCGCTAGATGGAGGTAATGGTGACTAAATTTCCGTTTGGATGCAAGACCTGTAAATCTGCGACTTTTATCCAATGAATAATGTAATTGTCACTCTCGGATAGTATGACGGACAGATCCTTGGACGAAAAGTCCCGATGAATTTGAAACTTTACAATTCAGCTTTCTGTGCCGAGATCATCAGCCGTATCAACAATTAAAGCTTGGCTTGAAATTTTGCATGATGATTCGCAACTATGTATATGAATATTAAGTTAATTTGTATGCATTAAGTTTCATGAAAACTGGGGTCTAGGAAAATTAGTGCGCGGTCTCGAGGAATCACGAGAGAACAATAAATCGCGCGCGCTAACGAAGTCAAAATCCGTGTGAAAATTCATTCAACGTATTGCAAGAGAGCTAATTCCCTCGGCAAGCGAGCTTTTATAGGTGCACGTATACGTGTATATGTATGGACGAAAGAGCGAGGCGACGCAAGCGTGTGCACGACGAAAACAAAGCTTCACAGAGAGCAACGAACGGACGGACGGACGGATGGACGGACAAAAAGAGAGAAGGTCTGCCAACTGTTGAAGCGTTGGAAAATTGACCGAAAAAACGTCGAGCAGACTCTGTGGCTGGGAACTATACTCGGCTTGATAAACGAGCGAAGCGTAGACCAGCGAGCAGTTGTCGTCGATTCGAGGACGGCTCTGAAAGTTTTGACAGGACCAGATAACGCATCGGTTATTCCGAGTGCTTCGTGTGCTTCGCATACGCACTTGGTGAATTTCTTCAATTTCGATGTAGCAGCCAGAGCGTTCGGTGCAGTGGTGGCGGCTCGACCTTGAAACGTAATTTTTTGCGTCACGCGACAGCGCAGAAGATTGAAAGAGATTACACTCGAGCTGCAGTCGCGCAGCTTGTCCGTGCCCTTTTTTCGGACCTGCCGAGTGGGGGAAGAGCTCTTTAAACACGCATTGCAGGTGCTCGATGCGCTCGTTTTCATTTTGTTTGCGCTCAAATATGCCGCCGCTGCCTATGTTATACACGTATATGCATTTTGAGAATTGTCACGCTGCAGTGGGTTTTCGTGCTGTTTGTTGGGTAATTGTCGTGCACTGCGCGCACGTAAAATAGAATGGAACAGAGTTTATTTGTCCAAGACATGATAACGAAACACAATGTAGCATTAAGATTTTAAAAAATAAATAAATAAAAAATAGGAAAATAAATGGAAAAAATATAAAGAATCGAGGCTTAAAATTACTGTCAAGTGTAATGACGTAATTTCGCAAATAAATGAAATGATTTCGGATTACTCGTCGAAAGTGCAGAAGGTGGTTTTTTAAATATTTTTCAAACGTATAAAAAGTCCATGTCAAAGTATTCAAGATCATTATCATATTTATTGTTAAACCAAACTGAAAATTTGAGGATGGGAATAAAAGCAATGGACTAGATTAATTTTGTAAAAGCACTTGAATGGGATGGATGTGTCAATAAGTACAGTTTTAATCCACCGTAGAATTTTCAGATCAAGGCAATCGAGTACATGGTCATAAACTAGGGACCGTCGATGTCGCTATATGATGAGTAGCTAATACCCAGGTTTTTGCTTCGACATTGAGCATGCGATGCAGCAAAAACTCAACAGGAAAGACTCCGTGTATCCTAGAGGAAGTGGATAAAATGTGTATCAGCCACTTGAAACAGCTACATAAATTTGACTCGATACTCTCAATCTACTCTATAAAAGCAAGTGCTTGTAATAAACACTGTGAGGCTCAACTTTAGACTAAGTTCGTAGATTAATTTACCTATTACGCATTTATTTTCATGAAATATTATTTCTAGTGTTCACAAATGATTTCATGATAAAATTTTAATGTCATGGCATAAGTTGTTAAATTAAAACGTTTTTAGAGCTCAGCGAAAATTTCTATAGGAAATTGATAGTTACGAGAAATCGTGGAAAAGTATCACGTTAAATTAATGTGGCTTCAATTTATCATTTTTTAAGCAAACATTCGTTAAACTTTTTGTCCCAAATGTAATTAAGAAATTTAAGAAAAAAATTGTAACGCTATCTCAGCCTTAAAATTAAGAAACAAACTAAATTTTAATTGTTATTGTATTTGAAGCATTAAAATGATTAAAATTAAAATTATTTTAGAATTTTGGCAAACACTCAGAGTTATATTTGAATTTTTTTTTAAAGATCACATGAGATCTTTTCTTGTCTACTACGATTAGAATTAGGTGTCTGGCTATAATTAACTAATACTACTTAACTAAGTTGTATTTAATTCGAATCTAAATCTTATGACTCTGAACAGTCTTTAATATATTTTAATTATTATTTTGTTTTTTTTCATTATCACAAATAAAGAACATTTGTTATTGGACTTGAAAAATTTGTTTGATGCTGCGACATGCTGGTAGAACATCAATACTGCAGAATTATTACTGCTAATTAAGACAACTCTCTAACAAAATTAAATCAAGTGCTGGAAAGTTGTTCCCTGCTCAAAAATTGACACCATCATGATTTTACAACTCGAATAAAAAATGTTTTTAATTAAAACAAAATTGTGTTCTGTGCGTATGAATGAATACAGCTACTCTAAAGAGTAACTAACTCGTTCGAATACATGCAGACATCCATACACACGACTTTCCCCACATGCGAAATTTTTCCCGGAACACAAAAAATATCGAAACAATTAACTGGTTTCAGTCCCTTCTATAACACAACCAGCAACTTTTCCATCAACTTCGAGGCGCTAGGGGGGTGTTAAGGGGGAGGGGGTCGAAACAGCGAACCAACCTTTGCTTACAATTCCAGCCATCTACACAGGCAGTAAAATTTGATAACTAGCGTGCGTGCGCAAAAATGAAAATATAATTGCGGTATCTCACGGTGTACGGAGGGGTAGCAAGCAGGCGAGTGGCCGCGGGGGGCAGGGAGTTGGGTCAGCAAAAAACACACTCAATTGTTGCATAGACGTTCGAACTAAAAAATACTTTATCTCCAGATGTATGCTCGCGATAAGTCGGCACACAACGCCACAGCTGTCACAGCATTGTTATTTTCTTCCGATCGAAGTATAATCGCTGGGCTCCGGCTTCCCCGAATATAAACTTCACCGCTTATCGCTCAATTTTTGTCTATGTTTCATTTGTAATGTAGATAAAAGCGAATAATAAAAAAAGTGCATCGTGCTCGTGTGGCTGCGTGACAAAACGTATTTTATCGATTCACACGCCCCAACCTGTACGCGTGTATGTATACATCGTTAAGTGTATTTGAATGTGCTTCGTAATTTCTTTTACACGAGTTACTTTTTTCTATTATACGTTGACAATTTAACAAGTGACGCCGAGCAGGACATGGTTTTGATGATCGAGTAGCATGTCTCGCAATTTTTTACCAAAATGACAAGTTTTCCAGCTTGCCAGAATATTTTTATTTTAGTTACTTGTACATGTCATACTTTCATGTTACTGAACATTGTCAAATTATTCGTTACGGTCAATAAATGCGAATTTTTTAATCTAACACGAAAAAGTATCAAAACGAGTGAAAAAACTTCGAGATAATCATATAACAGAGATAAGAAAATATTTTTACGTAATAAATTCACTGCTTGAATTCATCTTTGCAGTAGAAATTATTTATGACTAATGTAAATGGCACTCCTAGTTTGAAATGAAAAGTGCTATGAATTGTCTTGAACTATAATTATTATTTTTTAGCCGAATGATCGATTAGTATCAACTTAAAATGATTACAGATAACACTGGACAGGTAAAAAATATCATTGAAAATGATTTAAAACAAAACGAAGTATGCACATAATGAATACACATGGTGGACCTAAAGGATTTTTATTACTTTGTCAACGAAATTTAAAAATATCGACCCCATATAAAACAAAAAACATATATGATGCAGTATAATTTACACGCTTGCTGGGTAATATTGAAATATTGCCATGAGTAACGATTATTTTAAATCAGCATTTCCTTTTCACGCAGGGTGTTTTTTTGAATAAAATTGAGAGAGGGCTCAAAGAGGGAGTATGGGGGTCGCGTTTGAATTATTGAAGCGATGTTGCCTCATCAATATGCGCAAGCTCATTTTAAACTAACAACTGTTCGAAATTATACTTCTTGAGGTTTTCCTCGCACATGAATATAGTGTGATGCTAGCGCAGGGTAACACACTGCTCCGTCAGCAATTTAAAATCGAAACTTTGGTGCATGCTTTAAAACCGCGTTATGAAAATTTCATCAAGGGAACGTATGTACACTAGTACACGCACAAGTACTGGTAATGAGAATTATCCTAAAAAATAGGATCAAAAGGAAGACATTTACATTGCTTGATATCCTTCGGTAAGATATGCGCTTTTTTAATTGAAGAGCTATTAGAAAAAACTTAGAAAAACGTTTTTTTTTAAATTTTACAAAGGTTGATCGGGCGCATCGATGAATCGTGGAATTTTTTTCATTGCGCTTCGATTTATGACTCTATTACAGTTTTGAAAGTAATTAATCATTTGAGAGCTGCATATAAAACTAGCAAGTCTATATTCAGATACGTGACCAATTGTTATCTATCTCATTTGATATAAAGCACAGAACGGGTTGCGGCACTGCCTAAAGCTCTCCGGCTCTGGCACTGATTAGCATCGTACCTCATGGCACGTGCATGTACACGAATGCACTGCATGTGCATTTGGCTTGTGGTTTAGTCATGTGTGCGAGTTTTCATGTAGTACTCGCTATGCACGTATTTCAATAAAACTAAGCACTCAAATGAATCCGTATTGATTAATTAATCGCACGTTCGCGCCCGCAATTCGATGCTTAACTACACATATGCTTTACTGTGTCAAAGCAAATCTCGTAAGTCCCAAGGAACAGTGACTTTTATTAAAAAAATCATCGATCTGCCAATGCTGATCGATAAATATACATCAGAGCACATACTTGCAAAAAAGTTTTGATCGTATGTCGATCTCGATCGCCAACCAGCCAGCAATTTGAATAAGAATGTCCTGCTCGGAGAAATAAACATTTGAGTGGCGCGCGATCGTTCGAAATAATACATAGCCTCATCGCACGCATGTATGTGTGCGCGAGCTCGTAATAACGCAGTCATCGGTGAATAAGTAAACTGTGTTCAGTAGCTGAGCGCAGCAGCAGCGATGCAGTGTCATTAAAATATTCACGAAGCCGCGCACGCGATGCATAGGTAATTGAAGCTCGGGCTATGCTGTCCGAAAAAAAGAACGAGTAGCACACACGTAACGCGCACGCCCGCTACACTCGAGTCTGCGATCGCAATGCTCAGATAAAAAAACAAGTACACGCGTATGTGTGCGTCGTCGTCGATTTGGTTGAAGAGACATTGAAGTAAGAGAAGTAACAAAGCACGACCTCTACTAGAAAGCTAAAAGTACCCAATAGAAGATGCAAGTCGTCGTCGTCGTCACCGCCGCCACCGACATTGGGCAAGCTTAAAGCTATAATCATGACATAACGTATTCAAGGGGTGCAAGCCTTAATTAGTCCACCATCGTCTTCGTCACTGCCGAGGCCCGAGAGACAGAAAGCTAGAGTGTGTATGTACGTGTGTGTGTGCCGACTGTACTGAGAGAAATTATATAGTCTACAATTGTAGGTTCGACGCGAGAGAGTGAAAGAAACTACAGGCATAATAGTCACGAGTGCCAGCTTGATGTAGTCGCTTCATTCTTTCTTTCTTTCAGCCTTTCTTTCTCCCTTTCCTTCTTTTCTTTCCGCTTTTCTATACGCCAGAATGCGCGCTTTAATTGTTAATTTATCGATTTCGCCATTTGAAAACCCTTAAGCGTTTTCCAATCTTACACATAACCCGGCCGAGGTGACTGGAGATTCGATCGGGGCTATATACTCTTGGCTACTGGTTACGTCTCTTTGTGCGCCCAAAGAAACAACTTTTCTAAATGAAATATGCCTATCTCTCGAAACGATTGAGAATGGTATAGGGTGTTTATAATCAGAATCAATTAGAAATTTTGCAGCAAGTATAATTTCTTGACGTTCGAAAAAATTTAAGTTACGCAATTCTTACACTTTTATGAAGAATAAATTATTCGAAAATACCCAGTTATTTTCGAGAATTAAAAAAAATCTGCCCAAAATCCATGATCCGTGCGAGCAATTAAAGTTACCAACTACGTAATACATGTATAAGCAGGGAAAGAAACTCATAGGAAGGCGTGTCGCAAAGACGGAAGAAAAGACAAAAAGAGATGAATCGCTGGGTTGGTTGTGGTGACCTATAAGTGGTTGCAGCGCTGAACGATCGGGCGACTTGCCAGAAAGCAACAGGATGTCGTGAGCTTTTATCTTGAGAGAACTTCAAGCGATCTTTTACTGCGCGCCTGTATAAAAAATACTCCTATGTTCGCGAATCCATTTTCTCGTACGTTTTACGTTGGAACCTCTCTCATATAAAGGCATACAGAGTCCAAAATAGAATTGAGAGTTTACGAGCAGATACACATACGTAGCCCTGAACTCTATTGCTAAGAATGGAGGACATGACACACAAACTAGGCGCTTACACTGGACGCACGGTCTGCAACTGTATTCAGACCCGAGCTTCGCACATTAAATACTTTCCATACAGTTCAATCCTCCGCTCCAAGATTTATAAACTTTAATTCAATCATTTTCTTCTTTTTTCCTCGTTATTCTGACTCTTATATCACTCCATAGTTTTATACGCTGCAAATCTGCAAGCTACTCTAGATCGTGTATGAGTTATAGAAATATTTTAGATTAGAACGTTATATCGATGCAAACTAATGCGGAATTACTTTTTACGAGCGTTATATCGGATTTTGACATGATTTGTTCATTTAAATTTATTT
Source organism: Trichogramma pretiosum (assembly GCF_000599845.2). NCBI lineage: Eukaryota > Metazoa > Arthropoda > Insecta > Hymenoptera > Trichogrammatidae > Trichogramma > Trichogramma pretiosum. The sequence continues at coordinate 102,012 of NW_019640836.1, read as the reverse complement.
GTTTGATGTTGCCCAACGATCAACTAAGTTACGCTCAGATTTTAAACTTCAAATATTGTAAAGAATACTTTAAACTTCGGTTCCTTTATTATGATGGAAAAAAAGTTATGATCACTGAGTTCATTAACTTTTTTAAAAGACTATGCCATCATGCATTTATTACTATAAAGATATAGAATTTTACTGCGTCAGTAAACCATCGTTGTTTAATAGAACATGGACTATGAGCTTATTACTACTACATCTATGTAATTAATGACCTGTAAATGTATCAGAGCAGATGAAATGATTTGAATAAACGTCAATAGTTTGCTGACAATTTTATGGTTTAAAAATTGTTTAAAAGCGTTTTCATATTTTGTACTATCAAGTGAAATGAATTTGCAAACAAAAAGATAAAGTGTCTTTTAAAATTGTCTGCATATATTTGAAAAACTGACGCGTGTAACCAGAATAGTAAACAGTATCAAATTCTTGAGTCGAAAATCTGAATATAATCAAAAAGTCTTGAACGAGTAAAATTATACTGTACAGGTAGGGCTAATTACACTCGAGCCAAGAGCCGATTCTAAATTCTTCAAACCAGTGGTACCTTGTGACTCTCTTTTAGAGGTGTTTTAATTAAGGCGTGCCACGCGTACACGTGACCTAGTTAAGTTTACCTTACTGCACGTATTATACCTTACGGCTGTAATGCGGGGGAGTAGGCATGTGCAGAAAAGCACGGATTCTTCGACTTTTACATTTCGTGTACATTTAGATGTAAGAACTTTTTAACGAGCATGATGCTTGCTTGGATTTTATTTTTCAGAGTTTATGCATAGAATAATCGATTAGTTTGGATAATCTCGTTTGGCTAATCGCTTGTAATTCCAGTAAACTATTCAACTATTTGTAATCAAGTTTGATTTCCTAAATACATTGGTACATTCGGAAACTCATTGTTCGACATATTATGCTTAATCTTCACAATATATAACTTGCAATCAGTACACGAATCTGTGCGAATTAGGCGTCTCATAAGTAATTAAAAGCCATTATTACGATAATGGACATGAATACTTAATTCACTGCACTGCCAATTCTTGTTTTAGATTTGAAAGTTCTTATCTATTCAAGTAATCATATAAGTATTTTTTGGTTATTGTTGGTATATAAAACATAAGAATATCTGACTTTCATGAATGAATAATTTAAAAGAGTAAGGCGCATGCAAGATTTCGAAGCTTTTGATTTTATTAATCGCGCACAGGCTGCATGTGCGTATAATGCACTTGCTTTCTTACATTGTGAATAAGAAATGGCTATTTATGATCTATTCTTGCTGCTATCCATCCATATCAGACGAAATAATACGTTTCGTTCGATAGCTGAGTAAAATTGAATATTCATGTGTAATTTATGTATGTATACGTATGTGAATGTGTGTACATATTCGTACTTTTATGCACATTCGAATGGTAAAAGATATCGTCGGGGGTTGAATTTATGCTGCAGTACCACTGTAGCAGCAACAGCAGCAACAACAACAAGTTGGTAGCTTTTGTCTCGCTGTAAACAAGCTGCAAATTTTTCCTTTTCGCCTTTCTCTCTCTCTCTCTCTCTCTCTCTCTCTCTGATCTCCCCTCTCTTCATTTCTTTCTCTGCAGGCATCTATTTTTCAGTACAGGAACATGCTCAAATAGCAAATTCACTGCCTCGGGCAGCTGAGATTACATTTACTCACGTACGTACGCATATATACATATACATGTTTATGCTCGTATGCGTGAGTGTAAAAGCATACATACACACACACAGCAGCCTCGCGAGAAAACAAGACGAAAAAACGTCGCTTGCAACGATCTGCGGATGAAAGAGGAGATAGATACGGTACAAGAGCGAGAGAGAAAGAGGAACGAGGAGAGGGAGAACGAGAAAAGGGAAGTCGAGGAGTAAAGAAGTACACGTATATGCGATAAAAGAAAACAAAAAGTATAGTATTCGGGACTGCTGCGGCTGGCTGATGCAGCCTGTGCGTATACCTTTAGCTGCTATACGTACGTATACATACGTACACATAGCCTGACTAGGCTGTTAGTCCATATACCTTCTGCACACATACATGGAAATAAAAACATTCCAAACGGAAGGCAGGTGCGTAGCGTACACCGACGGATTCGAGAAAGAGAGAGAGAGAAAGAGAGAATTGCGCACGCAAAAGGTGGCCTAAGAATTTTTTTCTTCCGTGGGCGGGATTTTCGAAACCTGTTTTGAGCCAAGCCTGAGCAAAAGCAGCGAGAGCCTTTGAAATATAGAAGATAGACTGCTGCTGCTGCTGTATAGGTACTTGCAAGGAGCCAAGAGAAAGGGCCCACAGGCAAGTCACAACATTAAATGGTCGACTGGCGAGAGCGAGGACCGATGGAGAGGGGCCCAGACTGCCTGCGTGCCGCTGTATACGCGTGCACATTACTATTTTATGCACAAACTGCGTTTAGGATGTGGTTAGGAAATAGGGAGAAGCGGCTAGAGGCGGGGATTGCCCAGAGGATGCGAAAAAAATATGGAAAGCAAAGTATGGCTGCATAGCACAGTACATTAGTTCACACTAACTTTATTTCGTTTAGTCAGAAAGTTATACAAAATCTTCACCATGGTGATCTTATTTTGTACTTCGAATCGTACTTTAGTACGTATTAACGAATATCAAACTCATAATAATGAGTACTTTGAATATTTCCTAAATAAAGACGTTGCATCAAAAACAGACAAAAAATTCGAAAAAATATTATAGACGGCCAGCAATTTTTACTCGTCTTGGTTTGCTCATTATCAACAAATACCCATTTATAGCTTGGTTTACTTCAATGTTTTCATTTTCTCAATGCAATAGGAACTTACTGTACATTCTTACTGTAGCTGGTAGTATTGAATAAATATTACATTTCCAAAAATGCCGATGTACTCATTTCAGATTTTATAAGAGATTCACGATTTTCTCGTGCAAATAGGTAAGTCAATACTTGTATCGGATCATGGTTATTCTTTTTCTATACTCCATTACATCGACAGCTCCTGGGGCCTTGCATCTATTCTCACTGCACTTGTTATTTGCAATTTTTTTATTACTTTTTCCGCTTCAATTACCATTTACCAATGACCACTAGGCTGCATATAAAAGCTTTGATTCATCATGGTTTTTGTTTAACGAATTATTCCTAGTAATAATAATTTTGACATTTTGTATAATTTTATTTTTTGATCATGATTTTTTTATGTATACTTGACAAAATAGAAGATGAAGTTTTCAACGAATTTTTTTGGTTTATTTCCTTGCTCCTAAAAATAAGATCTTAAAAAATTAGGAACTATGATTTTCACGTAGAATTAAAATTTTGATGAAAGTCTAAAAATTTTATCGCGAGATTTCTTTAAAAGCGGATGTTCATTATGAAGAAGGGAGCAGATTCTTTAAAACCAAAGTGACCTTCGCGTGTACTCGAGTGCATGCGATTCTTGCTCACATAGGCTCTTTGCTCTTTGGCGCAAAAAAGCTAATATTGCGTGGGGCCTTTTATGTTGAATTTGTATGACAGATTGTTGAGTAATCCGGTTTCTCATGTTATAGACGCAATTTTCTTTTAGTGCCACATCACTTTTGCTCGCAAAATTATGCATTCAATTATTCCTCACGTCTCTTCTCATTGGTAATTTATTTATTTTTCATCACTTTGTCCGGTAGAAAATTTGAGACTTTATGTAGAAAATATATTTTCCGTCCAGGTAAATATATCTATTCAAAATATATGAGTAAAAATGATATTTAAAAGATATTCATAAAAAAGTGTATAAAAAATATAAATTAGTCGAATTGTTAAATATTTACGAAAATGTTGTTGAATATATTACAAAACTACTAATACAGTTCATACTGTTATCGTCTCAATATGTATTTTTCAATGTCATAAATATTTTGATTTGAATTTAATATACATTTTTTATCGATCCTTTTCCTAGATATTAGATTTTGACGTATTGTTTGATTCAATACACGAAAATAAAAAAGAGAATCTAGATATATTGTAAAAACACTTCGTCACTGAGATAAATTTGAAGCTCAGTGTAGGTCGTGTAAACGGCAGTGATAGAAAATTGACCGTTTTGACATTATCATTTTCTCAAGGAAAATAAATCCCTAATAATGAGTATAGGGTTCGTTAATCGATAGAAAGACCGAAAGAGTGTTCGAATTTATTGTTTATGGAGACTATTACTCGTTGATAATTTACCTTTCTTACAAGCTAAATTGTTTTACAATTGTTTTCTTAGTTGCTTTGAAACTTACCGACAATCTAATTTTTTTCCACATGAGGAGCAGATTGGAACGAGAAGCCATGATCGACACATCGTGTCTTTGCAAATCATTAAAACTACCATCTTTATAAAACTTTGTTTAAGTACTCATTTCTTGAATTTTTAAAATAAGTTTATATTTTACAATAACACATCCAACAATATGAAACATCTACTAAAATTCATCGTATCGATATAAATATGTGCAACATAACATAAACTTCATAATATTAAATGGATGTAAGATAAGAAAAAGTTTTTCTAAAAAGATGTTACTTCTGGACTATTGATAATGCACGTACCAGCGGAAGGGATACAGCTGATGCCTATGAAAATTCGCAGAACACCGTCAGCTGATCCATTTATAGTGTGATAAGATTATCACAAAATTTTGGTAGAAAACTGATATTATTTATTAGTAAGTTTGCCACAGATAAGTTACAGAACCGGTTCACAGATCACCAATATTTATTTTGGATCTTCTGGTACCTAATATTTCCTATGTTCAATTTGATCTAATGAAGCTCAGGGTTAAAACTAATTTCTTTAATTTATTGTTATTTTTAATCAAAAGACGGTAGCCAACAGTTATAATTATTAATAAAATATTAAAAAGATAAGAAACAGAATTTCATACTTTTTGAAGTTATATTTGCCACACATCTTGAGCTTCTCATTCAGAAATGGATGATCGGCTTAAAAAGTACCTTTTTCCTCTTCTGTACCTATCATACATAATATATAGTTACGGATGTGAGTTAACAGCTGTGTGCGTACTGCAGCACGTACTATATTCGATTGAAGAAAAGACAGCTGAAGAAACAGCATAGTACCTAAATGTTCATGGTACCAATTTTATTTTTCAAGGTGAGTGACTAACCAAGGACAATGTAAATTGGTGTATAATCATAATTAACTATCTTATCTTTTTGAATCAGACTAAAAGATGAATTTTGACTACTTTACTGCAGTTGAATCGCATTCGCAGTTTAAATTTTTTTAAAAAGTACGCTTAAATGAGTTTAAGTCTTAAAAAAAATGATGATTTTCGTATACGAAACTCGAAAATCTTGAGAATTTCGAGTACGAATTTTTTCCTGAATACACACTTCTTTTAGGTGGTTTCTAAAGACAGAGTGTGAAAAGTCCAAACTACTAGAGCGTAAGGACTGCTTGATATTGTAAATTTTCAACGACGCGTAGCAATACTACGCTTTCCTTTATTGACAAATAATTTGGTAATATAATATACTAATAGCTTTGTGCAGTTTTATCTATTTTCATCTACTCTAATTCATTTTCTTGCATTATGAATTGTAATTGTCTTTGGCATAAAAGAGATTTAGACAAAAGAATTTTAACTCAAGTGTCGATGAAAAAAAGGATATTCTCTTAACTTAAAACGTCACAAAACGAAATTACGTACGTTCTCACTTTCGTTTTAGTATGAATACCAATGCACCAAAGTGAGCACAAAAACTTTGGCTGGATGAAATGAAAGTTAGCACTGCAATACTATAGCAGTCGGTGGAACTGCCTGGACGACCTTGAGAGCCGAAAAAAGCGTCGTGTCGAAGCATTGTACACATCGGGAGCGCCACATGCTACCGAGGAAGCCGCAAATAATTCGAGTTGGCCCAATTCGGTGCTCCCCCTTCTCCTCGTTCTCTGTCTTTCTCAAGGTCGCCAACCCAAACTTTCACGCTCGATGTAGCATCTGCAACTAACTACATTAGAACCAAACCGAGCTAAAGGGAGATGACGCGAGATATGTGCCTGTGCTATACGTACATATTGTACGAAAGCGAAAAGGGCGGTGAGAATGAGCGACCGAGATAAGTAAAACGAATTGACAAGTACTGGTGGGCTACGTGCAGCAAACAGACGGACTGATAAATGCTTGTGTTTGATACTCTAGCGATAATTACCCACAATTCTGTCTTGTTTTTTAAATAAATTTATTAAATTTATTTTATTTTTTTTAATTTGAGCCTTTTGAAGCTATTTTTTGAAATTTTCATTATGTCAAAAAATATAAAGATGTTAAAATGAGGCCTCTCTTACATTAAATTTCCTAAAATATAAACACAATGTCAATGATACTTAAAATCTCTTTTCGATATTTTAACATAACAGTCTCATGCTCAGAACCTACAAGAGAACAAAGAGCTGTGAAATCACGCTTCCAATTCCTCATACCACAAAAGAAACCTTACAGCTTCAGCCGAGCGCACGCGGTACTTTTGACATTTTAATTTATCGACCGAGTCCCCAATACCCTCGAGAGAGAAGAGAGAAAGAGAGAGAGAGAGAGAGAGAGAGAGAGAGAGAGAGAGAGAAAGAGAGAGAGGGAGAGCTAGAAAAGAAAAAGAAAGATTTCCCAAAAAAAAATCTCGAGAAAAAGCTGCTGCTTTTACTCCCTCTTTCCCTCTTTTGCCATATCTACCCATACACATTCACCCATACACTCATCCTTTCCTCTTTCTATAGAAACGGCGCGCGTAAAATTCCGCCAATCAAGTAAAATAATGAAGGGGAAGAGAAGGAAACTTTTCGTTTTCTCTGTCTCTACAGTGTGCGTATATGTATGTGCTCGGTCCTCGAACAGAGACGGAGAGATAGAACGTTCATAAGGGGGCAAGGGAGAGAGAAAGAGCGAGTGCGAAAACGAAAGGAGGAGAGGATATCGCAGGAAAGTAACGGAGGAGGGAAAACCTCGCCCAACCGATGGGTAATCGATACAAAAGTCCACAAGGGTTGGGCCGACTTACGTTGCTTCTGCCGCTGCCACTACGGCAGCAGAAGCGGCAGTGGCACCAGCACTAGATGCTCTCTTCCTTTTTCCCTCCAACAACGAGCTTGCGCGTTATATTTCAATACCCACGGATACTTCTATATGTTAGATGTGGCTAAACACGCATGACTATATGTGTACCTCTGCTCTGGCTTGTCTTTTTGAAATATGTTGTATGTATTGCGTAACTGCGTACATAAAAGCACAGATATATTATATACGTACACGCGACAGCGGGTATTTACATTAGGCGCAACTTCCTCCAAAGTTTTGAACTTTCGGGATGTGCATTATTGGATTCGTTGGACCGTATGGATATCACATATTGATTGTGCTTTTGGACTGTTACTTCGATTTCATGTTTTGTATATTACTCGCAGTTAAAAATAAAATAGATGAAACGAGTTTTATCGCCGATTTCTGCATTAGAAATATTTTAAAATAAAAATTTTTGAAATGGCTCGTTGCTTGAGTAAATTAGTGAAATGTTCTACTGGGTGCAAAAAAACAAGGGGCACAACTGGTATACCTGTAAATCTTTCACTTGCGTCTTTGTGAATTCTCGCGTGATCGATAACATTCCACCCCCGTTACGTAATGTACTATTTCTGAGTCGCTTGAGACACGTACACCGTGAGTGAGATTTCCAAAAGTCTACGAGCACACGGCAGATATGTTTAGCTACTCGCTGAAAATGTGAAAACATACATCTTTATACCGTGTTTATAAAAATTTAAAGCCACATTTCGTATTTCAATATAAAATCCAAGTCCATTTACGAATATCGAGTTGGCCGTATATGCAGCATTAATATGAACTTATACCTAAACAAAGGCGAGCTGGCACACGACGTGCGCTGTACATTTGTCACGCGTTGTCGAATATAATAGCCCTTTCTTGTATTAATATGCATGTGACTCTGCTGTCTCGATGTATACTGCAGCAGGCGAGCACATCGCTGCCTACGTACACTCACACGTGCGCTCATACGCTATGTCTTGTGTCAGTTCATATAAATATATACGATTTCTCCTCGGGAGTTTCTGCCTTTGAGCCTTTGGGAATTGCGAAAAGTAAAATCAAGAGACGAAGGCCTGACGCTGGAAAATGGAAAAATATTTTTTGCGTCTGAAAATATTCGAAAGATCGAGAAAGAAGAGACGATGCAGTTGCATAATATTTTGTTGTTAAAGCTATTTTCAAGTAGTATCAATATTTTCCTCTATTATTGTTGAAAGCAATCCATGAAAGTCGATTCCATCTTGGGCTTACTGTACAAGCTTTTTTTCTAATACAATATTTATTCAAGTTTGATTGTACTTTTTTGATTGCAAGAAAATATGATGTAAATATGTATGTATCGGAGTTGTGGGTGTAAGTATGTATATATATATATATGTAGGTAATTGGTACGGCTGACCTATGCGCCAAATGATCGATGTGACGAGGGAGCGGCGAACTTTTTTGATCGATCAATACGATTCGAGCGTTATGTATACCCGTTACACACATGTGTAAGTTTGTACGCGAGCCATGTAAACGTAAAAGTCAATGACACTTTCTCAATTGAGGTTGAACACACGTCAAAATGTTTTTTTCTTCGCGCTCTAGATTGATAGTTTTATTACTATTTTCAATCACAATAAATTGACGTGTAAAATTGGAAATAGGGTAGTCGTTTGAGTGCGTATAGCCCTAATATATGTATAGGAAATGGGAACGGTCGAAAATACACAATCTAAAAATGAAAAAGCCACATATCTGGGGGGATGGACTATACAATTGGGATGATTATGTTAGCCGCATATGTGCATCCAGAAATTTTAATACTTGCAACGACACAAAGAAAAATGCAGAAGAAAAATCGGCAGAACGATAACGTGTAAGTATTCTGAAAGCGAAGCACCACAAGGCATCATAAAGACAGACCAAAGCCCTCGCGCGCACTGTCCGAGAAAAAGAGAGACGGACAGCTAAAACGAGTCCAAGAATGCGAAAAACACGCTCGTGCACAGTACCGGGCAGAGGCAGCAGTAGCAGCACAAAAAAGGGAGAGAATTGACGAGCGGGAGGAAGGAGGGAAGAGACGGGGTGAGAGGGGAGGGGAATAAGATGGACTACGAACAAGCCTAAGAAAAGAAAAGTGAACGTCGCAGAGGATGGATTTGTGAAAGAAATTCGTGAAGAATAGCTGCAGTCTGAAAAATACGCAGCTGCGTCAGCTGGTCTTAATGATGAAAAACTCTTCCGACATATTTATTAACGTTCGCTTAAATGTATTACTTTGGCAAGGCGAACAAAAACTCACCTCGCGATCATTCGATACTTTTATCTTTTTAGCAATGAGCTATCACAAGCATAAATTCGTACTGTTTAAAATTAATTGAATCGCAAGGAGGATTGGTTAAATAATAAAAATAGCAAGCTGAAGCAGCTTGCGAGAATAAGCGAGCATATTTTTTTACGGTTGCAACGATAGACAGAAGCTGCTCTCAGTACGCAGGCATCGAACGAGGAAAAAAAACGTGGAAAGATTTTCGCCATTCGACTGCGGAGAGTTGGCGCACAGTATCGAGTGCATTTTCTGTTTTCTGAGGTCAGCGACCTTGATGACTACGTATGCATCAGTTACGCGCTCGCGAGTATAAGCCGAGTGGAGACCCCTCGCAGCAGCAGCAACTACGGCAGCCAGCAGTAATAGCGTATATACGAGCAAGTGAACATTGGCCGACGGGGCCTAGTGATGGTATGGACCTACATCAACTTCTCTCTCTCTCTCTCTCTCTCTCCCTCTTGCAGCTCGGCACAGACGCTCTGCGGCGCACTTACACATTGCTCACATGGTCGTGCGCATGACGTGCATGTAAGTGCATAGAAGAAAGCAGCAATGCAGTGTGCGCGCGGCACACCGCAGATAGATTATCTACGCGCGTACTCTTGCTTATTTTCTTCTTTTTTCCCTGCCTTTTTTCCTCGAATCTCGTCACAAATTACTTTATAGGACATTGGTCATTGTATTCAGTAAGCCCAATGCAGCAGCAGCGGTGCAGCAGATTTGCCGTACAACTTTGAAGGCGCATAACACAGATCTTCGCATTTGAGCGAAAGAATAGCTAGGCACACGTCGATGACAATGAAATCCATCTGTGCGCAAAAGTAAAATTATTGGCTCGACTACGGTGTACTAGTCTGTATGCAAATCAGTTGTTTAGTTGATCATTGCGTCGCTGCTTGTCGAGCAATGGATTAGTTGATAATTAGATCGCTGCTTGCCTATAAAAAAATACTTTTTTTGATTTCACCAATACCGATGGCTTCGTTTGGCTAAAATAAATGACGACGCTTGCCAACTGAAATGCACCTGCTATGGAAAAAGTGAATAATTGGGCGTGACTGATTAGAATCCAGCGAGAGTATAGGCCTTTGCATCGTCGCAATGCACTTGGAGTGCTCACGAGCCCGCGCACGTATCGTGCCTGTATGATTGTTTTGACATCTCTCACGTGTCTGCTATTGTCCTCCGCTAAAGCCGTGGACTTTTATTGTTTTACTTCTGAACAATGGCCGAGGTTATGGCGCGCGTTATGGAAAAAGTAGGTTCTCAATAATTTAACACATTAATGGCACAAGGTCGTAGATACTTCCTCAAAAAGGTATTGCGGAAACTTATTGCTAGCGCGAACTCTCGAACTGCGCAGCGAGACACGTCAATAGGTAAACAATCGTCGGTAGCTGCATTGCCAATTGTCTACTATCACACGAGTTGTCTATCCTTTAGGTTTTGCGCGCTGCGTCCTGCGCGCGACCGGTGAAAGTCATAATGTGTAAATATAACTCTATTTATTTATGCATATCAAGTACGCGTCTGTGCACGTAGGAACTTTTCCGTTGGTGTCTTTGCCACGCTGCAGCGCAGGCTCACCCGTTGAGAGACGCACACACACGCATAGCGACCGCAAACCCTTTCTCTCTCTCTCTCTCTCTCTCGTGTAATCCTTTGTAATGAGGCGCAGACATAAAGAGGCGCTAATACTTTTACATACACGTAAGCACACACACGAATATACTTAATCAGGGTATCAGCAATGGACCTTTGCATAATAGTCTGCGTGTGGGTATATACATGCGGCTGTGTACATGTGTGTCTATGTGTGTTTGCTACGACTCGAGCTCTACGCGCTGCGCTAACGTATAATGCACACGTGCAGAGCTCTGCTCTCTCTCTTTCTCTCTCTCGTGGCTCCGCGCGTTTGTAGTGAGTGAATGAACTGTATATATGTATGTATGTACTATTCGCACAGGAGTAAAGCTGTATTACTGGTCGTATATAACAGATAGTCGAGAGATGCTGGGCACACGCGCGCTAATGTAGGCTACGAGAGTCACGACCTTCTTCCTATCTTTCTCTCTCTCTCTCTCTCTCTCTCGCTCTATCATCGTCTCTTGCTCTTTAGCCTTTTTTGACTTGATAGCTTGAGCTGTAATTTTTTGTTTGTTTTCCAACTTCCAACCAAACCTGATTATATTTTGCAATAATTAATTCGACAAATGTTTCTGAGTGCCACATTGAAATTCCCAATTTTTGTCTTTAATTCTTGACCATAGAGTGAGAGATTAATTTTTTTTTATAAAAAAGGAAAATAAAGATTTTGCTGATTTAAATATAACTGACCTTTCAAAACGTAAAACTTTATTATTATAAATGATATAAAGCTGGTATAAAGATAAAGATGCTGAAATTGGACAAAAATCATTAATTTACTTCAAAATATGATTCTATTCTGTGTTTATAAGCCTTTTCTGCCGCTTCAAACATTTTTTATTAATTTTTAAAGGTATCCTTTTTTATCTTTAATCTGGATCCTCATCGCAATGGATGCAAGGCCTTTCTGTAACTTGCAATTACTTTAAGTTTACGATGCAAAAACAGTGTCGCTTAGGAATTATGGTAGGTGCAGGTAATCAAATGTATTAAAAAACATTCTAGCATGTTGTCGTATAAGTCAATCTTAGCACTTATCATAAATATATTTGATACATACCTTTAAATTCAATTAAAGCAATGAAAAATGTTTTTCGCAACCCACATTATCTCAGCAATATTTTCAAATGACTAAATTTCTTTTCGAATGGCGTTCCGGAACCTCAGCATTGTCGATAAAAGCTCGGTAAACTTCATTAGTTAAAGGTTGGTTTGAAAATTGCACGAGACGATTTGTAAAGCTCAAAAAAGGGAGAAAGAGGTTTAGTTAGAAAGAGACTACACGTATTACACGAAGAGAGGGAGAAAGGAAACAAATCGAAGAGAGGATGTTTGGAGCCGCGAACCCGATTTTGCAGCGCTGCATAGTTACACTAGCATAGTGAGCTCGAGCTGCTGTTGCTGCATGCATTTTATGAGTTGTTCAGTACGAGTACGAGCAATGAGCCCTTTGCTGTGTACAAGTACACGCATATAGTTACTGACACACACCCATATACACCGACTAGCAACTTGTTCGAAAGAGAGAGAGAGAGAGAGAGAGAGAGAGAGAGAGAGAGAATCAAGCTATACTTGCTGTACTAGCAATCCAACGACACAGGAAGCAATTTATTGGCTCAAAGAGAAAGAGAAAGAGAGAAAGCCTAAAGTAGGATATGTGCGATTTCGTAAGAGTGTGTCTGTGCGTGCGTGAATCCCGCAACTGGCTGCAACTGACGCTGGCGCAAATATCGAATCAGACTCGATTATTTTAGACCTTAGGGAAAAAAAGCCAGAAGCCAGCTTGTTCCCTTCCCTCTTCCTGTGCCTTTGATGCTATCCCGTGAAGCTCACGAACTTATCAATGAATGAATTAATACTGGCAGCATTATGCTCAAGTCAAATCTAGCTTGCACACATTTCCAATTTTTGAAAACAAACATTTTTAATACTAGAGAAGATCTGTTCAAATCAATGTTATAATGGTTGAAATTTCTCTCAATTTATACGAAAAAAAGAGGACTTACATATTTTTATGATATTCAAATTTTAAAATACCAACATTAATTTTTTACTTTTCGAATCTCAAACGAAAAAAAATGAAAGATTTATTTGTATAAAATAGAAAAAAATAAATAAGATTTTAATTTAATTAATTTAGTGAGGATTAAAAACATTCAGTATATAGTTTCAACTCATAATTAACAATTTCTTAATGATTTATAAAGAAAACTGTACTTTCGAAATATATTAAAAAAAATTAATGAATATTGCCTTATTTCAGTTTAATGGACATTTTAAAAATAACTTCCGTTTGTATTAAACAAAAGATGAATCTATCTCATAAATCTAAATTTTCTGATGCGTGTGATATACATTTATTTTTCAATGTCAATAAAAAGTTTCAAAAAAACGTCTTTGGTCTACCGATGAGCACAAGTCAGCATTATGGACATACATTTGTCCATCATTGCAGGAGCAAGAAAAGAAAACTGATGGCCTCAAGCCAATATCGAAACGTAGCCCTCAGTGGCATCTGAAAATACACAAGCATGTTTTCTATTGCAGCACAAAAAACAGACTCGCTTAGTACTTATAAAGAATGGGACGTGTCTGCGACATGAACACTACCATTGACCCACTTGCTTTGATTATTTCATTTAGTATTTTTTAATTTCAGCCATTTTATTAGTTTTCGACTATTTAAAATATTTATCATTCAATGCTACCTTGATTTCAAAGTAGCATAAAATCTATTATTTTGCTTTTGCAAATTATAAAATGAATATTCTATTAAGCTCTTTATGGATAAATTTTAATTTACACTTAAATGAGAACCAATGATTTTACCTATTGCAATCAATTTAATTGCTTTTTTTGTTCAATTATAAATTTGTAGTAATATCTTTTTATTACTACTTTTTAGCCTGACAATCTGCGACTAAAATCTTTATATCATTAGTTAACCATATCTAAGATATTCATCAGAAATCAATTTTTTCTAAAAGTTTTTTGCAGTTTCAATTTTATATACTTCAAATGAGCTTTAAAGTAAATGAGGCTTAGTCTTAGTACATGACTTTTTAGTAGCTTGAAGACATGGCCTTATCATTTCAATTATATCAAAGTAGCAATATTTAGAAACGCCTGATGTTTTATGTTGACGGTACAATCATGACTTTAGTTTGAATTGGAAAAATTTACTAAAAAATCTTTTGAAATTATTTGAATCACTGATTTGGCGATTAACATTGCCTAAATAGCTTTTTCACGAAGACAGTGTCTTATACCTGAATAAAATACCAAACTACTTTTTGAAATTTTTTTATTGCATTCAATTTTGAAAAGATTTAATGAGTTGAAAAAGTGTGTTATAAGCAAAAAGAGCGTGGGCTGATTGCCTAAATTCAAGTAGATAGAGTCAATATGCAGTAAGACAAAAGAAATTATTAGCTATATAAATTATTATATTATTGGGTGAGTTTTTTGAAGGTAATCCATGATTGATCCCTAATTTCAGATTTGCAGCATTTGTGCTCTAAAAGACTGCAACAAAAAACTTTAGCAAATTTTGAAGTGCATAAAGCATCAAGTACAATATAATGGTCGTCAAATGGTCGATAACAATGACACGCCGGTAGCTTAGCAGTTGCAAGAGAGAAGAGAGAGATAGAAAGAGGAAGAGAACGAACGATGGAAAGTACATAGGCAAGAAGCAAAGTAAGCAATTACGCGTGTCTCAATTATCACTCGTGTGCGGTTGCCGTGTGCGCAGAGCAGCGCGGAAATTTTCCTGCTAAAATTTCAACCTCTCGAAAAGCAGGTGTTGAAAGCTACGCTACTGCTCCGGGGCGCGCAAAATCGCCGAAAAGCTAAAAAACGAGCATATACATCGTGGCATGGCAAAGTTGCGAGGGGAAATTGGAGGGAGATGGTGCATGTTAGTTTGCGCCAAAGCCACCGCTCTTGTTGCCACTATTACTGCGCTTCGTATGTAAAAGCCAGAATTAAAGCCAGGCCTGTCCGCTTCTTCGCCTCTTCCCTTCTCGTCACTTTCGCTTGCACGCTTTTCATCCTTTCTTTTATCTTGTTTACCTGTTTACTTAGTCTCGCTAAAATTATTGATTTCATTACCTAAATATTTCAAGAGTTATGCGCGGTAAACAAAGTTTTTGAGTAATCGCTTCAAAAAAAAGATTTCGATTTTTAGTGAAGAAAAAATCATTACTTAGACAAGCAAGCTTGTCTGAATGAAAGAAGAAAATAAGGGAGGAGAAAAATTAGCACCTCGATGAAAGCTTTTTCTGCTGTACCTGCAGATCTTTTAATTTATCTTCTTTCCTTCAACTCAATTACCAATTCTTTTCTTTTTTTTATATCTCTTTAAAAAAATTTCTCTCCTTTCATAGCTATATACTTGACGTATAAATAAGCCTTCTTTCGCTCTTTTAACTTCAAAGCTTACTTGGCGTCGGTGCGCGGCTTGCCGAATACTAGTGACGCGGCGGAGCCGCGGGGCAAGCGCGTAAAAGCCCAAGCGCGTACTCTGTCTAACTTTCGTAATTAAATCTGGAGTCGAGTCGAAAAATTGATGAGTCGTGCAGCTTTTTGTCCGTATGCGGCACGAGCGCTGCTGTCCTTTTCATTCGTCTAACTCTTTTTGTATACAGCTGCGATGCGGGAGTGACTTTTTTCATCGGTAGCAGAAGCGACGACGTCGTCCTCCTCGTCGTCGTTCGATTTTACCTTGTGATTTTCGGATATTTTTCAGCACCTGAAGCTGCTTTTTGCTATACTGCGTGACGCTTTTCAATTCTTTCTTTTTCTCCCGAAGCTAAAGTTGCGAACAGAGTTGGTAAACCATTCAATATTGCTTCTGCTGGTCAATTGTTTTATTGGTGCGGTACACGTCACGAGTTCGAATTTGTTTTTGGCTTCTCTGAAACATTTGATTACAGATAACAAAGTTTGACATGTTGACATTTTTTCTCATTAGCTTGCGCACAGTCCACGGAATTTTTCAACTTTTCTCAAAACTTTATTTTTGAGCAAATTCAGTTGCTTTATTCAATTTTTTTCAAAATCAAAAAACATTATTGAAATACATTGGGGACTTGTAATAACTTCGATTGATCAATTTTTAATATTTGTTGATTATTAGTATTGTAATTGTTTTTCAATTAATTATAAAACTTGAAATTTTTTTGAGAACAAGAGTCTTATTAATTATTAAATAAATTTTTATCCAATACTCAATATGATTTTAAAAATTTTCCAAACTAAATCGATTAATTATCAATTAAAATTCAGTCCATGCGTAAGATTCGAAGTATAAAGTCATGGATTCCAGATTATCGTACCTATTTTATGAAGAAGTCGCTAATGCAGTCTTTCAAACTCTTAGTCTTTGTATAGTCATAGGAGTAACAGAAGCAATTTCATACGTAAGCACACATTTTGCGTATGTGTGCGTGTCTATGTATATATAGTACACAGTCGTGCGTGCCTGTGAGTTCAAACAAACCATCAGCAGCGGTGCATTGGACTTTGGATTATGCTTCGCAATGAAAATATTTAATCGGCACTCTTGTTTTTCAAATCAGCTACTACTCTTTCGCGAGAGAGAAAGAGAGAGAGAGAGAGAGAACGAGCCAGCAAGCGAGAGTTTCTTTGAAATGGCCGCAATGCAATGCTGATGTAACTCTTTCGTAGAACTTTTAGCGCAGTTTTTCTTTCAACCGTTAACGAGCGCGAAGCCTCGCTCTCTCGCTGGCTCTTTGTATGCATACTCCTTTTCGCTGTTTTTCTCCTCTTTCAGAAAATCGTGTGGGTTTAGGCGAATTGAATTTTTTCTTGCTGTACTCTAAGAAAAAATTTCATTTTTTTGTATTCACTGATTTAAAATTAAACATTTTTATGCGCCATTCTAGCTAGCTTAATAATATATGTTCAGCATAATTAGTTTTTACATATTGTTATAGACTTTGACCAAAGATTTACATTAAGAATTCAAAAGAAAATTAAATAGTACTCTGAAAAATTGAAAAGAAATTACTTTGAAAATTAAAAAAAAATTGGTGGCCAATGAATAGTAAGTTTTGATAGAAATAATTGCTTTCTTTCAAAAAAATCTCTGCAATGGGTGTAAAAGTGGTTATTATAACCAAAATGAGAAATCAAATTAATATTTTTAAAAACATTATATACGTATATGGGCGCGCACGTGTGAAAAACATTATTTTAAAAACAATGGTTTGATGGCAGTGAAAATTTGAAGAAAAAATTAAAACTTATGCAATTGATGGTAATTTGCATGCTTTGGAATTTAAAGAATGACAAAGTAATCCTGATGAAGAGAGAGTCTTTTTGGAGAGTCCATAATATACGAAGTAATTGCGTAGAGAAATGAGTCGAAATTTCGTCATTTTAAACGGTAATGGGCTAATTTAATTTTCTATAAATCCTCAATGAATCCCAACCAAATATGTTGACCACTATTTTTTCTAATTTCTTAAGAAGATACACACGCAAGTGTGTACGTTTTTTCCATTTTTAATAAAATTTTTGGCTGCTTGCAATCTATTTTTTTTAATTGAAAAAGAATTCAATTCATATTTCTCATTTCATAAATTTTTGTTCAAAAATCATGAATTTGATTCAATATTTTCAAATTTTAAAACACTAAATTTTAATTGTGTAATTTCTTTGGACAATTTATAATAAGTAAAATTAGTTGATTCCTTGGAGATAGTGAAAAGCAGTTTGAAGACATATATTTAGGGCTCTCACTTATTAAATAAATTGATGAAAATTGTAAAATATTTGCTCAATATAAAGATTTCGTAATGGAAAGTGTTGGTCAATTCATTGCTTAAAATATTATACATATTTATAATAGCATCAGTTTCTGAACGTCGTGAAGGAGTGAAAAAGAGGTGCATGGTACGCAAGGTTGATGCGTTTTTCTCGTTCGCTCTTTCGTTGTTTCTTTCTCTTTCGTGGCTTGACGGCCCCTCTTGCTCGACGTCGTCGTTGTTTGTTCGCTTCGGCTGTTTTCATGGCCGTCATTTAGTAGGTTCGTTCACCCCCCGTGATACTCTCGAAGGTGGAGAGAAGCAGTACTGCACACATACATACACACACAGTCATACATACGAGCACACGCACGTATATACACACATAAACGAAAGTGACTGACTGAACGAAGCAAGTAGGGGCAAACCTAATGTATGTGAGCGAACGTACATGCGTATGTGTTTGCGAGTTGCCGTGTACATGTGTGAGAGTATGTATTGCCCCGCGCAAGAAGGAGGCTAGGGGCGTGGGTGAGCAAGAGAGGGCACAGGCTCGTGCACCTTATTGTCTTGTTTTTTTGTTGTAAGATTTTTTTCTCACGAGGTATCGAAAAAGAGCGAGAGAACTAGATAAAGCTTTGAAACTTGAAGAAATCAGTTTTTTGTCATTCTTAATTAATAATCATCATGTAGGTAATAACTCCGGTGATGATGCTTTTGAAATTCATCCAATTATACAGGTATATCCAAAAAACTATATTGTTTACTTTATATTAAATTTAATGATGACTCGTAAATGCTTGTAAAAAAAATTATTTTGTCAGTTTTGCATTGATATAACAAGCTTCGGTAGATATTTGATGAACAAGCTCGATGAGTCTATATTTCATTAAGTACATGTCTTTATGATATCCGTGCATATTATTTGCAATCGAAGAGAATGTTACCAATTTATTGAACTATCTTGTCAATTTGTTTGATCATTCACAGGAATTGGTGATGTTTTCATTTATTTTCAATATAAACGTTTAGTGAGAGAATGAGATATTGATTAATATGATTGTTCAAAAGTGCAAAGACATTTATCAATTTGGCCACCCATTCGCTGATAATAGAATTAAATGCAAAAAATTGAGATAGAAATCTAACCCGTTAAAAACTAGACAATTAAAAAATATTCTAGTTTTGATTGGAATTTATCAAGAAGGGAAGTTATAGTTCGGTGTATGATTTTATCACTTACTATATTTGTATCATACTTCGATAACTATATTTCAATGGATATGTATTTAAGAATAGACAGTCAGAGATGACCGGGGGTGAAGAATTTAGGTAGTTGCGAAGCCTTTTCAATCGACAGGGTGACTCTTGTGATACATGACCACCCATGCATATTACACTACGCCTAAATTTAGGTATGTAATTCTGAACAGTTGTAGTGGCAGGAAATGTCACGCGCTAGTGTAGTTGCATTGACTCTCATTCAAGCACTCGATTCTTCATAAACCAATAATGTATAAAGTACTACCTTCTTAGGCTCTATATTATGAATTTTTTCTTGCATAGAGTTAACATTTTCACAATTATTAATTTTAAGAAAATCAGCTCTCAATTTAATACTATATTCTAAAAGTACAAATAATAATCTAATATCACTCATCTATATATTATTGCCATGGTATCTTTAAGAGGATCAATAGTGTAAACTTTTTTCATTACATGAAAAACTACTATATTTGTCGGCGTTATTTTAGAAAAGCCTTAATAAGCATTAAATTGGTAGTTGCGCCCATAACATCGTAATTTAGATTATTGAAACTTTTTTAATCAAAAACTCTTTTTTGCTCGCGTGCATGTTTGGCCAATACTACATAATATGTACGTGTACGAGCATTTCACTTGCATAAGCCAAAAGAATCTGGCTCGTGCGTATATATGTATACGAGCGGGATATGTATGTATAGACTGAGTCATTTTCGTCATTGAACTCGAAAACAAAGGCAAAATCATTTGCGTGGAAAACAATAGGGGTTCGAAGTTTTTCGCAGAACGCAAGCGAGAGAGAGAGAGAGAGAGAGAAAGAGAGCAGGATTCAAACTCGTTTCGAAAGAGCATTTCTCTCGTTCTTTCTTTCAACCAACTTTGCCCCTCTTGCGTATGGTGTATTGACCTCTGCGCATATACGCACAATTTGTGCTCGTTTTTTTATCGAGATGCATATCATATACGCTATGAATGATAACTATAACCATTTTTTGAAATGTCAAAAAAGAAAGAGGCTCCGTGACAAGATATTATTTGGAGGAAAAATGTCGAGTTTTGCACTTGTTGGAATTTATCTGAGAATCACTCGAGCGACTTTCAAATCTCGGATAATTTCTTTTCATAATTCCCCGTCTGAATACGTATACATTTACCTTTAGATTGTTGAATGGCCACATCCAAGACTGTTGCTGCGTATAATCCCTCTTGGATTCATCCCTAAAATAATTTTCTGCATTTCATTCTCGTTCTTTCTCTCAAAATCATCATGGAAAAACTTTTTCGACGGCAAATTTTTCAGCAACCATAATCCAGAGCTCCTCAAAATCTTCTTCATGCTTGGGAGTAGCAACAGCAACAGTGTGGTAGAAGCAGCAGCAGTAGTAGTCGTAGTGGCAGAAGCAGCAGCAACAAAGTAAAAAAAAAGAAGAAGTCCGGGATAATACCGTCTGAAATCCGACAACGGCTATATACGAGCTCTATATACGTACGTACGGGAGAGCGAGCGGGTATTGTCGAAAAAAAAAGAAGAAGTAAAAGAAAAAGAAACGTCCATATAGCCAGGGAAAAAGCTTAAAAAATTCAACCCCGTTCACCTTCATCTCGCGAAAAAATCCTTGCTAGCTCGCTCCGGCGCTGCTAAAGGGAGCGAGCGGCGCACGCGAATAAGGCAGTAAGGGGGTTGGAGATGGATGGAGGTGAGAATATAGCAGCAGCACGCAGAGCTTAAAAAAATCGTTAGTAGTCTCGCTTCTCTTTCTCTCTCTCTTTCTCTCTCTCTCTCTTTTTCCGGCGTGCGTTAACGAAGCCGCGGCAGCAGCAGCGACGGTAGTAGAGCAGAGTAAGAGAGAAAGAGAGAGGGAGAAAATACTTGGTAGGTGTAGGGCTTGCGCAGCAGAGGGAAACGCGCGCCGCTGTTGCTGGCCCAGCCAGGTTTTTTTTTATATCGGGGCGCGCCGGCTCTCTCGACACACACTTTTATATTTACGCATGCACGTACACTGCCGCTCGCACATACACACATACAAATCATACATACACACACATACACACACTTACACTCTTAGGCAGGGGCGCGCGCGCGCGCCTGGAGATGAGCCACCCCACCCCCGCACGCGTAGCTGCTCCCGCCGTGAACGCGCGCGCCAAAGAACCTATATACGTAGCGCGTACAGCATCGTCGGGGATACGTAACTAAGCAGCGGGGGCTCGCGAAATTTTTACGATGCCTCTCGCGGCACACTCATCCGCTGCTCTACACGCGGATGGGGGAAGTGACGGCGGCGGCGGCCTTTGAGCGAGCAACGAATTTCGGATTTTTTTGGCGTCTCGATGAGGCGCTTTTGCACCTCCACAAAGCAAGCACCAATCGACGAGTGCGGCGATGCTGGACAGGTGGCTGGCTTATGAAGAGGCTGTTGCCTCGCTTGTACTTGCGCGTAAGCACACGAGCTCATCGCGCGGTGCACAGACTTCGATGTCGACGATCGTCGTTATCGTTGCTGTACGTCACATATATCTTCACTCATTTCTTCGTGCGTTATGCTTATTACTAGCGCGATATCGTTGCTTCAGCGCAGTACTTGATACATTTTGTTGTTGTGGTTTTACACGATCATATCCGAATAATTAGAGCACTTCGTCCGAGTCCGTAAGGAGCTCGAGCGAGCGAGACAGCTCGAGAAACCAACCACCAGCACAGAATAGCCCTTGGCTCTCGGACGTGCGGAGCAAATTACTTAGAAACTTTGTGTTTGTAAATGATGCGATCACATTAATCGCACTCTCAGCTATAATTAAGAATGCAATTTTGCTCCGTAAAAGCAATTCGTCGGTGGGCCGCGCGAAAATGTTTTTTACTCCACGATACACGTACTCGATCAAATTTTTATTCGCATCTAGCTCCTTTTCTCTCGCTTTAGTCCACCAGCTTCCTTCGCTCTATCAATGTCTACTTTACCCTACTTTTTTGCACGCGCCCAAGCCCCGGCGTCTTCTCCGAGCCATCAGGCTTATTACCCTCAATCTTTCGCCACTTTCATAGCTGCACAGCGGCAGTTTCGAAAAATAAGCGCGTTTCAACATTTTTCTACTATCAACGTACAGAAGCGCACTCACACAGCTGCTCTCACGGGTCTTTTGCGATGGATAAAGTCTCTCTGCTGCTGCTATATATCGAGTGCTGCTGCTACTGCTGCTGCTGCTGCTGTGGTGGTAGTTTTTTCGGGGTTAAGAAAAGCGACATCGTTGTCTTCTTCCATGCTATGATGACGAAAAGAAGCTTTCTCGACATGCCAGATCATGAAAAAGAGAGAGAAAGCACGAAAGAGAGGGCGAGAAAGGGCAGAGGGCAAAAAGGAAACGAAACTCTTGATGGCATAAAGAGCAAGAAAATAGCTGCGGGCCATTCGAAGAAAAGTGGCCACTTTTCTCTCTCTCTCTCTCTCTCTTTCTCTCTCTTTCTCGTTCTCTTGCTTTCTCTCGTTCATTCGTTCGTTGGCCCGTTGGTTCGTTCGTATAGGTACGTTCTATCGTTCGTGTAACGCTTATTTCTCGAGGGCGTTTTCAAACGACGACGGGCCACCGGAATTTTCGTGTCGGACGATAATGCGCGTGCTTGTGCTCGTTCGCTCGTGGCGCTCGACTCTGGCTTCTTGGCGTTCAGCACCGAGCTATATAGCAGCTGTACAAGCTTTCGTGGCCTACGACGACCCCCGATAAGGATTCTGCCGGCTCAAGAGTCTATTGCTGCTCGCTCGCTCTACGGCCAAATTGACTAGTGTTGTATTTGTTCTGTACCTAGCTATTCTCTGACTCTGCTGCTTGCCCAAAGCTCGCTTGTTTTCTTTCGCGATGACTTTTTTACGCTCGCTCTACACTTTCTTTATATGCCATCTCTGTGTACATTTTACGTGTGTGTAGGAATGATTTGTATACTTATAACCTGGAATCGATACTAGTTTTTTACGACTTTGTGTAGCCGAATAAAATTTTCATTTATCCAGCTATTCATAAAAAGTGTTGTTTTGCAATAAATTATTATTTCGGCTACTTTGCTTTCACTCTATAACTTGAAATATGCAATATAAGCTAGTCGTTTCATTATACGCGTAAAATAATGTTGTCAGAAACTTTTCTACTAACATCGTATAACAAGCTACCGTTTGTACTTGTTTGATAATACCTGTAAAAATTAAAACAAATTTCCAACTCGGATTGTTTTTCCCCATAGGACAAGATAATCACTATTTTGATTGAGTTAGAAAAAAATCCGACCAGCTGCGCAAAAAACTGTGTCGTGTAGAAGTAGAACTGCAACGATAAAAGCTCTTGCTCTCTCTATTAAGGTGTACCGAGGAGTTTTCTATAAGTTACTCTAGTTAGTTTTACATGAAAGGTGTTTCATTCGTATAACGCGTCATGTGGGAGCAGCATTACAGGTGGGGTACGCGCGCAAGACGAATAGTGAACTAAATCCGAGGTTCCTAGAATTTGTGAAGCCTATCAAGAGCTAGCGCGACTCGCCTGGCAGTGTGTGGGTGGCCGAACTGGGTCGTATAGAGAGAGAAAGAGAGAGAATGGCACGGCTCGAGGCTGGCTCGTCGTTCGTGTCTGGCCGATTATACCATATTAAAAAAGACGAGGCTTTTGGCTAACTATCTATGACAGCTACTGCGTAGGCGATCAAATATCGTCATTCTGTTAGGGTTTTCAATTTGGCGAATTAAATCGATTGGGTGAAATTCTTCGCTCTATCTTTTTCTCGACGAGCAGACGCGTGGAATGTGCCTGGGCGAGGGCGAGCTTGCGCCGAGATAGTCCGGGGGGAGAAGCTGCGCTGCTGCATAACCCAAAGAAAAGAAGAAAATTTCAACGAAGCTATACGCGCAGATAAAAAACGACAATAAAGCGTAAAAAACTATAAAAAGAATCGCACTCAGCTGAGCGAGAGGAGGAAAGAGTGGCAGCGCGGGCCAGCAGTGGTGCATAGGAGCGATAAAAAGGGCGCAAAGGGAGATAGACACGGGAGAGTCGTGAAAGACATCGTGAGTCGGTGGCGGAGCGATAGCCGAGTCTTGGGTTGGGCTCGGGCGTAAAAACGCGTTTCGCTCGCGAGCCTAAAAAGATCGAGGATTTCGGTGTGCGTATGTGTGTGCCCGTGTACGTATAAGGAGGGTTTGCGCGAGCATGTTTATATGGCGCTGTAAACGAAACGACATTGCGACATTTCGAGCAGATAATGGTGTGAATGTTCAATGTATACGTACGTACGCACATAGAAATCGTGAGAGGGAGAGAGACAGAGAGAAATAGCGTCGCGAGCATCGAGCAGTCGGGGGTGAACGAACCGAGTCGGCAGTAGCGGCGGCAGTGGCGGCGGCGGCGGCGGCATTGGGCTGCTTTGGCTGGCTCGCTTTTCGCTCCTCGCTCCTATCACATCATCTATCGATCTTATAGTATGTAACGCCGTCTTTCTCTCTTTCCGCTATCGTCCGTCGATTTTTAATGGTGCGAGAGAGGGAAGGGATAACCTGCTGAAGGCTGTTGCTTCGCCCAGGTCATGGTAGTGGTAAGTTCGAGCTGCCCTTGCTATAGTGGTAGTAGTGCTATTGCCGAGGAGAAGGATGTCGATACTTTTGGCTGGGATGGCTGCAGCAGAGCTATTTGACTGATGGAAAAGATGGAGCGACGATTACTTCGAATCGATTATGCGGCGAGCACCTCGGCATAGCTATGCGCGAGCGACTTTAATTTTCCCTTCCGGACCTCTAGCTACTTCGATTTTAGCCCAACGCCCAATTCATATCTTCCCCCAGTGTGCACGATTTCATTTGCCATTGGTAGAGAGTAAAAATTTCGGGGCTAACGTTTTTGACCGAGCTTTCGACTGAATGATAGCTAAAATTCTGAATGACAAGTTAGACTGACGATATGCATTTTATCCATTCTCGCAATTGATCGATATTGCGCGTGTCCTAGCGACGTAGGTGCTGGGGTGTGACAAAAAATTAAAATCTTATATTTCATCTTTTTCAACGTAAATTTTATTCTTTTTTTCTAAATCGGCTTCTATTTCAAAAGTTCTCATATAATTATGAACATATATCAAGTTTTTTAATGATATTATAATTTCTTTATATTTGCCGCTTTTGAATGGATTCGTTGCCCTTTCGGCGTCTCTAAAAATTATGACTTTCTCAAAAACCAAAACTAGAGGGTTTCGTTTTTCGTGGTAAGATACTTAAACTTTCCGTTCAAGCTTCATAAAAGGTAATAAATAGTACTTTTAGGTATAAAAAGGATGAAAATTAAGTTTTATGTTGAAAGTTAAAGCGGCCAAGAAAAATAATTTTACACAACTAATGAAATTACGATTGATTTCCTATGCGTTTGAGTGCACTGTCTTTGGCAAAAAAACAATAAATTTTAATCACAAAACTGTACTAAAAAAAATGTGTAGGTCTCAATTTCAACGATCATTTCTATATGAAAGCTTTAAACAAGTTAAACATAGTTGGCACCGATAAATTAAGAGAAATTTTCAATTATTTTTCATCTCAAATCGATGCTGTTAACGAAAACTAGCACGTTTACGATATAAAATGTATTGAAACGTACTATTTTTCGTTAACAGCGTCGAAATATGCAAGTTTCTGTAGAATGAATTATAAATCAGGGCTGTAAACGAAGAGAAGCACGTTTCTACACATTTTGTAGTTCAAAAGTTTTCGTTAACACAAGTATCTTTGGCGTAACTGAAAATAGCTGCGCAGTTCGTTAAACCCAGCATTAGCTAACAATCGGTTCTTACCTAAGAGCCAAAAGGAAACGCGCTGCGTGCAAGTCATCTAGCATTTTATATTACAGCGAGGCAAGTAGGCATCCGAGTAGGCCGATCATAAACGACTTTTTTACTTGTCGTTCTTTTCTCGCGCATCTTCACGGAATGTAGAATTGAGAGAGTATAGGACGCTCGGCTACATGAGTATACACACAAACATACTCGAGCCAGGTGTTCGCTGCATTTACGCGCGCGCACACGCACACACGTACACACACACACGCACATAGCTTGACGACGCATGACTACTTCGGCAAAGTGGCTGCTGCTGCGGTTGGTGTTGACGATGCATACGTTCCGCCGCACTCGACGTTTCTATTGCGGTTCTGTACTTATGTAGACCGAATTATATATAGGAAAAGAGAAAGAAGATGATAGAGGAAGCTTGCAATTGAACGTGGACGCGCGGCGCAAAGGGAAACATGCGATCTTCCTCCCAACCACATCACTTGCCATTGGCATTGATTTTCAGATTTTCCATATTGCTTCAATTTTATACATCCTATATTTGAGCCTCGAGTCATTTTTGTGAAGCATGATTTTTTATCGGACTGCAGCCAAGACTCTTCCTTTGAGCTGCCGAGCGACAATGGTTTTAATAAAGAATGACGCAAATGATTTTATTTACGGTCATCCAACTTTGCGCGTCGTTATAGTTGGGAAATTAATAATCTGATTATTAAGAGAAAGAGAGACAGCAGCTCCCCTACTCAACTATCGCCAGCCTTCAAACTAATAATAATTGTGCTTTGTTCATCAATTTTTTTCTATCACGGTTTATTAATTTTACAGAAAAAATGAGGATGAAAAATAGATAAAATTCCATTATAGTCGGAGCTAAACACTTCAAGTTCAAGGTAAGGGATGATAAAAAAATTAATTTTTTTCACTAAATATTGTTCCTATTGACTATTTTTACATCGGTTCGCGAGATCGTATGAATCGTGTTGTAATTTTCGTGCACAAGCCAAAAAAAAATTTATCCGACTATGTAAATAAAGGTGTTCGGTTAGGAGGTACTTTTTCTTCAAACGTAACTCGATATTTCAAAGTGATTCAGCATGGAGGCTTAATCGGAGGTGAGCACCGAGCAAACGTTAAGGAAAATCACAAGTTTTCGTCGACTACCGGTAGTCATAGAGATATTCGACGAAGCCAACGTAAACTCAGTTAGAGCAGCTACGAAGAGAGTCGTGAAGTCCAGTACGAGGCAACTCTAGGACACATACACATATATCTTACTCACTTATTTATAGACCCCTACATGTGCATACATTTTATTGCAGAGTTAAAAAGACCGGTGTCAATTGGAGTCGATAATTTTTTGTTTTATACAAAAGGCACCCAAAAACAAGAGATTTCTGTTACATTTTACCGATAGTACCTCGTGATGATTTGAACCGATGAGTTGATTTCCAACGTAGATATATGTATGAGTACGCGAGCAGTAAGTTCGATGATGCGTCGAATTAAAACCCTCGAGCGGTTTCGGAGCCACCGAGTAGAGTCGTGCTCGATTACGAAGACCTAAATGTCGCGAGCTACGGCTTCTTCCTCGTTTCGCCGCTGGCTCCGACTGCTCGATAGACCATGTACTGTAATGTACTTGTACTCTCCTCTCTTGATGTTGTTGTCAATGCTGCTGTTGCACTTCTTATGCTATGATTAGATTGCCTTTAACCGTCCGGATCCAAGATTAATTTGACGAATAATTCAGACTTTAATTCTGATTTTTACTTGTATTTTTTTGCAAAATTATCCTCGGTAACTTAATTTTTGCCAAATTGGTTGTTGAATCTACTTGAAGGGCTTAAAATTAAAGTTTAGTGAGATTCTTCTTTTTACTTAGTGTTTTGAAAAACAAAATGAGAAATATGTCGTTATACCTAAATTTTACAGTATTAATATGGTATACACCATTACGTGGTGAGTCTACTGGATAATGAACTTTTTACAGAAAATATTGCTCAAACAATAATGGTGTAATTTTCATCGTCTCCACTGTATTATAGCGAGTTTCACTTGCAGAAAGTAATTATAGTAAAAAACTATTCATTTTAATAAATACTTTTTGTTTTCTATACTATAAGTTTTTAGTTAAGAAATTAAAAGTTTTTTGTAATACTTCAGATACTTTGCGAAAACAGGATTTAAAATTTCATATTGGCTATGGAATCTGTCTAAATATAGGTTTGATAGTGTGATGCACACATTAAAAATAAACTTTTGCTTTGTACAGTGACTTTGATGCTCGAACTCTCTTCTTGAGTAATTGACACAATCTTTAAGATGTAGAACCCGCCCTACACGTATGCGCACTTACGCTCGACCATTTTTCCACATAAAGAATGACTCTCTTTGTAAAAAAAAAAATATAAAATGTGTGTGTGCATCCAGAGCGTTACCCGCTTGGATTATAGCATACATGTGTGCCTCAGGTATAATGCGTAGGTGGCCGCTTATAGGTATACGTTTATAAGCAGCCTGAGATGATGACCTGTACAGAAAAGACCCATGGTATGCTTTGAACGAGGGATGAAAAAAAAACTGCTCTCGTTGCTGAAGTGTGTGCAAGAATGTGGAGAAGTTACGAACTCTATAAGTGAAAAAAAAGGAAAAGAATAGTGACGATGATGAGGGGAAGATCGATTTTAATGAACATTCTTGAAGGAACTTTTTACACCTTGCCAGACATTGAAGCTTCTGAAATTTAACAAGGAATCGATTTTCATAAATTAACGTTGATTAAAGATACAGTTTACGCACTTTCTTACGATGTGTTCTTTTTTCCTCGAAATTGCTCGTTAAAATTCCATACTTCAAGAGATGCATTATTCATGCTATAGGAAAATCTGCCTACCCGAATACGTGTGCGACACTTGAGAGTAATTTGCTTTATTAGTTGTTATTATTTGTTCTGTAGTCGTATATTTTCCGCATTTAGCTTGATATAACATACACACGGGCTTTTAACTATAGGTTTACGATGAGTAAATTGTCACGCAAAAACTGCCATAAAGTCTCGGCGAGGAGCTGTTGAGAAAAGTGGCAAAGCTGTTATTAAGGAAAACTTAATAGTACTGTTAATTTACGATGCTTTGAAAGGGTAAATATGTAATAAGTATAGCGTGTGCGAAACACAACTCATTCGAGTCAGCTGCAGTCACACTTTTTTCTCCGTCATTCTCTTTCTCATTTTTAGCAGCTTGCTCAATTTCGTAGGTTCCACAGAGAAGAGTATTTCACGGTTTCTGGAACCGAGGGTCGAAAAACAGAACAGAATTAAGCGTCCGTTGCCGCGTAAAACGAAGAGTCCGCGAAACGAGCGCACTTCCCACGCGCATCCCGGTAATATTACGCGCCGCGTTCGGGATATCGGTTAAGAAGCGGCTGCGGCCGATGCAGCGCCGGTTCCAAGTACACGTGCAGCGCACGCGTGTGCATTATAAATCTAAAATGTGTGTGCTCCGCCGGTGCAGCGCGCGCTGGTGTACACATTACGCGCGTCGCTGCTTTGAATGATACACGCCCCTGCCGAGCGCAGTAGCCGGCGAGCAGCTCGCTGCGCAGAGGGTGAAAAACGTAGCAGCCCCGGGTGCGCAATGCAGCTCTCTCTCTCTCTCTCTCTCTCGCTGCAAAGCCTTTCTAAGTGAGAGCGAGCGCTGCATACAAGCGCGTGCACACGCGCGACCTATGCGTTGCATAAGCCTATGCTTTTGCGGGGGCGTGGATTTTGCTCCACCCAGACCTAGTCTCGCTATCTCTCTTACTCTTTCTCTCTCTCTTGCTTTCTTTGCTGATAAACATGGGAAAAGCTCAAGTTTCATCCCCACCCGTGAATATCTGTACGACTAGTCGCAAATAAGAGCAGCAATGCACCAGCCGGTTATCATTTCTCTCGAAATCCTCGGATTTTTGTACCTGGGAGCACCGTTGCAAGGATCGCGATGCCGCGGGTACTGCAGCTCGCCGGACGTGTCCTGGTCCCGGAGCGCTGTAGCCGTTCATTTTTACTTATTGGCTTAGCTGACTTTGAATCTAGACCCGCAGTGTCATTGTCGTCATCGTGAACCCCGATGACCCTTGGCTAAAGCCGTCTACTGCTTGAGCGCATTACCATCGCATGGAAGACATTCCCGATTGATCTTGTAAGTGCACATGCCTACGTAGTCGCGCACAGAGCATAATACAAGCTCGCGTGCAGACACGTATGCGCGACGCCGCCGCCGCCATCATCCGCGCCTGATTCTATCTTTATGTATTCAATGTTTTTTTCACTCGCTCGTTGCTCGTGTTGTGATATTGCATACGCCGAATAACTTCGGAGCCACGAAGGCGAAGATACGGCGAGATTTAGATGATACCAAATGATTATGTGCGCGCTGGAAGAAATTCGTCGACCGTACGTGAACGATTTGCACGTGCTGTTGGGATTGATCCCCCGGCGGGACGTGCATTAAGACGTGCGCCGCGTACAGCATCGTGTTCCGACGCTCGTCCTTTGACTCTCAAACTGTTTTCTTTTTCATCAATGATCTTGTACGCAAGATGAAAACAACTATTCGACTTTGAAACTATTCTTAACTTGTTCTTTGTGTTTATGCGATCGGTGCCATTTTTTTACATTGTACTAATACAAAATCATTTGAAGCTTCATGTCATGATAATCTCGTTTTACAAGCTCGAATGGTTGACACGAAATTGAGCGCTTCTATAGTTGTCTCAGCAACTCTGTAAGAGGTTGGTTTAGCCCGATGGACCGAGTCCGAAGCAAAGTACTTACGTCCGAAGAAAAATACAAAATCGAATGATTCTGGCAAAGTCAAGCCTTCGGAAACTGCACGACTATACTTTATAAAAAACCATAACTGACGCTCGGAACTGCAATGTCGAGCGCCGACTGCACAACTGCGCGCCGTATACGTGGCAGCTGTGTTACAAATCGGTGATTAGTGCGGGCAGCGAACCCTTAATCTGAAATTGCACACGTTGCCCTTGAGATTTTCGGACCCAACGACCTTGGATGCGAGACTCGAGTGCGCGCGGTGCAGCGTTGCAGCGCACAAGCCCCCGACGCTGTACCGTGCGCGTTTTATAAGCGCAGCAGTGCGGCGTCGCACACATTTTCTGTCTCAAATTCACTTTCTTTCCGAGCGAATAAGATATCGCCTTTCGCCGGGAATGCCGAAGACGAGAGTAAAACGGGAATAAGAGTGAAATGGAGTAGCAAAGAAAGCCATGACTCTCGATGCTTATTTAAACATCGAGATAAAAAGTAATCGCGAATGCAGTGTGCGATACGTGCACATAAACTGCGTGCGAGCTGCGCTGGACTGGATTGACGCATATAAACCGATGCTCGGCGCATCGGCAGAAAAGACGGCCACTGCGATGAAGATGAAGGCACTGAGGATGTTTATTTGGCTCGACAACACACCAGTTACAATATATATATAAGTTTCTGTAACAGCGAATGAATTGTTGTCGAACAATATCACGAGCATCTGCGTCTGGGTAATTGTCTCGCTTATCTGCACCGCCAATCAGTGTATTAAACTTTTTCTCCGAGAGCAGCGGCTCTCGGTTTTCTACATTGAATAGCTACTCGGTCAGAAGCAGACGTACATTTTTAGTCCCTCATGCCGAAAGTTCATTCGGCGCGCAAATATGTATTAAAATTTCAAGGATGATGAGAATTGCGCTCGAAATCGGTTGCGGAAAGTCGAAAAGCTGCGTTTGAAAAGCCGAGGCCAGTAATCGCTTTGGTTGGCTGCAGTGCTCCGGAGTTTTGTTCGCATTGCAGCGCGCAGGACGAGCGGACAAGTCTTTATTATAAAAGGATCCAGCGAGCTGCGATCCAAAGCATTCACCTTTCATTTTGTCACACTCTCCCTCTCCCATTTTCCTTCTTTTCGTTCTCTCGATGCCTGGCTCGCGCACTATTATCCCACACTGGTCCACGGCTTCTCGTGCGATCTCTCTCTTTTTCTCTCTTTCTCTCTTTCATTCTTCTTCTTCTTCTTCTCTTCTTCTTACCCGGGGCAGTACTCAGGTAGGTATTTGTGCCTCCCTCTCCCTCTCGCTCCTCTCTCCTCGCTACGCTCTTTTCGTTCATTTATTCTTTTGATGGGCCGGCAAAGCGGCGGCGGCGGCGGTCTCTCTTTGTGTCCCAGAGGCCGATGGCACTACTAGTATGCGTGCAGAGCGGGCCCATACTGCTGCCACTGCCGCGCCACTTGGACGCCATCGGTAACAGCAGCAGCGCTGCAGCCTCTCGTTTTGCTCCTTTGCTCTGGTATGTAATGTAGGTAGGTACTGACCCGCTGCAAATGTTGGCCTCACTCGTTTTTGCTGCTGCAGCTCCGATGCTACTGCCTCGCTGCTGCTCTTGTTGCTGCTGATATTGCGCATGTATATAATGTGTTACAGCTTCAAGGGTCCGCGAAGAATTATCTTATACTTTGCCCAACGCACCAGATGGTTTTCTTACTTTTTAATAGCTCAACGTAAAATAGATTGAATTTTCATCGCATTTCAGAAGTGCTGTGTTTCCCCGATACCATCTGTGGTCGATGCGTGATTGGCTACGGGGATAAAGCTCATTACATTTTTAGAATATTTTACAGCTCTTACATTTAGAAACATCCTGCTCGAAGGAAATTTTAAATCGGAATTGCCTCTTAAAAATAACTTGTACCCAGTGATCGCTTGCTTTATTACTTTACTCAAAATTTTTATCCAAACTCACAGTTCGTTTCTAAATCAAAAGGCTGGGGTGCATTTTCTCATTCTTACGAGCGTGTGGATGCGGCAATCGCATGAATTTTTCATAAAAATTTCGATGTAATGTGCATAAGCGGGACATGCATACGTATTACAAGCGTATACATGCAAATTTTAATCGTGAGAAAATCTTCAAGTTCAAGATTTCATCGATGCATCGCACCGTTGCAACTGTATAATAAAGTTTATTTACAACTCAATGACTGCGCACAACCAATGTAGATTATATAAATAATTCTTAATTCATGATTATTTTATAAATACCTTATTATCCAAATTATAATTTTACAATCATTTGGTTTCAAATTTTAATTATAATAACGTTGTGAAAATTTATTTTGTCTCGTGATAATCTTTTATACATTTTCATAAATAAAAATAATAATAATTTTAAACTTCAACCTGCTGGCACAACGATTATTCATAAAACTCAATGTACCAACAATTTGGAATAGTTTCTCAGAAAATTTTCATTCAAAGTTCACACTTGGATCTTTTTCAACGGCTAAAAAGAGGGGACAGTTTTACTTTACCGCGATGACAAAGATTTGAAAATAATATTTTCCGTTATATGTATTTCGAAGCCGTGGCCGTAAAAGTCCGTTAAGCCAAGAGCTCGTCGTGCTCGTCGGCATTGCCTTGCAGCGCGCAATATAGCGCCGTAAACTGCTTATAATGTACATTTTCAGGTGCGCGGTAAAATTCAGTTGACCAAATATCATTCAGTGTTATTATATAGCCATCATGCACGGGTACAGCGACGCATGTAATATAGGCTTGCAAGGAGAACCGAGGCACAGCATATATGGTAAATATGAAAAATCCAAGTCCCAGCCTGCCATAAACAAAGCTGCAACGCTCCGTACTAGCACTTCTCGTATTTCCTCTTTTCTCTTTCGATTCTTTCTCTTTTCTTTTGCTCAATGTGGAAAGTGCATCGCCGCGCGCGGCATTACGAGCGCTCGGTGGCAGATTGCAACGACAGCTGCTACTGCTGCAGCCATACTGAATATAATTCTGCTTCTCTTTTTCTTTTCTTTCTCTCTCTCTCTCCCGCTCTTTTTTTAAGAATCATCATATTCGTGTAACGCTTGGGGAAATAAATGAACTTAACGATCATACGCGCTACATACGAGCTTGGTACACATGTACGAACTTCGTTTATCCTTATAAATGCATTCGAGCACGTTATTCCATTGCAGCTCCTCCGACGAATTTCGCCCAAGATTTATGATTTCGCAGTGGAAGTCCATAAACATTTTCAGACTGTAAAATTAAATCACTGAACAATGAAAATTATGTAATTTTTAAAATTTATAATTTTTGGTTACTTTACTATCGTTCACTCTCATACTTCCGTTGAAATAAATTAGGAACGATGGAAAACTATAGATAATCAATGTAAAGATGAGGTTTGTGTTTTGTAACTATTTTATTTTACCTCATTGATGTTCTGGTATTATATTTTTATTTCTTTGGAGCAAAATCAGTATTCTTATTTCATTTCAGGTGCAAAAATATTAAACTATTTTTTTTCCATTGCTAAATTTATCTTTCCTCCTCAATTTAATGAGACATTCATGAAAAACATTTGTAAATGTTGTTATTGAAATTAAAGGAAAGGCTAAAAATAACAAATAAAATTTAAAGACATTAAAGTAATTATATTTTTATCTAAAATAAAAAAGGATTATATTAAAGTGTAATGTACACATCAACATACTTTCGAGTGATATTTCTTAAAAAGACCAATCGCAGTATTTTACGACAATAGTCGAACGAAGAGGTAAATGATTCAAAATAAAATAAGTCAAGGCGCCTGAAAACGTAGCAAAAAGTATACAGCTTCGACAGAGCTTTATATGTGTGTTATGTGCAACACGAAATAGGTCGAGCAAGCCGAGAGTGTTTTCCGTTCTGCGATAACCTCGCGTATACGTATAGGCAGAGGAGCTTTGCCGGTGCGCGCGTGATTGCAGGTGCGAGAATTCTGTTCGATCACCGATTTCGATTGCAGCAGAAGCGGCAGCGGTAGCTACAAGTGCGCCGCTCCAAGTAAAAACTCTGATAAATCACTTTGCGCTTCTCTTGCGCGCTTTTCCATGCGAATTGCTCAAGTGCAGTTTAAGATTGAGAGAAAGGGATGAAAAAGAAATCTCATATGGAAGGGAGCCAGCAGCAGCCAGCCATAGCAACTTCATGCACGATTTTTATCAGCGCGCTATTCATCGGGCGCACGGCTACATTTGTCAGCGATTAAGCGCGATTCTTCGCTTTTTGCTGCTTCCATCTTATTTTCGCCCCAAGACGATGTTAATTAAAATCGACGTGAGCTGCTTTTTTTCAACTTTTTTTCGATCGGTCGGCGAGCAAAGTATATGAAGGTCGATGTACCAGCCAAAGTCGATGACTTTTATTTACGCACGACGACGAACATTTGCCAATGCGATAGAAAACAGTTTTTATTCGGCGCTGATTTCATTCGCGTTTACAAGCGCTGAAAATTGTGCACGAGAAAAATGACACGAGAAACTGATTTTATGAAAGCTAAATCGTCTATTCTTGTTAATTGAAGCGTCTGATCGTGTCAGGTTATATTTTTTTACGTTTGAAAATTCAGAATAATATTAAGCGTCGGAGCAATATAAGCGATTTCCTGCTCGTATTCATCATTGAACATCTAGCCGAGCGGCGGGTGGCGGCAAAAATACAACTCGATGTTAGTCGCGCATCCAACAATAACGTCTTTATAAGCATCTAATTAAAAGCAGCAGTAGCGGCGGCGACGACGACGACGACGAAGACCCCATACTGTTAGACGACTACGGCGGCTCAGTGGCAGCAGAGAGCTGCGCGCACACACACACACATACGGCCAGTGCAGCATTGCAGCCGCGGCACACATGCACGCAGAAATGGCAAAGGACAAAAAGTCCCTCGAAGCGAATGCGAAATAAGTCGCTTGTCTTGTCTTGTCTGTGGCAGCAGCGTATACATACATCGTCGTCGTCGTCGTCTTATACGTGTATACGTACGTCGTGATATAAAAGCGATGAGTTCACCGGTTCTCGAATTCATCGGAATCGCGTCGCTATGCGCGGCGCAGCGCAGTGAATATTGCCTGCAAAAAGCACCATACGAGCGTAAACGGTGAACAAGACGAGTCTGTAGCAGCAGCAACTAGCATGAGCGGCGGCTGCAGTGCTCGCTCTCGAGCTCGGAAAAGACCAAGAGCGAGCGAGAGAGAGATGCCAGACCACTTTTTGGCTTCTTGGAACGGGATTTTTAAAAAGAGCGCGAGCTCGAGCCAGAGAAAGAGAGAGAAGAAGACTCTCGAAAAAGCAGAATAAACCAAGAGGAAGCAGCAACAGTAGGAGATACGACCGAGTAAAAGAAAAGAGCAGAAAGCCGATTATATGCGAGAGAGAGAGAGAGAGAGAGAGAGGGACAGCTGGCAGGGGTGGGGGTCCAAAGGGGCCCTAAGGCCCGCGCAATTGCTCTCCGGTTCTGGTTTTCTCTTTCGCGCTCGCTTCTTCTGCTTCTTTCTACTCTTCTTCTTCTACTTCGGCAAAGTCGACGTCTCGTGAAGGTCGAGATCAATGGCCGAAGGACCCCAGAAACGAAGGCGCCGAAGCGGTGGGGACGATGACTATACTCGGCTGCCTCAGGACGACTCTTTTCTGCGTGCAGTATGCTGTGCACAAGTACGCCAGGCCACGTTGCACTCCATAACACAGCTCTGCGTGCTGTGCCTCTGTCCGTGTGTGCATGTGTGCGTCTGTGCCTGCACCATCATTCCGAGGCTCCGCGAACTCACACAAGTTGGGAGTACCAAAAGAGGAGAAATTGAGCTGCGCGCCAGCGAGCAAGGCATCGGTCCCCGAGGGCGAAACGGCCAAGAAGCAGCAACAGGAGGAGGAGGAGGAGGACTTGTATACTTGCCTGCTCGCCAAGCGAATGCCTGGCTACGGATGGTTAGCTACATGCAGCTAAATATAGAAAATGGGGGCTTTCGAATGTATCCACATTGGGTTTCGCAATCATAGTGTCTATGGATGGGAGTTTTTTCATTTTCTGCAGATCAGCCATTCGCTAACTCGCGATTGTTTCACGTATCGACGATGCTATTGGTCTTTTATAAAATCCTAACTGACTGACTATATTTTCGTCCCTCGAACATCAACATGTTAATATTTATTATTTTTTTATCTTTACTGATACTCATCATAAATATTTTTATCGCCTTATTTGAATTTTAGTTAAAAATCAAATATTAATAAAAAGAAATTATAAAGAAAAATTCGGAATCGAGTTATTTAGTTTATTTCGATAATCTAATGTAACAATTCTATAATTAGTAGAAATGTTTTTAGTGTAATGGAAATATGTCAAAAATAATAACGATACAGTCTTTTTAAGATCACGTTCTGTAAATTGGAAGATATGATTCTTTATAATTATTATACCTGCTCGAATAAGAATTAATATCGTTGTCACGTATATTTAATCGCTTTAACTCCTTGTGAGTTAATAACATTCAATTACATTAGATACTTTAATTTTTGACGAGTTTTGCATTTGTCAGTTTAAAATGGCTTCATCGAGAATACTGCTTCTAACTAGCTCGATTACTTTTGAAGGTCCATATGAAATTTATATATCTTTTTATACCTCCACCTTTAATTCTATAAACATAGGAATTTAATACTAATTTTAAAATTTTTCTGTTTAAAGCCATTTACTATACTAGTATATGATAACACGAATAAAACTTCATTTGTGATTAGAGTATATGCTATTTTCATCAATGTTCGAGAGTATGAATTATATTTTATTTACATATTTGAAGTAATATTTAAACTTATCCGAGTTGTGAATTTTTTTAACACCAATAATGAAATATTTCATCGATTAATTTTCGATAAACACGAAGAAAAAAATTTCAACGGTTTAGAAAACCACTATGACCGAATGTTCGATGGCGAAATAGAGCATAAAAGGTTTTATAAATAACACACAAGTCTCAAGTCATACAAACCATAAGTTCTAGGACTCTTCTTCCGGTGTATTTGAGAATTGCGCTTCTTCTTCGCTCGAGCAATACTTTATTATCTCTTTCGTACAGTCTCCGCTTGATTCTAGCCGTAGAAAACGATTTTTCGTTTCCGTGAGCGCAGGAGAGTGAGAGAGAAAGAAAGAGATAACATACCATGCACAAGACTGCGGGCATTTTTTGCAGCTCGCAGCTTCGACCCAGGATATGATAAATTATATAGGTAGCCGTTCCAGCATTTTCTTCATTTTTTAATTTTTATTTTTCGACTTTTCAAACGGTATAGAGTCAAGTAAGAAGCTCGTCTCGAAGAGTAATTTTGTTTGAAATTCAAATAGCATTGCGTTTGTTCATACTCTTGTGAAGAAATGTTATCACGAAAATGCACATTATAATAGTCACAGTAAATTTTGTGTATTATACTTACCACGTCTGATCGCGTATTCACCCACACACGTATTCAAGCATACGGGCCCAGAACAAATACACATGACATCGAAATTGGAAATGTTTAATGTTGCCCTATCGTTTTCATACATGAGTATCTTATCAACGAACCAATAACTTCCCATTTAAGAGAATATATTGAAGCTTCGGTAACGACGGAAATAACTTTGAATTTAATTTGTCATTTCTACTGAATTTTTTTAAAAAAGCTATGTAGAAGGCAAAATAACAACGAAACAACGGCACCGTAGAAATGTCAAAAAACATTTTTCAAAATTTTCATTTTTATGCTTTGATTATTACATTATTGCGTTATAACCCGGATTTAATATTGATAATATTAATGATAAAACTGAAAAATGCAGATATCATGATCAAGCCGAAGTAAATTTAGTTTATGTAAAAATAAATTATTTAAATTGCGCCGACGTACAGAAAGACAGCATCGAAATATGAGATTGATATACACGAAGTACAAAAATGAAAATGCATAAAACAGGCGAATATATTTGAGCAAGAAATGTTATTTCTCCGGACTCGTAAAAAACAGAACGATAATATAAGCAAACGAGTAATGTTTGATTGATTCTCGAACAAAAAGTTGCAGCCCCGGCTCGGACGCTCACGGCCAGTGCACCTAAGATACACTTCTCGGCTGCTATACATAATAGCACGCATCGACCACAAAAGTGCATTGCGCCAGGAGCGGGGGAATCGGAGGAGAAAATAAGGAGAAGCAAGGACCGCTCGCATACGTATTACCCTCGAGTGCTGTATACAAGACGGCGCTCGAATTCGTGTGCGTCTGTGTGAGTACGAGTATGCGAGTGTATGTGTATCACACATATACAGTCTCTCCTCATTGGCCAAGGTGTGTAAGTGTATCCGAATCGGTGGAAGAACGCGAAAGCGATGAGAATGAAAGAAGCGATGTGGAGAATATCGGGCTGCCGAACAGCCCAGCAACGATGCGTCGGACCAGAACAGCCTGCAATTTTGTCCATGTGTAAGTGTAGTAGGTCGCGCGTGTGGCCTAATTTTGGCCCGTCCCGTTTTCGAGAGTGCAGCACGGCCCGGATGTGCGAGTGGCCGTACACTTTTTTAGGTCTTGTTTTGACGGGCTCAATTTCGCTTTCGTTCGCTTTTTTTCGTCTCTGCACACATAACACAGCCACTCTTGTTTTCAGCAGCATGGTACCTACTCACTCTCTCTTTTTTTCACGTTTCGGCCTCGCGCGCTCTCCGCTCACTCTCGATTTCAATGGCGCTCTTTTTTGGCTGTGGCAGCGACAAGATTTACGGGGCCTTTTCTTTCGCCCTTTTTAACAAATATTTAAAGATGCAGAAAAATATTTATTGGTTTATTGACTTTTTTATTTTATCTACGAATGATGCGCCAATAAATTTTTCTATCGCACAAAAGGCATGTATCGGATTCGGATAATACATACATAATACGACACATATATATAAAGCTCGGCATTATCATACGTCGACCTGAAAATAATTTTTTTCTCTTTTGTTCTATCATTAAGCATCTTGAAGCGTATATATAGCAGCTGCTCGAGCTTTTTTTTTGCGCGGCAAAAAAACCTGCCGTAGCAACGAGCTCAAGAGCCAGAATGGTACGCTTTTTTTCCTCTGCACAAACATCCCTTTCAGTCGATCGTTTCTATATATACGAGAGCGATTTGCGGTGCACACACGATACTGACTCGGCAAGCGGGGATCAATCGATGACGTTTTTTTTCTCGCCTATGGAAAAATGGAGAAAATAAACAAGTAAAAAAGGCTTAAAGTAGATGTGTGCGCGCTCGAGCGCCGTGCAATGGCTGTGCACTGCGCTTGAGGTGCGCATGATATACATATAAAGAGAGAGAAAGAGAGAGAGGCGGATATCGGGCTACAAGCGGATTAATAAGCACGCGTAGATTCGCCCGAGTATTGCCAGGCGCGTTTTCCAGGAACACTGCGTAGAATTAAGGCAAGAAGCAAAGGAAAAAATGCGAGTCGTGAGGTAAAAAAGGGGTTGACGGGGTATATCACTCCGGGCGTGTCCATTACGAGTTTATTATATATATGCGTGCAAAGTCTCCTCTCTTTCCTTGCTGGCCATACCAGTGGCAGTAACTCGAGCCCGCTCGCGTACGCTCTTCAATGATGAGTTTTTATGCGCGTTAATCGGACGCAACGGGCGTTTGCAGCGCCAAAGACTGCGTCTCTCTCTCTCTTCTTTTCTCCTTGTATGTACGCTGCCTTACGAATATATGTACGCCTGTTTGCATACACACACTGTGTGCACGCCAAAGAGTTCGTTTCCCCTGATGATAAAAATGATCGTTGCTAAATAAATAGCAGCTATATTTATACGTAAAGGGATCGAGAGGAGCTCGAGAGAGAGAGAGAGAGAGAGAGAGAGAAGAGCTGCGCGCGCGGGCGGGGGAACAAACGAGACGGACATTTTATTTTCAACGAATAAGATTTATTGACTCTTAATTAATGCCCTATCCGTTGTTTCAGCAAAGATGCTTGTAAAACAGTCTTTATCCAGGCGGCATGCATGCATACGTATTCACGCACACAAGCGCGCGCTTATTTTAGAAAGAAAGGAAAAGAGAGTGAGCATGTATACGTTTGCATTTATAAGCTCATTAATGTCTCGTTTATACGGCGCGCGCATCAACGATTGCTCGCGCAGCTGTGCCGGCTATCTGCTGTGTTAACTAATAGAGCAAACTTTATAACAGCTATACACACGCTAGTGAGCGATACACATACACTATAATGTTGGCTAATGATCGAAACTGCCATTCGACTACTCGTCTTCTACTCTCGAGCAGTTCTTTTTTTTTACACAAAGCTCAAAGATCCATTCGTAGGCTCCCCGATGCCTTATATACATCGAGTAATTACTTTTCGCGTTTAGTTTTTTGCTCTCGTGGTCGGATCGCATTAATAAATGTTTTCTTGTTGATCGCATTGGATGATCGGAGTAGATCCGTTGACGTCGGCATCGGATGTTTTTAAATCGTCGCTCGGATTTTTACGCGGACGCTATAGCTGCATTTCACCAATCGTCCCAATCTTGACCGTGCTAAAACTTTTCAGATTATTAACTTCGTTTTTTGCATTGAATTTTATTACGCAGTTACGATGCTGCACCCTTTCTTGCAGATCCTCGTTGATTTTATATATTTATGAAATTTCAGTCACAATTATCGCGTAGTATAAGTATAATGAAAATCAATCAAGTGGCAAATATCGAAGCTGTGATTTACAGAATTATGAATGTGTATATTATTATTTATAAAAAAAGTGCCAATGAGTGTTGGGCTCGAGCTCGGAGCGAGAGAGTCTCGAGTCTCGATGCTTATCTGCGTATTGTTGTGTGCGCGCTCGGCGAGGCTTGCGACACAAATGCCCATCATAATACTCGTGAGCTTGACGAAATGGGTTGCTTATTATAAACATATACAGCAAAACGTCGTGCAGGCAGGCAAGCAGTCGCTCGTTTATTGAAATGTCACGGAGCTCGTTAACAAGCAGAGAGAGAGAATATTTCGACTCGACTTCTCCGCTCGCGCGTGTATATAAATATTTTCTCATAATCTCTATGAGATGCCAATAGATTTATAGACTGCATCGTCGTTTCATACACATACATACACGGAGGGCTGTGTGTGTCGCAAGAAACATTTAGGCGAGAGCATTAAAGGCAGCGCGTGAGCAGCTGTCCTCGCTGGGCCCGCGCGATGACGCGATAATAGTGCCTGCACACAGCGTTTATAGATGCACATTATATGCGCACGTGTGCGAATGTGTATTATATAATAAATAAAATTTGATGCACGCGTCGCATTGTGATGGCTCTGGGATAAATTGCGCGCACGTATACACGGCGGGCTAAGCTGCTATATACGCCTCGACCACTGCTATCGCGGACGCAACTCGATGATGCAGTTTCGATACACACAATGTAATTACAGTAAATAATCCACCTGTGCTTATGTAGCCAGACATAGAGACAGATACAGTCGCTAAACTCTACGGCTCCGTCGTTATAAATTCCAGCTCATGAGGAGGCTCGAGAGAGAGAGAAAGAGAGCTGAACGGGCTACAAGGAGCAGTGCAATAACCATGGCTGCATACAACGTCCATTGTCCGCTCGAGAGCTGTCCACCGGCTCTTGGTCATTCTATGGGAGCCGAGCGCGCATTGCGCCGCTTTGAGTGCTCATCGCCATAGGCGCGTGCAAAAATGAACGGATGAAGGGGGCCCTGCCAAGGAGAATAGATAAGAAATGGACGGCTCGTCAACGAGAAAGAGAGAGAGAGAGAGGGAGAGGGACCGACCGAGCCAGTACGTGGCTGCGGGCTGCCGCTGCGCATATACCGAGAGGAGACAGGATATGAAAGGGCAAAGGAATACAAGTCCGTGCATCGACCATATAGGTTTGATGCCGGAAAGCGAAATACATTGGAAAAAAAAGTCGCGTATAGCAGCATCGAAATGTTACTGTAGCCGCCGCTGCTGCTGCGGTTGGAAACTTACATCAGCTCTCGCGAGCTATTCTTCATACCTACGTACGCTACACAGGCCGTATAGAAGAAATCCAGCCATGCGGTTGCAAATTATAATTTTTATTTTTTGCCCCTTTTTTCCAGTTTCTCGTACGCGCTCGATCTTCGCTTTTAATGACGCGAAAATAATATATTCCTAAAAAGATTTATTTCCATTTGAATCTGTGTAAATGAAATATCTACGTATGGAATCGATGTACTCCGTCATTTACCGGGGAAAAGAATACGCGCGACTCGTGTGGAGCGTATTAATTAAAGTCAATTTTCCAAGCTGTAAAATATTACAAAATATCCGACTCAACTTTGCGAGTTAAAGAGAGAAAGAGACGAGCGAAGAGAAAAAAAAGACAGACGAACACGCGAGAAATATCTCTCGATAAGAGTCTTATGCACCGTTGAAAAAGACAATTGCATTCGAGGTTTTCTACATGCTGCGCCACGACGTACATGTGTATTGCAGCAGCGCAGCAATATTATCGCGATGAAGCATCAAACGAACCTCTCAATCCGCGTGCAGTATCTCTTTGACCTTTTATACCACACACATGCACACACGTTGAGCTCGCTCGCACATCTCGAGTCACAGTGCAGCACTGACAGCCTATAATAGTCACTGCTCGCGAGGACTATTCACGCGATACGTCTTTCGCAAGCCGCATAAGCGCAAAATATTATAAAATATAGTACACGCCAGGCATATAATACGTGTGCGACTCTCGTGGCTGCTGGATAGAAATTTAGCAATAAAGTGAATTTATCATACTCGTTCAATGAGTCATCGCGTTCGAGCGAGCGAGCGATCAGCGACTCCGAGCGCTGCCCCATATGCACCGTTCGATCGATCCATTGTTCTTCTGCAAACGCGAGTCGGCAAAACATTATTTAGATGCCCTTAGTTATAATAACGATCCAGGCCAATTAAGCCTTTTTTACGTGGCCGAATTATCGTCTCTCAAAGGCAGCAAACGCCAAAGTTGAAATGTAAAAAGTCGCATAAAGTCGCTGGCTGCGGCGATAATTGCAGCACATCAGCTGCGAACCGGAGTATTTCACTGGTGGATCATGAAAGTGAATTGTCGGACAGTAGGCTAGATGCTATAATAGGCGAGAGCGCATATAACTGCACTCGTGTATGTATAAGCGTATGCAAGCCCGAGACTGATAGAAATCTCGCAAGACAATGAGGAAGACTGCCTACAAGACGGCGCGGGACTCGGCTGCGAGAGAGACGGAGAAAGAGAGAGAATTACAGCGGCAGGTGTCGCGTCCTACACTGCAGCAGCGAGCATCCACGCGAGCGTAAATGTATGCACTTATTTGCCAACTTGCTCCTGCCGTCGCCATACTCGTATTTGCAGCCATACAGATATCGATTTTCGCCCTATATATATAAACTTTGAGCCATGGCAATCCTTAACCTTAACAAGTATATGTGCGTTACGTGTAAAGCAAGTATAGTAGGCGAATTTACACAGACATTTTCAACGGATAC
The DNA here is from genome assembly GCF_000599845.2 of Trichogramma pretiosum. Lineage (NCBI taxonomy): Eukaryota > Metazoa > Arthropoda > Insecta > Hymenoptera > Trichogrammatidae > Trichogramma > Trichogramma pretiosum. Next base: position 57,669 of record NW_019640836.1, on the reverse strand, counting down.
ATAAGTCTTGTGCATAAGACAGTTGCATGAGTGGCCAAATGTATTATTTTTTTTTACAATTCATGCACTGCCTACAACGGATTTCGTTTTCATCTTTCACGCGTGCATCTGTGGTTCTTGCTTCGTTTCTGTTCTATATTTTCATTCTCATAAAAAATTATTTGAAAAATATTGAATCATTTTCAAACCATTTCCAGTATGATGCATATTGACGATCAGTTGTGTTATTATGTACGTTAATATATAAATATTTTCCAATGAATAGCTCGTAATCGATGCAAGAACATTTTTATTTATTTAAATTAAATGCTGACAGGTCTGTTGAAAAAGTGTTTCGAATGCAGTTTTATGGAATTATTTCGTGCAAAATTAGTCGAGGTTGCTTAGAATTTACAGAACGCATTACTAACATCAAGTATCGTAGTCATAAATAAAAAAAAAAATTGTATGTATGCATAAAATAATATTATATAGTGCAAATCGGTTGGGCAGGAGGAATTACGCTTGGCAAAGCGCGCGCTCTGGCGCTCCATCTTGAAGGCTCGGCTCTTTGCTCGCTGCAACGCGCGTCCGGCCATGACCTATCACAATCAGATTCCATCCGTCCAAAACCCCACCTATACACTCCACTGAAAGTCAGTGTATGCATGTGCTAGTGTCAGTGTGCCGCACCACCACTACTACTGCTACTTCTACTACTGCTACTACTATTACTATTACGAGCCTACCAGCCAAAGCTAGTCTCCCTCTCTCTTACTCTCTGCCAGTTTTATACGTGCTATAATGTGCCTAGCCATATTAGACTTTTTCGAACGCCCATTGAGCTCGGCGATCGAGGCACGAGAATCAGCTCGTCCTCTAAAATTCGTTCGAAGCTCCAAGTCGGTCGATTTTAATTCATCGTACATTTCAGCTAGTTAATGATGTCTGCAAAAATGGCGTTCGTCGTCCTGTGGATTAGTCATTATGAAATGCGAAAAGTGTCCATCATCGCCACACGGCAATATTTCTCGCGTATTTCTCAACTGCGCACGACAGGCGGATAGAGGCGATATTTTTTGCAAGTCGCGCGCAGCGGAAACGAAGTCGTACGGCCATGGATATTTGCATAGTTCGGCTCAGAGCTCGATTCAATGAGAAAACTACCGCTGACCCAATTCGATTTCGATATGAATTTATTAAACGAGTCGTTGATTCGAAAATTCACGCGCGATGGCGACTCGTTGGAGTTTTGCGCAGAAAATCGAAGAATCGGTCGAGGATTCTTCTGCGCACGGCATTATCAGGCGTATCGTGGCGATGCTCGCAGTTGATATAAAACATAGCACTCGCATAGGTGCAGATCGATCGGTACAAAAAAGTTTCGCGTAGGATCCGCTCGGCAGTGGCGATCAGTCGATCGTTGGAGCGTCTCTACGAATGGGTAGCTCGTCGCGCTGATGGATAGATTCGGCCCGCGTAAAATGGCTGCTGCCTCGCCGATATCATCCATCTCTCGCTTCGACTCGCCGTGCTGGCCTGTACTGCGCACCAACTACACTCGTATACGTATATAGCAGAGGCGAATACACGTAACGCAGCCGCGCTCACACCCATGCGAGCGCAGCGGAGCCGCCGCAGTGCATGTGCGTTCTCGACTCGGGCGGCTGACGTGCATAGCGGAGGGAGCTAACCGCCGAAAGGAGTCCCTCGGTAAGAGGAGTCTATGCACGCACATCCATGCAGCCGCACGGCCACAACGGCAACGGCCTGTACGGGGCTTTTTCTATGCGTCCTCTAGTCTCTTTTATCTACTTCTCTTTGGGCAGTCCGTGCAGTGCGCAACGGGCGTCGCGTATGTGCCGTCCGCGGCTCGCTGTGTGAGTGCGCGGATCGTCTTTCCCTTTCGCTCGAAGTAGCAGCGCGGCTGTCGTGACATGAGCCGCAGCGGCGACGGTGGCGGCGTCCTCCTCCTCTCCTGCTCCTCCTCGTCTCTCTCCTTGCTAATTCCTCCGAGTGCCTCGATCTCTGGCCGCGCCGTAATACAGCTCGTATAAACACGAGGCAGCTCGATGTGCGCAGCTCTCCTCGGCACCGGGCTTTTTTAGCTACCGTAGGCTTGGCCAGCTCACGCGCCGCTGCTCGTCTCGAGCCGAGCGTATAGATCAAAATGGCGATTTTTAGATACAGAGAACTGGTTTCTCATCGCGTCGCTCGACGCTCGCACGAGAGGCTCATTTTCGCGCGTTCGCGATTGTTCGAACCTTCGCGCTGCAGCGAAGCCTCGTATATCGTCGTCGTCGTCGTCACTGCCATGCGCGTTACGCAATATCAATGACATATTTCGTATTCTTATATAAATGCAGCCGCACGCGCGATAATTATTGTAAGCAGGCAACACACACTTGTTGCAATCCTAACCGAGCGCTGGTATTATTATACATACACGTAGTCGATTTAACGATGCGAGCCGAGAGCGTACGGATTTTTCGCGCGATCCGAGCGACGCGATATATCGATATATCGCGCGGCCGTCTACCTATATATAATCTTGCGCGTGCACGCAAACTCACGCACAATACCTACGTGCGTCTGCAGTCCAATAAATTTCAGCCTGTGGATTCTGCCGAGCCGACGAGTGATTTATGATTTATGATTTATGCCATGTCCCGCGAGCGTAATTTATCGAATTCTCACTTTTGACAATCGCGCAGCAATCGTATTTCTCCGCCAGCGATAAATGCATATCGACGAACGAAGCTGAGCGACGATTAAAAACATTGTGTGCAAGCCCTTTTTTACGCGGCAGTTGTGGCGCGCGAGGAGCCGATATAGATTCGACGCTCGAGAGTCAACGTGCCGAAGCAGCGAACGGAGCACCCAACGTATAGCTTGTGAACCACGCCAATAATAAATGTGTTTGTATGTGTGTGTGTGTGTGTGTGTATGCGTGTGTATGCAGCTCGGTCGAAAAAGCGCTCTAGCCAAAGAGCGAGCTCGATGAGAGTGCACTGCAGCATGGCACGCTTGGCTTAAAGTGCATCGGTCTCTCTCTCGCGCTCGCTATTTTTCGAGGTAAAAGCAGCGGTAGCAGGGAGGAGGACGCCGACGAAAAGGAGGAGGAGGAGGAGGAGGAGAAGGAGGAGAGCAGAGGGGAGTAGGGGCTATGCACAGAACGCAGAGCACATTTTCGCTGGCCTTGACGCAACGACTGAGGGCGATGCACCTCGCGTCTCTCGGTGTGCGTGTGTTTTCGTGTGCGTGTGAGAGCCCGCGCGTTCGTTTGTGTGCAAGTGGGTATTATGCTTCCATCTCGCTCGCTCTCTTTGCGTCTCTCTCGTACTGCACGGCGAGCGGCGGCAGACGGCGAAAAACCGGCATCGTGTCGTATGCACTGTGCACAGCGCGGTGGCTCGCATTCGCGCGCACAAACACACACACACACACAAACATATACTCACACGAACGCAGACCAGTGCAATTCGGATGCCAAACTGTGTATGTGCAGCCTCGTTCTATGCTGCGCTGCACTGCACTGCACTTCGTGGATGAGTTGTGTGTTCGGCGCGCCGTTGGGCGGCGGCAAGAGAAGCCTTTGTCTTTGTTGCAGGCAGACAACTTTTTTGGCGAGAAGTTCAAGGGTAATGGATGTACGTGTGTATGGGTCTGTGTGCGCGAGAGCTGCTGTACGCCTTTTTAAGAGGGGGATGCAGTTGCAGGCCGTTTTTTCGACCGTGCACATATCAGCCTTTTATGCGCTCGGTCCAAGAAATATTGCAATTTAAAATATCGTAAAACTTTGCAACTCTCTTAGGCTCGTTTCCGCGAAATATTTCGACACAACCCTAAACCTGTAATTTTATTCACCTTTTGCATTTTTTTCAAATCATTCTAATTTAATTTCTTTGCCAGCAAGAATATATAAAAGTCCATTATGCTTTAAAAAATTTTCGACCTTCAGTTACGAATTCTTCATTTTAGAATTATTTGGAAAAAAATGGAAACTTATTTCTGGCAGCGTACAAAATTCATTGCGAATGAAAACTTTTGCTGAGGTACACGATGTGACTTTACTGGCGAAGAAAAATTTTAAAGTTAGCTACGTGCTCTGCTGCTCGATAGTATGTGCATATCGTCGTCCACGTCCACCATGTATAGATCGGAAGCTCTGCATGTTTTTAGTCACGCAAGTACATGGAGAGCTGCCACCATGTCCCCCTTCTCTCTCTCTCTCTCTCTCTCTCTCTCTCTCTTTCTCTCTTTCTCTATCTCAGTCAGGATGCAATATACACACAAACATACGCAATTGCATCGTCGTAGTTATAGTAGTAGTAGTAGTAGTAGTCGCCGGTCCAATGCACTCCTCTCGCTCTCTCTCTCTCTCTCTCTCTCTCTCTCTCTCTCTTTCTCACACACGCATACTCACACACACTCACATACACTCTTAAACTCCGGCGCAGCCGCCTGGTCCAAATGTCCGGCTCTGACCTCACCCAACCAACACTGCTACACACGATGCAATATGTGAGCATAAGACCAACAGCAGCAGCATCAGCAGCACAAGAAGAAGAAGGAGGGAAAGAGAAAAGTTTCGACGCGTAACAGGTGTGAGAATGGCTGCGCTCTCTAACTTGGTGTGCGCGTCTAAGCGTCTACTACGTATACATGCCTACATACACACACACGCGTATGGCAAATAAACTATAGTCATGGACGCACTCGACATTGCCTCTCGCTTTATATACTCATCCTATACGCATGCACATATTCCACAGTAGAGAAAAGTTTATGGTAGTCTTCGAGGAACAGCTGGCCGTATTTTACGCATTTCATAACTGATCATTTTTTGTTACTTGGCTGCGCTGAATAGCTTCGTGCCTTTTTTATCTTCTTCGGCTTTCATGCCTCGCGACACATTAAAGATTCAAAGATTCGATGAAAATGTGCGATTAGTAGATTATTAATGTTAACTAGCTACTGGCTAATTCATACATCATTATGTTGAACAAAATAGCAGTAAACTCGTCGATAACGATGAATTAGCTCGACCAATGCAATCAAAGTTTTGATAAATAATAATTTACTCAAGTCTTACTGCCTGAGAAATTTGGGGAGGTCGTAAATACAGCAAGTTGTTATGAACGCTTTAATCGTGGCAATAAATTTAAAAATGTGCGAAACCGTCGAAAGTTTTGACGTGCGACTACATAGCCAACCATTGCTCATCTCGTTTCTACCTCTGAACACACGTTGAATTGTGAAAGATATAAGTTTTGCAAGAAAAACTACTTGCCATACGTTTTCGTGATACACTCAAGAAGCGCTGATTGATGCTCATGATCTTTCATTGCTGACATACTTGCTACTCGTAAGTAATTTCTGAAGTGACTTATGTTACGTCGATATTTTTCGCTCACTTTTATGCAGGAACTGTGCATATATCGATACCGTACGTGTCCTAGCCAACAACTGTGAGCCTGAAAATCGTCAAACACTTTTATTGGGTCACATTTGCCTCTTTTAATTCAAGTGACGATCACTTTGATAGATACATCTTAAACTCAACAATGAGAAGCTCGTTAAACTTACCAAGAATCACTGGGAATCTACTTGTGTCGACTATTCTCTAAGTTTATCAAAACTTGAATTTTGCAAGTGTTAAAGAATAAGCGTCTTCTGTATAAGCATTTTAACGATATGAATTGGAAACTTAAACAAGAGAGTGTAAATACATCATAACGAGTCTAACGTCAGATGGCGCGGATATAGCAATCTCAACGATGATTCATCTTTAAATGAACTTTTAAGGTCCGAGAGCTACAGCTGAAAAGCCAAGTTTTTCAACGGAAAGAGTAACAATCGCCACTCGATCAATCGTTGCAATTATTCATCAATCATAAATTCCCTCCTGAACTCGTATTTCGATATTATTACTGCTATACAATCGGACTTTCGTAACTATACTCAATCTCCTGATACGCCTCCACCCATGTGAAAATTTCTCTCTCCTCTCGTCGCTCACTGCTAACCAAAAGCATGCGGACCGAGCCGGAGCGCGCAAGTAGTACTAGCCGCCCACGCACACGAAGCGAGAGCGCGATTCAAGAGGCTCGTTAACGTCTTCGCCTGGGCGCTGTGAACTTTACGATTGTTGCATATTTCGCACGAAACTTGCTGCTCATGCGCCATCGGAAATCAGCAGTTCGATATTCTACATGGGCGTATGAAATGATCTCCCGGCTGGTGCACTTAACGTGCTTTTGGCATGTTATGAAACAAATTTCGTGGGCAGCAACAGGTTGGGTAGAACCTAGTGCAAAACTGCATCTGTCGGGACTATTCAATTAAAGTCACTGATGCTCAAACTACTGGATTCGTTTCATTTACATTTATACGTTTTTTTTTTAACGTTAAAATATATGAAGATTGAGAATATACTATTACTCAAGCGTAATATTTTCCAAATCTTAAATTTACTGAAAAAAGCAACTGTTGAGGTCCGAGTGATTCATAATTTCATCATTCTTTTTGACGCATCGCTGAAGACATGAGAATGAGATAAGTATCATAGGTTTGCTCAAGTTTCTCTACAGAAAATTTATTTTCAACTAGCTTACTCTTTCTATAAATTATTATTGAAAAAATTAAAAGGGCTGAATTAATTCGTTACTTTTTACGAGTGAATTTTCAGAATTTGGGAAAGGGCGAAATTGAAAATTTTTCGTGAACGTCATAGAATTGCCGTTTGATGAAATTTTGAAATTGTTGTCAGGTAAACGGAAGATATACTCATTGGTTCGGAAGAAACTACAGTCGCAAAAAGATTTTGACTGGACTAATGAGGATGTTTGCTATTTAATGATACTCGGTATCATGGGCAAGCTGAGAATGAAGCTGTGAGAAAGTTTCTTAGAGTAGTTGGCTCCGATCTAATTAAAATTCACTTGTAGCACCGCATAAATTAATTCTCGCAATTAAATGACTTGTCGAAAGTTGCGACGAGTGCGTATATAATCGACCTTTTCGATTTGTAAAAAAAATTGATATCAAACGAAAGGCAGCAAAAACGAACCTTATTAAACAGAACGTCACAAAGAGGCGATGGTTAAATTAAATTCAAGTTGATGAGCGATACATGAAACGAACGAAGCTGTAAAACTTTGTTTTTCCAAGCGCGCAGAGAGAGAACATGGACAGCGAAAAAGAGAGAGAGAGAGAGAGAGAGACACACACATACAAGTTGTTGAAGCAGAAGAGGGCCGAATTGACCAGTGCGCACGACAACAAAACTGTAGCGATGTGGACGATGAGCGGAGTGTATATAGAGTGAGTCGGAGCGACGTCGAAGTACACTAAAAGTTCTTGGTTCGATTACGCCGACGCTTTTACTCGCAGCTATATACAAGCCCGCATTCGCATTTAAGACCCGCTCGACTCTGTACTGTGTGTAGCGCGCGTGCAAAAAAGAGCATAGCATGTCGAAAAAAGATTTTCCCGTCCAAAGCCTACGGCTGATCATGATTTCGCTTCGTGATTATTATAGCATAGAGTGCAAAGTACGCGGCAGTTGGCGTATACAGCAGTGCAGTGACTCAGTTCCAATTGTACGCGGCGTGTATGTAATTTTTTGATTTTTTAATCACTTCTTTAGAAGAACGAAATTAGTTATTAAACCGTGCTGGATGTGAATACGATTCACACACGCGAGCTCCACCGCGCAAATTTATATGATATATTATTTATGCATATAAGCAGCAGGTAATGAAAGGAAAAATTCATACTTTTTCACACGCGTAAATGTTTCAAAAGCATTATGCGTAGTTTACGTTGGTATAAGAGCTCTGCGTGCACACGTATATGTATAGAGAGAGAGAGAGAAAGATGAAGAGCTACGCGCGCGAGGAGGTACATTAAATTTCGCGTGCTGCATTTGTATACACACATACACGGGCGTGCGTATAAACAGATCGTTGGGTAATATGCATAAATACAAGGCACAAGCACAGGCCCACATAGATGCACACAAGCGCGCAAACGCAGAGGCACATCAGGTATGTACATCAATAAAGCGTCGCGCGCATAGAAGCACGCAGTGAAGCGTACAAAGAGTCATTTCAAGCTGTGAAAAGCACACCGAGTAAAGAGAGCGAGAGAGCTAGGAGCTGACGAAGGAAGGGTGACGAGAAGAGAGACAGAGAGAGAGAGCAAGAGGAGCCCAAGCAAAGAAAGAAAGAACGAAAGAAAGAAGAACGCAAGAGAGGGCAAGGACCGGGCGCGACGCGATCCACACAAACACAGTCTCGAGACTCTACAAACGCACACATTCCGACTGAGCATGGATCCGTCTCTATACATGTGTGTGTGTGTTTGTGTGCAGAAAGCAGTGGCAGTAACTGGCGCAGTAGGTATACCAGCGCCAAGCCGAGCCGAGCAGACGCGCACTACCGAGAGAGAGCTTCGTTCCTAAACAATCGATTGCTTTTATTCTCCGCCGAAAGTCCGTATTGAAGATCGCGTTATTGCCTCTTTGGGCGTGGTTAATATTTTTTATTAAACACGAAATGTTTTTAAAAAAATTGCTTTATCCCGACTCTATTAAAAAATTGTTAATTCATTCAAGCAGCAAAAAGCTGCAAGACGTCGTTGAGTGACATAAAAAGAGTTTTGTATATATTTCTACGAGTCGAAATTGCGGTGTGCGCACAAGAGCGAAACGGTAACACAGCAGAATAATACCGAAAATCGACTCGTTAAGGCAAAATGTTATTCCGCTCGGAAAAACCTTGAGCAATATTACAAAAATTCTCGCGCGTAGAAGCGAAAGAGGATACGCGCGTGTGCACGGCTATAATACCCAAGTGCATAATGTATTGCGAGCGAAAATTGCTCGAGTTCGGCCAGGCTGTCGTCATCCAGGCCAGCGCGTGAGGTCAAAATTGTCTCTCTCTCTCTTTCTCTCTCTCTCTCTCTTTCTCGCTACAACATCGAATTATCTTATTCCTTCCTCTCATTCTGCTTCTTTCTGTCTTTTAAAAATGCGCCAGCGCAGATAAAGAATAATGGTATACGTATAGCACATGTATTCACTGCGCACGCCTTGCCTCAGTCAAAATCGATTCAGCCTGTCAATCGAATCAGTAATTCAAGTCAGCTTTTCGAATGTAAGAATTTATTTGCCTTCGACTTTCGACTCGTCGTGTACTCAATTTACAATCAATATAAATTTCCTAAAAGTAATTTTTTCTTCTATCGAACGTGTATTTGACTAAATCGAATGTATGCGATTACGTACGTGCTTCAGAATCACTGCATATTTAACTGCAAAATGATAATCCCCGGACAGGATGAAAAATACTCATTAACTTGGGTTTATGAAAAGTTGGCTCGAAACAAAGTTCATAAAGTCGACGTTCAATTTCAACGTTGAAATCTCAATTTATATTTTAATCACTAACCCCATTATGATTTAACTATCGATGATGAGGGTAGGAATTGGAAAAAAATTGGATTCACCGCTTGGCTCAACTCGCCTCGCAGCCCTAGCGCGCGCGGCAGCTTCGTTCAATAGATCGTACATGTTGCACACGCACATCTCCATTTCTCAAACGAGCGAATAAATCGACTTTACTTCTTGACTATAATATTCGTACAAAGTGTCGAGGGCAATTAAGCTTTATGGAATTTATCCTGCGCACGGCACGCATCAATTCTATTGTGTGTTGGAGCAGTTTAGCCGCAGTATCTCGAGAAATGCTAATCCACTTTGACGGAGGCACCGCACGATCGTTTTGTTCGAGAATCGGCGAGCATTCACGCGTTGATTAGCTAAATATATCGTCGGTATGAACACGTGCTTCGGAGGCGCGCGGAGCATTTAAATACGAGCGCGAGCTGGCTAACGAACACAATACTTTAATCGTCACCTTAGAGCAAAAGCAGAGCTAGCTCATGCAGAGGAGTCGCAGCCCGCGCGAGAGCATTTTGATCGTTTATGATTAAGTCTTATCTTGTAATCACATCGTAATTGCATTTCCTCCGGTTATGTTGGTGCGCCTCGCGCAGGTTTACAAGGCACATATACGCACACTCATATAGCTCATAACGCATGTTAGATTGCAATAAATACAGCTGCTTATTAATTTGTTACGGTTTCCCACTTTGAATTGCAAGCTCACGCTTAGCGAGAGCTCGGCAGAGCTCGGAATGCCTGCGCTCCATTGTGCGAACTTGATCTCGCGCTGTATTGTGCGATTTTTATGTGCGACTTTGCTCGCGCGCGCCTTATCGAGTCTCGGCTCCACGCCGCGTACCTATATACACAAAATCTATCCCACAAGGCTTTTTCGCGTATACCGCGATTTCTAGCAGCCTTTACAGTTAAGTTATAATGAAATTGCATTATCCTATACGTCGAAACATCATCCAGCAGCGAGGGTCGGGGCCATTTAGTTCGCGTGCGAATTCACTCGTCTGCCAGTCATGTACGAAATCGATCGAAATGAGTCAATATTTCTCGTCTGACGAGCAGCATAACGATCCTGAAATTTTTAAATTTCAAGAAAAAAATCCTTGCTCCGGTAGGGTCCGTAAATTCATAAATATATATCCCTCGAACTTTTCCCGGTGTGCGAGTGGATGAAATTATACTTTCTGGTCGCGCAGCACAGGGGTAGGAAAATTCGCCTCATTCGAGAGCCCCATCCAGAAATGTAATAACAACAAAAGCGTATCGCACGCGCACACCTTGTTTTATCCTTCGCGTAAGCGCTCATGTATACATGCGCGTATAATTATAAGGTATATAAAACTCTAGCGCGGCGAACAAATTTTACAGCGAAATGAAAAAAAAAATGTTCTGTGAGTTGCTTGATGAACGAATTGCGAGTATAGCCAAGCATTCGGTAGTGTTGAAAAATAAGGCAGGCACACCAAAAAGGTTGTAGCCTCGACTCGGTGAATCGGAAATTAATTCTCCATTCGCTCAAAAATATACTCACTGTAAACAAGCCAGGGGAATTTCGCGTTCTCCGCTTCTACAATGTACTTTGCAATAAACGAGCAGCCACGGCAGCAACTAGGTGGTTTTTTTATATGCAACTAGCTGCAAGACGGACTGATAGAGGGATGGATGGAACGCAGCACAGCCCGAGGGATAAATTTTCTCTTGTCTCTCTAAAACTTTAAGAAGGCATGCAATTAAAAAAGTAGGGAGTAACATTGTATTATTACGCGTATAGCTCGGAACCGCAGAGAGATGGATTGAAGCTCGAGTACGTTTCAAGTTAGCATTATTGCGCTCCAAGTTCTTCAGGCAATTAACCAGATAACGTGTTCTGGTATTATATACATACACGAGCATGCACACACACGCACAAACATTTTAATGCATATACAACGTAGTATGCCGTAGGTGCAGGTGCATCGATAAAAGACGGATGTGTATGGTTTTGTTAGTGGTGGTGTATGCATGTGCATATGCATGTGTGTGTGTGTGTGTGTGTGTGTGTGTGTGTGTGTGTGTGTGTGTGTGTGTGTGTGTGTGTGTGTGTGTGGGAGATAGAGGAAAACGAGCTGTACATTTATTATTAATTCATTATTCAGCTGGTTGCAAAGAGAAAATTGGTGTACACACCCGCCCAATGATGAAATTCATTCTTTTGCTCGCAATTGCTGCCTGCTTTTACTAGCAGTAGTACTATTACTTTTCTTCTGCTGCCTGATGATGATGGGACGTGCAGAGGTGCACATTGTACGTATATATATATGTACCCGCGCGTACCGGTTATATCTTGCACAGTTGATCTTCTTTATATATATATATATATATGTACGCAGCAGCAGCTACGGTCTCGAGGCAGAGAGTCCATACGTCGAGTGTACGCAGCGCAGCGGTTTGGGAATGCTAATGCAGCGAGAACAATTGCGCAATCATCGGGCGTACATTACGGCTGCTCGCGTCTAGCTGCCTTTACATATACGCATGGAAGTCGCTTGTGCTCCAACTGCATCTACGCATCGAGCGCCTCGCGTGTATTCGTATTCCTGCAGGCTCAAAAATGCCACCAGGCGAAGCGCGGCTTTCGGCGCTTTTAAATCTAGGCCACTAATTGCGACATATCGTACGATTGGATTATTTTCAAGATCAATGGAGCCGTGGCACGTCGCTTATATAGGCGCACGCACTGCTCGATCGGGTCGTGTGAACCAATTGGATTTACATGCCACTGCAATCTGCAATGAATATATTGACTGTCGCGTACTTAGCTCGATACATTACATAACGATAAGGAGTCGTTCTCACGTCCCGCTGCTGCACTTGTTTTATGTCTACGCGCGCCTATGTGCGAGCTATTATGTGCGTGAAGCAGTCACGCGTCAAAACCGCTAGCGACTGCATTGCAGCAACGCAGAATTATCGCTTTAGTAGGAGAAAAAAATCAAAACTAACGAATTAATTTTTTTTGCCCGATCGCCAAGATAACGCGCGACAGAATGCGCGTAAAAGTCCTGCATATATAATTTTAATGGCAGTTTTGTGCGCGACGTCGTTTCACCTCTATAAATTAGGCAGCGATATGTGTGCAACTAACTTTCAGCGGAGTCATAATTATTCTCGATGACTTTCATGATTTTATCAACTATACGGCTTTGCAGCGAGCTTGTACTTGCCGGAGCGCATTCGAATTTACACGAAAAAGGCTCGAACGGACGGCAGAAAGCGCTGCATTGTCTTGCCTCTTACAGGCTGCTCTTAGGCCAAATAAACAATATTTCGTGTATTGTAATAAGCTTTAAAATCGTATATCTTTGGCATCGAATCTTTTACCTTATTTACCTCTGTGTGTATGTGTGTACGCGAGTATCGCATTTGTTAGGCTATGTGCATGAGCCTTCTGGTATTGTCTCGCCCACGCGCGGCCTGCTGCAATAAATGCGTAAATTTTGCTGATCCGAAGGATCGCAGGAGGACAAAGGAAGAAGGAGCGTCGTCGAGCTGCGCAAATTGTAAATATCGAGCTCGTGTGCCCATGGGTGTGATCGTGTTGATGATGATAATGATGCGTTCATTGTGCACACTCATCACGCGTCTATCATGCTGCAGGATCCCGAATTTTTCAAAATTTACTCTTTTCGATAAAATTATAGCAAACTTTAACAAAAGTTAAATTTATCCCTTAACAAGGGCGAGTCTTTTTTGCCGATTTTAACATCTATTTAAAATTACTTTGTCAAACATTGTCGCGTGCGTCGATACAAAAACTCGAACAAAAACCTATAAACACGAATGAAAAATATATCCAGTGCATCAGTTGTGAAAAAGCTGATTACTGCCTTCCAAGAGACTGAACTTCCCATACTTCAAAGGGCCTTTAATGTTTTTTCGTTATTATGCAGAAAATGTACGTATAAACATTCATCATTATGCTTTAAGTTATTAGCCGGTTGCGAGTGTGTGTATATCACGGCAAAAACTCCATTTGAGCGCATCAAAGTGCATACCTGGGATCTATTGAGGTCATCTAGTGAGCTGCGCAGCTCGAGCCTGTGACAGAGAGTGCAGCATCGCCACATAAACATATGTAAAATGCACACAAAAAACCTCCGTACGTAAAAACGTACTTGGCAACTTTTACTTATAGCGCGCATATTATACATTGGCAAAAAACGCAGCGATAAACGTGCCTCGTTGCCATTATACGTGTGTTTAGCTGCTGAACTAATGCGGATTTATGCGCTCGAACTTCCAAAATAGCTCCTCGCACTGGTAAAAACTGTAGTTTTCCTACTGGATGAACATCGAGAAACGTTAGAGATTAAAAATGGAACAGAGCGAAGAAAGGAAGCGTAAACAACGGCGCGCTGTGGCGAGCTTTATTCTGCGGCTGCTGCAGATGCTCGTGTTCTGATCATGCGATTTGGAAATGTATGCATAAGAGTTGCAAATAAAACACAAACTTTTATCTAATGTACTGAAGTAGAGAATAATTTTAATTTCAAAACAGCATTGAGATTTATCGAACAAAAACTAGATATAAAATCAATTTATAAATTTTTTTGGTCAATTTTTTATTGAAATTTTATTGAAAAATAATCGGTAAGATGATAATGAAAATGTAGACGATAAAAGCTGAAGAATCGAGGAATAAAATCTGTCCGACGAGGGCCTCGCAGAGTCGAAAAATTGTAGGACATGAGAGCGGCGATGGCGTTGGCAGCAGCTGCATCAAAAGCCGGGCCACGAGGTCAGTGTGCCTCGAGTGCGTGTACGAATGTACGTGTGTGCGAGTGCGAGGCGCTTTTTCGGCGCGCGCCGGCCCGCTTTATTAACGAAAACGAGAGTGGCGACAGCGGCGTGGCGGCGGCCGACTGCAGCAAGGTCGGGGCCAAATCTCCCCACTCCACTTCCTGCCGTGTGCATAACATTCGGCAGTAGGCGACCTCGAGAGGCTCGAACATCCAAGGCCAATGCATATGCCAGTATATATCGTGCGTGTGTTTGTGTGTGTGTGTGTGTGTGTGCGCGCTGCAATTTTGCTGGTTCCTCCTCCTTCGTTCGTCGAGCTGTGCTGATTTTTTCCCCTTTTTTTCTCTTCTCATCGAGTTCGCTGCAGGCGCTCTTTTTTCGGCGATTTCGGCTGCGCACCGTCGCATTAACCAAGGCTATAACGATCCACTATGGTGAAGGACGAAGCCCGGGGACTCCCAAGATAATTGTACCGCATTTTTTACACGGATAAATTATGTTTTTACTATATACGCCTCTTCTTGAACTAATTGAATTTATAAAAATTGAATTTAAAGTAAAATCAAATTTTGCGTTTTACGAGTGAAATGTTACTATTTTATAAAACGAATATTCTTATTTTAGAAAATTTCCATGCATTTTTTCCAACGCTGCTTGATGCCCCGCGCAGTATAAAGATATGCATCGAACTCATCCTCGTACTTTTTTTTCTTTATGTATGCGCTTGCGATGGCGCAGGTGTTAGACGATAATTACTTATCAAGCAAGTCGTGCATTGCGAATATAATGACTCGAAAATGGTCAGCGAGCCCGGGTGAAAGTTTAAAATATCCTTGAAGTACCCATACATTATGCATGAATATTTGCAAAGCTGCGCATGAAGAAACACGTTTGGAAAAACTTGACCTTTAAAGTACAACGAACTTTGCAATGATCAAGCGCATTGTATGAATTTCTTTATTCGGCAACGCTCGATTCCCATTTTCCCCCTTGCGGATGCAACAAAAAAAAACATATAATGTGCAATTTTAATGATTCGATGTCGCGTAAATATACATCAAGAGCTTTCAGCGACAGTTTTATTTTTCCCCAAAGCCAATAGCGAAAATTCGAGCAAGATAAATGTTTTCGTTACTGTGGACTTGGCAATTTAATCGGTCAATTATTATTTTTTGAGTTTTTTTTGAGACTGACGTCTTAAGGACGCGTGGAAAGCGATCGAGTTAAATTGTGATTCCGAGTAACAAAAAAACTACCGCTTTTTACTTGCTTTTGTATTGTCAAACAAATGGTAAAATGTGTCTAAATGTAATCGTAAGTTTTATCTTAACATTTCTCCATCATTATAATATTCTCTATGAATAAAATAAAATTGTAAAAGAGAAATAGGCTATACGTTTACGTAGGCAGACTTGACTGATTTCACCTCGAGGCATGATCGAGCCAGAACTGTAATTGAAATCATCTCCTCTGAACTTTTATTTGATATAAGTCAATTGAAATTTAGTATTTTACATAGGCATACACAGAAACTGTTGTTGTCCAAGCCATGCACATACATATGCCGCACGTACATTGCATCGGAGGCGAGTGCATGCACAGTACTCGGCTGCTTTCATTGACAGAAGTGGCCCCCGATGCGCGCACACACTCGGTGCAATGACCTCCGTCGGTGCTCCGGCCGCCGCTGCCGTCATCGTACCCACTCGCATACACACAGACAAACACGCGCGCGCGCGAACTCTCACTGAGGCACACACACAAATGTATAGACAAACGAAAAGAGCGACGGCTAGCATCGCTCGTCCGCGCGTAACAACAAAATTTCATTGTTCAAACAGTGTGCAGCATGACACCTCGCGCCAATGCCCGATCATTCGGAAATGGGATTTCGGTGCGCGATAACGAAACTCTTTCTCTTTTTTTTTTTCATTGTCATCGTTGACGAGAAAAAAAATTAAAACTTTGGTTTTTTTAGTCAGTAGACCCGCGCGCTATATATAGCGAGCCGAGTATGCTACACCGTGTTTGTTTGGACTTTGCGCTTGAATCATTGGTTTTTCGAGATAGGATTGGACGTTTGTACTCGGAGAGAAATGTATAGGAATACTTCTATATCATCTGTGATGAAATTATAAACTCGTCGCAGGATATGAGATTTTTTCATGAGCAACCAGGAATTTGTCCGACATTAGTTATGGAATTATACGGGAATGAAAAAAATTCGACACAACTCTGCAACTCTTGACGACAAGGTTGATTAAAGTTTTATATTTATTTACGTTTCAACAAATATATCTAAACACAGTTTGTTTACAGCACTTGAAATAATAGAAAAATTAATCATTTTTATTCCTACAGAGTGCACGAAACTTTATGTAACATCAAACTCAATAGATGCAGAGTTGTGCTGAATTTTGTTTACTGTTTTGCGATGGACTTATTCCTATACACTTCTCTCCGAGTAGGTTGACTAGCACTGCATACATGACTATATTTGTACAAAAGCTCGTATATTTAATGAATTTTTATGGACAAAGCCAATAACAGTTACGCAACATTAATATTTTCATTGAATCTAATAGCTTTTTGCAGTGCAACAAACATCTCGATGATTTCATAATGATCATGGTACGTACTTTGAAAATTTGTATTTCGATTTTATCAACGTAAGTAGACGTAATAAGACTCTGCTTATTTTCTTTTTGGAACCAAGTGAACTAAATCCCACGAAGAACGCCAAAGTTTTGTCAACTCGCGGCGTTCAGCGTTTCCATTATTCAATACGCTGAGTTATGTTAATGCAACTTATATACGCGTCGGTTTATCAGATCATCCTCAAAATTTATAGGCATCATTCTGCATATCGCACATACTATGTCTCGCCCCTGCATTGAGAAATAGATCTGATCTGTGTGTACTTATATGTGGGCATGACAAACTCGTAAACTGTTGCTGCAGCTATGCCAAGTATATAGAAATTTCACGAGTGTTTGTGTTATTGCAAAAATAGGCAAAAGCGAGAATTTTGAAAATGTTTGTGCATTGTAATGTCGACGTAGCGCCTCTGGAAACTTTATCAAAGCTCCAGAGTCTATTATGACACTTGCCCAAATCGCATTATAGAGCACACGTATAGAAGCCGTATATGCATTGCATGTGTGCGAGACATTTATCTGTAAGCGACACCGACAATTGTGCAGCTCGTCACGATTTCGGTGTTTCCCGCTCTTTCTCTCGTTCGGAGGGGGAGAGTTTTGCAATTTCAACCTCATTTTCAGGAGAGCAAGCCTCGTCGTTATCGCAGCGAACAAACAGCGATAAATCGCGCCCCTTTATCGTTTCTCCCATATACCGCTCCACACCGTGTGTTGCCGCGTAGCTATCAACGAATACGTATTTTTTCAGGCCATTTTCGTAAGAGGCACTTGGTACAAAACCATTTCGATATTTATTCCTTTTTATTTTTTTACTTTTTCGTAATTTCGTACCGCTTCGAGCCTGTGCACAGTCCAATGTACGAAGATGATTTCAATGAGTGCGTTTGTGCGGATGCCTATCGCATCGTTTTGCGCTGAGTAAGTTTCATATCGTTTTGGTCTACACTTATGTTCTGCAGAATGGTTAGAAAATTATGACGCTAAAATTCAACAGTGAATCGTGCAAGCTGAAAATAATTTGATCGCATGTATATTTAAATAACAGCTCACCTAGTAAATAATTCAATGCTAGGCTGGGCTCCGCGAGGGGAAGTTGGTTTGTTCTATTGAAATTCAGCTATAGGCGTATACCTTGGATAGCAAATAAAATTAGTATACGCTACAATTATTTTCGCGAGTCACGCGAACTGCGATGGCAGATTGAAAAACAGCCTCAAAGGATCATCATCATCATCACCATCGCCATCGTCGTCGTCGTCGTCGTCGTCGTCATCATCATCATCATCATCATCATCATCATCATCATCTTGTCTGCATGTATACATATAGGTATATTTTCCTCAGGGAGAAAAAAATATGGAGGGTCGCCCTTGTACAGGATGTGGATGGGTAGATGAAAGAGTGCGAGCGAGATGGATATACGCGAATGTGTGTGTGTGTGTGTGTGTGTGTGTGTGTGTGTGTGTGTGTGTGTGTGTGTGTGTGCATTTGCATGCTGGGCAGGAGCATGTGTGCGTGCATGTGCGTACGAGTGCGTAATGGATGACGATGATGCGCGAGGGATGATGATGTAGCGAAACTTTACAGTAAAAAAAGCCAAGGGAAACGAAGTGTACGCTTGGAGTTTGAAACCCTGCAACAACCCAATGCACGCTCTACGAGTTATTTCAGGAATCATTCGAAAAAATTGAACCATCGCGATTCCACACAGAAATGAGCAAGAAAGCGAGCGAATTTTTTTTTTCACGGAGATCCCAAGAGTTGCAGTAGTTGGCTCGATGATTCGGTGTTCGAGTTAGCGTATGAACGCACGGCGTTCTCCGTTAATGATTTTTTTCCAGCGTGAATAATGTGCACTAATCATCCCCCAAAGCTTATGCCATTTTTGTTAACGACTCGACGCTCGTGTCTCCTCTATATAATTTTGCCGAGACAATTTTTTAAACGCATACGCTTGAGCATATCATGTTTTTCGTCGAATTGCGAAGCCGTGCAATCGTAAAAATGACTGAAACTGGCTGCTAAGCTATATTTCGCATCATTGAAAAGTCTACTGACGAAAATGCAGTGCGTGCACGGAGAGTAAAAATCGAGGGCTGCCACTGTTTTTTTCCATCGCTTAGGTGCGCGGGTTCACATTTACGAGGGAGCGATCGTCAGTAGGAGAGAAATGTCAAAGTTGCATGCGAACAAAACTCGTACACGGACACACAAGAAAGAGAAAAAGAGTAAGAGTGGAGCACATGGAGCACCAGATGGTTACTGCACAGGCCTATGCAGTAGCTTACTTTCCGTAATTGTGTGCGTGTGAATGTGTGTGCGTGCGTGAGCGAGTATACGTGAGCAAAGAAAGGGGCGTGTGTATGTGTGTGGGTAAAATAAATATAAAATGGGGTCTCTCAGGGTTAAAGGAGGAGAATAGAGTAGGTTTTTTGCCGACTCAAATCGCAACTACAAAAATGATTCTTCAAAATCGTGATTCGCTGTTTCTTACATATCCTGGGCAAAAAATTTCCATTTTAATGCTATTCAATAAATTAATTTTAAAGTTTTATATATTTCATCGTCTGACAACAGATATTTTCTTTTCATTCATTCTTTTTAACTCTTACAGGTAAGTTGATAAATATTAATTATGCAGTAAAGTACAGCGGAAAACAAGTGTATTTAAAATTATCAAGACAAATTAATTTTGCATTGAATTCTGTAAGTTTACACAAATACACAGAGAAACTTGCGATCGCTACACTTGTACTCGCGTGGCAATGAAGAGCGAGAGAAAGAGAGAGAGAGAGAGAGAGAGAGAGAGAGCAGTAGCTGTTTTATAGCAACACAGCAGTCCTGCGAAGATGGTGAATGGAAACGTGAATGGAGCTGCGAGGATACAGCGAAGAATGAAAGTAAGAGGTACTCGCGAGCTTCATCCTCTGCGCCTCTCAATTTTCAATGGCTAGTGCAGCCGTATCATATATATGTAAGCGCTTGTAATCGTCGTCGCAAACGAGCGATCGTCGCGGCAGCAGCAGCAAATTTCAACGCCAATGACCAGACAAAATTGTTATTAAAATCCGAGAAAACATTAGCGCGAGTTACATCTCTGTAGCAGATCGGCATTTTTCCACGAGTGTAGATTACTGTCGAATCGATTACAAGTTCCCACGAAAAAGCAAAAAAGGGTCGGCTTATAAGAGTGCATTGCTTTGACATTTCCCAACGACGATCGACGTACCTGCACGCCAGAAAGACTAAATTATTATTTACTATTTCGTTTGTGCATTAGTAAAATCGGCTCGTTCGTTTGTTTTATTTTTTAAATCCACCGGTCATTCACTCGTGTGCTCAAAGTATTAAGTGTACTCGTTCGGTGACGACGACGACGACGACGATACGGGTGATCGTAATGGTTTTTTCTTATATTCGCGGTGCAATGCGTAATGGGAAAATGACTTGGTAATTTGAGCGGAACTAGTTTGTTGCTTTTTTATTTTCTCTCCTTCTCTCCTTCTTGACTTCTTTCGAACGTATATATAACAGGGATTATTTTCCATGCGTTGTTTTTTATTACGAATTCGATTGCTCGCTCATGGTCTTACATTCCAGGTTTGCTCAACATTGCGTCCGAGTCGAGTGCGCGCCAAGAGCTATTATTTCCACGTGCATTACGGGCTTAAGTTACCCGAAGAAAATCCAAAGAATATCTTTTTCATTGTTTCAGGCTCGAAAGTGAAAAATTACCAGCAGGAGCTATTTAAAGATCGGGCAGTTGCGCAAGTCGAGGCGAGCACCAAGCGTCGAACCGAAAATCTTTTCGTAACCTCGAGCGACGGAGACGAGGCAGAAGCTCGGACTAGCGACGGAATAAGGTGAGCTATAGCTTCTGTTTCGGTAAGCCGTGTGCGCGATCGGAAAATGGCGCTTCAAAAGCATCCCGAAGCCATGATTAGCGCGCGTACTACAACAAAGGCAACATTCATTATCCATTTGGTCATGCAAAGTTTTCAACATCCGCTCCGTGTGTGTGTGTATCGCGCGCCGAACGTAGCAACAGCCTATAACACGACTGACGGCTGGCATTAGCGTCGAACTCGAAGTCATTGACATAAAATACGGCTATGCATTGGAAACCTACTTAGGCCAAAGTAATAACACTTCCAGCACTTGTGTGGAGAGCGACTACTAGCGACTAGCGATCGTTAGATATTGCTGAAATCAAGTTCTCCCACTCGCTCGGCGCAGTCGGCCGGCTCGGCTCGGGCCTCGGCTCTCAGGCTTGCCGATGCTATAGCTCACGCGCGCGGGAATAAAGATCTTAACCTCGAAAAAAGTAAGTAAGGTGAAGCAAATTGCGGCAAAGGCACCGCACTGCAGTCCGCGAATCCGAAACGAACTCGCCTGCATGCAGCACACGAGTCGGGATGAAGAGAGAGAGAGAGAGAGAGAGAGACTGGACTCGTATTTGCGAGCAAGCGAGCGAGGCGCGCTTATACATACTTCTCTTTGCATGTGTAAGTGTAACGTAATGGAGCGGCGAACGCTGCACATACACAGCTCGGCAGCGAGAATTTATTGACTATGCTAATGGCTCTGCTAATTTCATAATTCCACATTTTACAGCTTTAATTAAACGCGTTTCATTTCTTATTTAATTCTCGAGCATTGCCGCGTATGAATTTGCATGGGCTGCTGCTGCCTACAGTGTAAACACAGTACAGATGTATTTAAGATGGAGCTACCGTGTACAAGATCAATTAAGCTGGCAGTTTCGGTCGCACCGAAATTGATCTGCAGCCTCGGGCGATCGTCGTGCACTGTAAAGTACGCATCTTCTGAATCGAGCGCGTTTTGAAATTTGTGCCAGTCTCCGGGAGCGATCCGTAGTCCTGGAGCCCAACCGAGTCGCGCTCGCATATCAATAACTCAATGGACGTTTAAATAAGGGAAAAGGTAAATGGAGTTGCGCGAGCTCTTTGGCTTTGCGCGCTCGACTCGCGCATGCCTATAGAAAAAGTCGCTCGAGGAATGCCATCGCTCGAGCCTCGAGTCGAGTGCGTTCTCCGCAGTCTGCACCAGGGGCGGATCCAGAGGGGGGGCGATGGGGGCGATCGCCCCCCCTAAGGACCCAGTCAGTGCATTTTTTTTATCTTTGATTATGTAACCATGAGCAGTCAACCCCACCTAGCTCAAGCAATTTTCAAATAATTAAATATGCAATCCCAAGTAACCCTAAGTAACTGTAAGAAACCTAAGAAACCCTATCGATCAAACTCCTGTCTTTTATAATAATTAAATATGCAAACCTAAGTAACCCAAGTAACTAAATTGCTCAAGATCGCGTGGTTTTTTATTCGTCAACATGCAAGAATAAATAATCGAAGTGACCAGACACTTTCAAAATTTTTCGACAACAGATAAACTATAGTATGTATCCGAATATACTCAGCTTGTGCCATTTTTTTTGATTTTCAAATGTGGAATCATAAAAAATTAGAAAAAATTCAATAGCTGGATCGCAATGATTACATGCTGTAGTTTATCTACAATGAAAACCCAAAAGTGTAAAAGTTTCTGTGGAAAACTCGTGCAATTTACACGATTCAAAAGTTTTTCAAGGGCAAATTACACTTTTTGAAAAATCGTCACAGAAAAAAAAGTGTAAAAACGCAATATAGCAGAAAAGATGTATGAAGCATAGGCTACGCTTGTTTTAGCACTCATTTCACATTTCCAAAACCGGTAGCTTGCGCATCTTACACATTTTCTGCGGTGACCATTTTTTCAAAAAGTGTAATCTGCGCTTGAAACACGTTTAAAAAGTATGAACTGCGCTCCTCGCACTTCTTCCAGACAACAGTTTTCAAAAAGTATAATTTGCGCTCGACGTGCTTTTGAATAGTGAAAACTGCAAAAAAATATCACGATTCTCCAAAATCCTTTAAACTTTTGGGTTTTTAACCGATTGGGAGTTTAACTGGCAGCTTTGTAATACCATAATATTGCCTGCATTTTAATCGATATTACCCATTCATGCAGTGGAACTTTGACTCTTTTTGAGAGTCAAAATTCAACTTGATCATTGATAATATACTTTTTCCTAAGATACAGTGCACACTGTGCACATCACACAACTCGCAATAGTTTTAGTCGTGATACCGCCATTTAAGCTTTTTTAAAATTATGAGGCTTTATTGCTGTAATTTGTGCAGAGGTTTCGGTTCAGAAACTGTCTCGGAATATTTTATCCCTTTCGTTATTAAGAACATTTTACGAACCACTGACGGTTATGCATATTTCTCTGCCAATATGCTAAGTACTCTTTTTATTTAATTTTATGCGTGAATGAACTGAAAATATTATAATTTCAAAGTGCATATCGACCACATTAGAAATTAACGCTTGTATTTACACGTGTAAATATTAGTTCTTATCTCAGCGGGTCAAAATCTATCGATAACATCTTATTCCAACCATCCACTTATAGTTTCCTACGGGAAGGTAGCCCACTCCCAGACCAATCGTATCGACACGACTTTTTTTTTTGATTCCTTGGAAATTATCTTGTCCTCTTTAAATCCATATATACTATGATAAGGTTCGAGTCAATATCGAGTTACTAGTAGTATTTTAGCGCAACACGTAAAATTACTGAAAAAAAAAAGATTTTTTGAACGTGTACCAGTACCACAGTAATATTTTGTTCAAATGTAACATACACCATCGCAAAGTACTCTTTTCAACGAGTAATTTAAAAAAAAAAAATAGAGCTCTTTACGATGATTTTGCGCCCTGTAGGTCAATTTGAAGGTACCATTTATAGTACGTAAATCCCTCGTTTAGCTGAAATCAACACCATTTTCTGAACATTTTGCGGTACCTTTCGTGTCGATACGATAGATATAGCCCAAGATAGAAAAATTTGAAAATTGACAAAATTTCGATGAAATATTTTGTTGTGTATTATAAAAGTACCTATGTATAAAAGTACCTTTGTACTAATATAAAAGTACACTAGACCTACTTTAATTCTGTCCAATTTTTCGGGTGGAATAGGAATTGGAACGTGTATAAGCATACAAAAATCCACATTCCTCCGGACAGAATTAAAGTAGGTCTAGTGTACCTATCACGTATCCCGGTGGATTTACGGTGGAGGAGCAGTGAAGGATCAGTGGAATTTTTGAGGAGCAGTTAGGAAATGATAATTAAAAAAAGGTGAAAAATATGCGAAAATCATGCAAAAATCACGTGAAATTCACATTTTTGAAAATTGTGGAGGAGCAGGTGGACATTTTGAGGAGCAATCTAACCACATCCTCTCTACTATATAGTAAGTAGAAACCATAATTATCACTAGATCATGCAAAGCGTTCGTGAAAATTGAATTACTGTGGATGCTTTTTATTTCTTGTAAAGTATTTTTAAAAAATGAGAAAATTTCAGAGGTGAGCATTCATTCTCGAATTTTGACCCTAAATTATTTGAAGAAGTTCTGCGGATTTACGTATAAATAAACAGCACGAGCTGGGTTGATTTGATTTTTTGGGATTACTTGCGTTTGCATTTATTTAATTATTCAAAAATTGTACGAGCTTGATCAATTTAGTTACTTGGGTTCATTTTAGTTACACATTTGATCATTAAAGCTGTTCTAGCTGGATCGATTTGGATACTCGGGTTACACAGGGTTACTTGGGTTTGAATATTTAATTATTAAAACTACACAAACTGGATCTATTTGGTTACTTGAGGTTACTTGGGTTTGCATACTTAATTTTTTTTTAAAAATATTTTTTTTTTAAATATTTTTAACTGGGTTGATTTGGTTACTATTGGTAATTATCTTAATGATTAATTTTGGTGTTACGTTTGTAACTTATAAAAAAAAATTTTTTATGATCGCCCCCCCTAAACTTTGGTTCTGGATCCGCCCCTGGTCTGCACATGTATATAAGGCTGACTCTCTCTCTCTCTCTCTCTGTCGCTCTCACGGCAAGGTTCAGGGACTAGGTTTCCGATAACGACCATGGCAACCATGGCTAAGTTGCGGGAATTACAAAGGCAAAAACGTGGGCATTATGGCGATCCGGAGTGCGTAATGCGCGTTTACGGTAGCGGCGCGAGCTCGCCTCGGCAACGCCGCCAGCATCGGAAGCCCACGTCGACTTTTAACGTGACATTCGTATGGGCGACGCAGTTGCAGCTCGCACCATATAATAGTTGGGGAATGCGACTTTTTTTTTCATATAAAAACACTAGGTAAAACAAACGCGCACATACACACATTTCAGCTTGCGTGCAGATGCTACGCGCGCGCGGCTGCGGTCTGCCGGTACCCTCGTTTTTACATTCGGATTATTTACTCGAGCGCAATATAAGGAGCCTTGCCTGCGCTGCGGCTCCTATTCTGCCGCCTCGTCGAGCCACGCACACTACCGCGTCTCGCGGAGCCTTATTTATATGCATATCGATGCCTTTTTGTCTTTCCTTCCCGACTTTCGATCGACTTGTATGTTTTTCCAACGATTCGCTCGTGTTTATTATGCATATCGATTATCGCGTTTCATACTCGCGACCAGCGCGATCCATTGTCTTTTTCTTTTCTTTTCTTTTTTATAAATCCTGCCCACAATATCGGTCTATTTTTTCAATGCAAAGATTCATCAGCTTACCGAAGAGAAAACTACACATCATTTTTTGAAAGATATCGGCTTTTAAATTGTTTGCAATTCTGATTTGCTCTTTGTTAAATTTTCAAGAGATCAAAATTTTGAGCTTGGCTACGAACTGTTTCTCAGCGACTCAGCGATCGTACCAAACATCTAGCTCTATCGTCGATATGGTTGAATTTCTCGCAAGTCGACAATCCCAAGTCAGTCTGAAATCGTTAGTCTCGTCCTAGAACAGCTATTTTGTTGTTTGTTTTTTGCAGCTGAAAACATTTAGCAAGTACTCGGCCGTAATTGCTGACTTTATATTTATAATTTTGCATGTTATAGACGCTGATTTTCCATGTATCGGTGTGCCATGGAGCGCTAGCGCGCACACTCGGCTCGTCGAGTTATGTATGTATTATTGCCTCACCGCGTGAGCGAGCGACTGGTTTTCTCATTTCAATGCACATAGGTACGTGTCTTCTTTGCTCGGGATTTATCGCGACTTATTCGACTTATTAAATCGCATTTCGCATCAATAGATACAGTCTGATTTCTGAAAGTGCAGAGAGCATACACACATTCGTGTAGTTATGTGTGCGCTACAAGTGCAGGCCTAGTCGACGTACTACAAGCTGCGATCTCGGCGCACACATGAATTTTCGCAACGTTGATTCATTACGGCCTAGGTTATATTTCTATTGATACAAATTACGGTGTATCCGAGCATTAGAAAGGGATAATGCGCTAGCCGTATCTGCGGTCGCATGTGCGCACGGGAGAGCAAGCGAGAGGGAGAGAGAGAGAGAGAGAGAGAGCCGAGCTTCGAGAAGATACGTCGAGAGTCTCGAATTGCGATAGTTTCGCTCGCGACCATCCAAATCCGAATCCACGCGAGACTTGAAACTTTATACAAACGTCGAATTATAGCTCGATTATTTCGCTTTTCTCTCTCTAGCGGATTAACATATACGCGCGAACCTTAAACCCTCGGCTCGTCGCCCATGCCGGTAAATAGGCACGCCAGCTCCGCACTATAACGCAGCTCTTTCTCCGTTTCTTCGACGGTGGCAGTGGCGGCAATACTTATATACCTATGTAACTATTGCTACTAATGTTCATTCTACACACACGCAGCTATACAGCTACGGATGCTATTATATAAATGGGATAAGGTGAAACAGGTTTTGCGTGCGCAGAGGGAGAAACCCCTCTGCGTTATAAACACGCCCAAAAGCAGCCCCGATGGATATCGTTTCGTTATAGCGTGGCGCAGGCTCGAAAGACGATACCTTGGCCTCGAGCTGCACTGCCTAATAGTGCAGTCCCACCTGAAGCATTTGCATTTCAAAGAATGATATGACCCTCCGCTGAATTTGATTCGTCCGCGGCCCGCCATGTTTCATTGTTGGGCTCGATTCAATAATGATAGTATCGCCCGACGTTTATTTCGCATAATAGCCTCGCCCGCCTGCCGCTGCTACTTCTACGACTAGTAATGCTGCTCCTTCCTTCCTCCCCTTCTCGAGTGCGTATTCGTGCACCAGGTAACCATTTTGGAGATAGAAACCATGCTCAACGCCGCTTTGTCTTCTCGGCTTCGAGCAAATGCTCTAAGTACGAATATCGTGGCGGCGAGAGAAAAAATGCACTCGATGCGAAGGAAGCAGAGGCAACGATTTTCATCGAGCGATCGGCAGCCGTTGTAAAAGCGTCAAAATATTGATTGGAAGCTCGGAGCAGTCGCCGAGCGGAGCATCTTTTGCGGAGCGTGCGCCTCTGCATCTGAGGTTTTGTAACGCCAACAATGGCTGCGAGTGCAGCATCGCGCGCGCAATCCTTCACCGCCAATATTTAGAATAACGACCTACTTCTACCTGAATTTAATATACATATATCGATAGATACGTCAAAAACCGCATATATTCTAGGTTTGCCGTGTGCGCGCACGTATATGCTCATAAGATATATTTCAATAGAAACTGTATCCCATTGTTATTTAATCAATAAGCATCCATGCGAAATTGACGTGTTGTAGTTGTACGAGTTTTATAATCCATAAAAATGCAATACCCATTGCTGCAATCGGCCCCTGCGCTCGATCGTGTTTATACATGCCCCGCGCACCGTGCCCGTAATCCCGC
This sequence comes from Trichogramma pretiosum, assembly GCF_000599845.2. Classification (NCBI taxonomy): domain Eukaryota; kingdom Metazoa; phylum Arthropoda; class Insecta; order Hymenoptera; family Trichogrammatidae; genus Trichogramma; species Trichogramma pretiosum. The sequence goes on along the minus strand of NW_019640836.1, from coordinate 29,993 downwards.
AGTGTAACAATAATAAATGAGATCAAACCGCGTTTTTCGAATACAAGCCGTTTTATTAATATCGTGCGAGAGTCCGCGACTCGCTCCACGCATCAAATACACAGAGTCAGTTTCATTTTATGCAATAATCACTTGGAATGCGGCTGACCAGCTCGAGCGAGGATGAATGATTTCGTGTGTTTTTATACATGTAGTATACGTAGGCACCAAAGCAGTTTACTTTGGAGGTATTAAAAACAATTTACATTTTCAGAGAGCTTTCTGTTTGGTCGCATCAAGCTGTTTCATTTGGTTGCTCCTTGACGTAGTTTTTTTTCATCGCCTAGACATAAAACGAGTCTCTCGACATTAAAGCGTGTACACGCTCAAAAAAGTAGCTGGCAGCATCGCGACGGCGTATCCTATTTCTCTCTCGCGCAAACTAATGGTATATAATAAACCACCTGAAAAACGATACGGTGTGCATGTGTTGGAACACATGGCTATAAGGTGCCCGCTCATATGCATGCCTACGTATGCCCACAGAGTACACAGTTTGTTTGCTTTGCAAAAGAATATTTTGCGGATTGCAAAAGTCACTCGGTCGCGGCGTACGTACATCGCGCAACTATCCGCACCTGCATATCGAGCTGTGCGTATGTACGCGCGTATTCGAGCCGACCGAAATCTTCTGCGCTCGCCAATTTTCTGGATTTTGATCGAGCTCGCAATCGTGTCTTGCTGTGGCTGCCTCGGTCAATAGACGAGTCATATTCATAAATGCATTTATGCAGGAGCGTATGAATATTCTTTATACTGTATATTATTCAGCGTAAAGAACACAAGGCACCCTTTGCGGTCCCACGAGCTGAATCGCACTGCTGCTCTCGCTGCAGCTGGCTTGGCAGCGTGAAAGGCACACGCGGAAACCGTGTGTACAACCGTGCGTCCATCTTGTTACGTAACGTCCAACTTTTCGTGTTCTACTCTCCTCTGCGTGTGAGTGCTGTAATTCCTACCTACCTACGTCGGAACTCACAAAAATCTGTGCCAATTTATAAAGCCAAATTTTACCGATACCTTTATTCGATTCCGCACAAACGAGTGCTGAATACATGGCTATGCTCGGGCAAATTTGATCGAAAACTCTTACTTGCGGACGAAATGTTGTTACAATGACCTTCGTGCACCGACACACTTTTACACTAGATATATTTATGTATTTGACTCGCTGAGCGATGGATTTATTGAGAGTCCAAACGAGTTTTCTGTTTATATAGATAAATAATGCAGATTTATCGCTGCGAGCGGCGATTTTTCTGAATACCCATTCGCGATCGGAGGTTGGTCGTGGCCGTACACGCGCATTAATTCTTTTATATACCGGGTTCGACGATGGAGGAAAAATTAATTAATTGTCGCGTTTGCAGGCCGGGAAATTATTATTGAGCTCTCGCAAACGCATTCCGAAAATACAGCAGCAGCAGCAGCACTCGTTTTTCACGACTCATGCGTGCTGTGCTCTCAGCGGTATGCGAGCGAGCAGTCTTAGAAGAGAAAAACAACTTTTAAGGATGCCTGCAGAGCTCTTGACGTTTTATTGCTCGTTTTCTTAAAGTATAGCCGCGACCGCGATGACCTTCGTTTTAAAAGTAAAGCGCGAATGTGCCAGACTTTTTATTCAGCCTCAGCCAGCGTTAGATAATCACGAAATTCTCGCGACTAGCATAGCTTTTTTCTTCTTCTAATTATAACGAAAATAACTCACATACACACAGAGTCGGACGTGCGCAGATTCATCGAGTTTTTCGTTCCGATTGGAAAATTAGCTCGGCAATGATTTCGTCCTCGAAATCAGAGTCGAGACTCGCGTTACTTAATTACCGATGACTGAAATATGAAAAGTTATTTTTCTTTTTCTATCGACACGTAACGGGATACGTACGGCCGAGTTGCAGAAGTGAAAAAATGTCAATTTTGCCAAGTTATTTCGACACTTGAAATAACTGAACCTGAACGCAGAACGGCCGAACACATATCTAATAACCTTGTTACTACACCAGTTAAGCGCTTGGACAAAAAATGGCCATGTTTTCATTGGAGCACGTACCAGCTAGCTCGCTACTACACTCGACTTATCTATCAAAGCATGCATTTAAAATTGAAGGCTTTTCGATCAGAAAGAATGAATTATTTTCCTATTATTTATCGCGCACTCATGATCACGTTGATGCCACGAAATGCCGTCAGTTTATTAATTCGCTAGTGTTGTACAACGATCGAATCGAACAATTTTTCGTCGCTGAATAGTTGCTTTGCGAGGAAAAAAAGCATCGAATGAGTAATATGCTAATATCTTTCAAGATTCGTCACTTTTCATCCGTCTTCATAATCGCCATCGCAGTTAGTAAGAAATTTTTCACACTACACGTAGAATTTCGGCGCTTAAGCGAGCGCAGAAGGCATTACGTAAGCTCGATTTTCCGAGGAATTTCATACGGTCAAATTTTATCGGCCGAGCTGCAGCGCAGCAGCAATTTCTGAAAAATTCGCACTGAGCAGGTAATCTCGTCAAGAGTGCGTGTTTCTATCGTTGCTGCCGCACGATGAAAAATGAGAAATCCCCCAAGTGAGAAGCCGAATAGTATACGAAGTAGTAGTTGGCATCAACCGGTCTTGCTATCTGATCCGCGATCACCGCGCGGCTCTCGCTCGCTCGCTCGGGCGCACGCGTGTGTGACCTTTTTTCGCGCCTTGATAACGCGTACCGCACTCGGAATGCATCGGCCGGCCTTTTAGCATCGCGCATAAGCCGCACGTACATCTACGCACGCGCGCATCCTCCAATTGCTCGTGAGTGCCTTTTTATCTATTTTCTTCTTCGGTCTTTTGGTTTTTTCGCTCATCGATTGGCCTGATGCGCGCCGTGTCCTCCGTTCGCCGCGACTGTGCGCGCGCTGCGATAAAATCGCGCAGTCTTGTACACGTCTCCGTGATAAGCTACGTACGCCGATCTGTAAAACTCGCGCTATTTCACCGCGTACACCTATATCTACCGATAAATCATATATTTTCTGCCCGACGATGCGAGCTATTGCACTCATTTGCAGCGGGCGCCACCGTCCTGTTTCGCGTTTTAATTTCCAACTCGAAGGCAAATTTATACCTTTCGGAGAACGACGAATTTTTATTGCCCTCGAGACAATTTATGACTGACTTTGGGAATCGCTTGCTCTGTGCCTCGTTGCCTATAGTCCCCGAGATTAAACGCTCGCTTGGTTCTGTGCAATGATTAGTTCTGTGTTACGCGCTCGCTTTTTTTTCTCCCAATCGAGCTACGCGATGGGCTGCTTTTTGCTTCCGCGAGCCTCCCTCTCCACGTTGCGTTTGCTTGTCGCTGACAATTTCGTACTGGGCATAAACATAGCCACTGCTCGACGTCGAAAGCCACGAATATGAAGCGCGCGTCTTTTTTCCTCCTATGTGTGGAGAGGCGAGTACCACCGCCTTCGCGACTTTTGTTGCGCGAATATACGAAGCTTCGTTTATTTTTCGCCACGTGCTGCAGCTATTCATTCGCCCGTCAAGCTTGCGAATACGCTCGAGCGTTATAACCCATAAAGGACATTTTCGAGCCGATCGCTTGCGTCGTTTGCTGCTTCGTTCGTCAACCTGACGCGCATTCGACAATCAAAATTTCTTTTTTCCTCGACGATCGGGCAATGCTTTATACAACTGCGACGACATGTGAAATTGGCGCGCAGTGACTCTAATAAATAATAATCGATCGAATAAACTTGCATAACCCGAGCTGATAAGAAACTAGTTTCGCTGCGTTACATGCCGATAATCGGAATTTTTCCTGATGCGCCCTTCTCGATGTATCCATTGCGTCGAATGATTCAGCCAAAAAAGCGACAATTTCGATAACATCAAACATATATGTAGTTATCAGCTCGACATTTGCAAACTTAAGCACAAAGTAAAGTCTTAGTATTGCTTGTGTTTAGGCACACGTTACTGCAAATTGTACATATTTGTGAATTTTAAAATTGTTCGCTATTTTATAATTGTCATCCGATAAGAGCTTACGCATACATTTTACGAGCGTACTCGCAGTGACAAATTTATTTGAAATTATGATGTTTTATAAAGGTGAGCTAGGTTTGCTTCAGAGTATAGTGCGTTATACATTTTACAACTTTAGTCTCTTATCTAGCCGCCGATACAAGGAAATGACTCTGCAACTTGATCGACAAAATCCGTGAACGAGGCGCGAAATAGCTCCAAAAGTTGCAATCTTTGCGCCGATGTTATTAAAATTACATTCGAGTAGTCGAGCGGCACGTTTTTCCTGCTCATACGTCGAGTCGAGCGCAGTTATTTTTTATTCAGCGCACATCGAACCAGTCTGTCGATCAATACTCTTGCGTGTGTACGTGTACACACACACAAACACAAACACACACACACACACACACACACAAGCCAGGCCTGCTGTATTAAAAGTCGCGCAGCGAGCGAGCGGACGAGCGTAGTCAATTTCCAGCCGTGGAGTAGTCAGGCTAACAAAAAATTGTCATCAACAGCCTTTGGCCGAAATAATAAAAAGATATTGAAAAATGCGCTGAAAGAAAAGCCGAGCATGAGCAGCAGCAGCTACGAGCTGGATAAAAATGTGAAGGGATGATTGACTTGGTCGGCAATTCAGAAGCTCGTCGGCTGTCGCGAGCTAGCGCAGGCATTTTGTCATTTCCGGTCCCGCGCTGTAGTCGCGCGCATTCGTTCTCCAAACAATGACTCGTGCGTTGGCAGATCAGCCATGTGTACGAGTGCGCGCATAAGGGAATGCACTAGCTGTACAGTGTACGCTCGTCGCAACCATTAAAAATCAGCATCATCCCCTGGCCAACTGTGAGCCTGTCACTTTTCCAATTCCACGACATTTTTCACTCTAAAATAAAAAAAAAGTAGCGAGTATCGCTCGGAGAATGGAAAAGTTTGCAGTCGCATGATGATCGCGCGCGTGCCTGCTGGATATTGCATTTCATCTTATACTGCAGTACCCGCAGCGTACACATGCGTGAGAGGGAGAGAGAGAGAGAGAGAGAGAGATGTGGCTATATATACGCTAGAGTGCATATGTGTACACACGCTAGCATAATTGAAATGTCCTGAGCTGCTTCTGCTTTTTTTCGCTCATCCACGACAAGGAAAGCTGCTGATATATAGGATGAGGCCGGTACGCAACCCTCGCTCGCTCAGTTCATCAGTCATTCGGAGGAAAATATACACAGCCACACACACACACACGCACAGACGGAGCTGCATGTGGGTACGAGCAAGTAAGCGCCACTCACCTACGCGGCACGCACACAGTGCAGTGCAGCAAAGTCGGAGTCATCGTGCTCTCTCCCGCAACAACCCCTCGGAGCATCAACGGCGGCAGCAGTAGCAGCAGAAGCAGCAGCAGCAGCAGTAACAGCAGCAGCATCGGGCGAAATCACGTCCGCAGCTGGATGAAAAGAGACAGGAGGCAAAGGATCAGCGCGGCAGCAACAGTAGCGCGGCGTTCTATGATTGCTCGGCGATATACACAAAAGGGGGTGGTGCTGCCGCTACGCCGTTAGTGCCGACTATGGACGCGCAGCGCAACGAGCAGTAGCGAGAGGAAAAACGAGTGCAAACCCCTAGGCACCCTATTGCTATTACTCTCTTTTTCTCTGCCTGCCGAGATATCCAGGTCCATCGGGAGAGAGAGAGAGAGAGTCAAAGAGAGAAAAGGGAGGGAAAACGAGTCAAGAACGTTGCTCCCTGCAATTCTCTATGCCATGTATGTGTGTGTGTGTGTGTGTGTGCGCGCGCGCGTGTACGCTGCACTGCAGATATAGAATTAACTGATGAAGAGCCGATGATGTGGCCGGTAGCGGGCTCGATGCCTGGGCGACGCGCTACGCTGCGATGATCTTTTTATAACTTTTTTTTTCGTTGCCGCACTCGAACTCGGCAGTGGCATCGGTGCTAGCCGTGCGTATTACGCCGAGACAGACGCTGTATTTTTACGCAGCTCGAACCGACGAATAATGCTAATTGCGGTGGCATGATACGCTCGGCCAGCGATCCGTCGAGTGGCTATAGAGAAGCGTGGGTACTTGCCGCGTACTTGCCCGTGTACTTGGCGCGCCGCACCCGCGAGCCGCGCATCGGGCTTATCGTGAGTTTTTACGCGCGGCTCGGGTCACTCGACGCACACCGCAACCTGCACGCGCAGTGATTAAAAAGATGAACGTTTGATACGATCATCGAACGCTCCGATGAATGATAAAGTGCGCCGAAGCTCGGCTTGCGGCTGGAAAAACGATTTTGCTTACCCCGCACCGGTCTACATATATACTCGCACTCCGCAATGATGATGAATTCAAAAAAAAGCATCAGCAAAATGCCATTCGACTTTTTTATTTGAATATGCAGATTGCTCTATTGATTCGAGTTTTATAAGAGCCCTACTACCATACGTCCTTTCGCAGATTCATTCATCGTGGCTTGCGATGATAAACAAAATACCAACCAATGATTCGCCAATTTTACTATATGTAAAAGATATTAAGCATTGAAATGATTTTTATCTAGATTTCTTCCAAAAGTAAACTAACCTCCGCTTTCCATATTTTGATCGAGAGCTTTAATTCCTTTCGTATTCCGAACATTTAATCAGATGAAAGGAAAACGTTGCTAGTTTTCGCACAAAATTCATTTGCAACAAAAATAAAGAAAAAAAAAGAACAAAGGTACGAGTAAAGATATTAGATTTAAAAAAATGTCTAATGCATATCTAAATCGAGCATATGGTAAATGAAAATGTCGAAAGTGAGAAAAAATAGGCGTGTGAGTGAAAAGCGAAGGATGGCGAGCATTAAAATCATCGTGACATCTCGTGTGTCGCGACGCTGCGCTCAGCCGAGTATTATTAATCCATCGAAATCTTGCTCGGCAGTCAACGAAGCATACATATCTGTACTAGCATGTACTTGCGCGCTCATAACGCCGAGCGCATCTTTTTCCCTCTCGAGCTGCAGCGGACAAATAATAATAAGTTAAGGCTCATACGTAGCTATACGGAGTGGCAGCCGGAGCATCAGCAGCAGCATCAAGCAGAAATCTATCAAATTCTCGGCGTGTTCATAGCTATAGTAATCGGATCAGAAACGCGAGAACCAGTTTGGTCGGTTGTGCATAACTGCCGCATGCAGCCACGGCGATTCCGATGCGCTCGCTACCCCTGCCACCGCTGATGCTGCTGTTGCTGCTGCTGCTGCTGCCGCCGCTGTTGATGACGACAATCATTGTTATTATAACGATCGAGAACGACCGGGTTGCGTCGTACGCTTGCCTTTGGGCGCGACGACGTTGAGAAGAAGACGATTCTTCGTACCAAATGCAGTTTCGCTCTACGTATATAGCTTGTAAAAAGCCGAGGGAGGGGGGGGGGGGGGGGGGG